>NC_089253.1:120004482-120304482 GCF_963930625.1 Muntiacus reevesi | reverse complement strand
CCGTCACAGCCCCCGCCCCCCGCCCACTCTGCGGAACTGGCACAGCAGGACCAGAAAAACCAACGCCACCATGTCCGAGACCAGCAGAAATGCCTCCAAAATGGCAGCCTTATGATAAAAAGGAGTCTCCAAATGCCATCAACCCACCCAGGGAAAGGGAAGCTAGAGACAAGGAGAGGGGACCTGTCAAGCACCTCTCAACTGGCCCCCAAAGTCTTCCTTACTCTCCCAATGGTCACATCTTTCCCTTCAGAAACTTCCTCTCAGAAAGCATAAGAGAGAAAAGGGCACTGGCGCCCCCCTCCCGCCGGCCCCCCCCCCCCCCGCGAGGTCCTGGGGGCCCATAGGTGACACAGGGCATTCAGAAGGACGTTCTGCATTTCATACCCCGAGACAGGGGTCGGCAGTCCATTTCTGTCTGCAAACCCAGCCCCTCTCACTGACTGGACAAGAGCGAGCCCTCCAGGGGAGTCAAGTCTTCTCCCTTCTCTCCCACCAGACCCCCCCCCAGTTCTGTGGGCCGTGGGGAGCCAGGAGGTAGGGTTGCAAGGAAGGGCCGAGAAAGCACAGCCGTGCCCTCCGTTATGTAATAAGAAGGGCGGTGCTGTCCTAGGCCGGAGACCCGGAGCGCACTGCGCTCTCGGATGCGCAGTCATGGGCGGGGGCCACTGCGCAAGATGCGGGGCTCGGAAACCCCCTCCCCATGGACGTGGGGGCTGCAACGAGGGCTGGATGGGGAGCGGGGACCCTGATTTTTCCAAGTCTTCCTCCCCCAACCAGAGGCGAGCAGCCTGCTGCCCTAGTTTTGCTCTCACTCTCCTCACTCCCCAGGATGACAAACCCTTCTAACATGGGACCTTCAAGTCTCTTGTGGCCCCGTGGCTTTCCCGGAAATCCCACCAAATAAATATGCAGTTTCTGAGCCGTGTGTCGGGCTCAGTCCCCATTCTCACCTTTCCAAGCACCAGGGAGCAGCAGCTTCCAGAAGGCAGGTCCTTCCCATAATGGGCTCATCTCTGGACAGCCCGGGACGTCAATGCAAATCTCTCGTCCCCGGGGAGTAGCCCAGAGTCAGCAGGAAGCCCAGGGTGGTGGCAACAGCAGCAGTAGCAGCTGTGCCCTACCTTGCCCGTGCGTTTCCAGGGGAGCCAAGAATTATTTTGCCGCAACGCTGAGGTGTGGCTGATCGGAAAATTCCCACTAAAGAACAAATATTCTCTTCCAGTTTGGTCAACCTTCTGCGCACCCATCTCCCCAACCCTTGCTCCTCCAAAAAGAAAAGTTTGGAGGAGCCCTTAGCTACTCTTCCTTATAGTGCATGAAATTAAAAAGGCACAGGAAGAGGCTTCAACTGGTCAGTCAAAATCAGGCAGAGACATAGGAGCATACGCACACCCCTAAACAGATTTTAGAAAGCTGCTGGGCTTCTCCCCCCTCCCCTTTAAGCAAGTGAAATGCAAATTCAGATTTGATACCCAACCCTCAGCCAATCAAAAAAAGGTTTTCACCTGCCATTGGCCTACCCACCAATCAGAGGAAGTGTCTGGAGTGAGAGCCCTCCCCTGGCCAATGGAAGGCCAGCTCAGTCACTTAGTTAATGATGCAGCAGTACAAGGAAGGCCATCACATGTGAACTGGAAGGGTGCCAACATGGAGACACAGAGAGCGCAAGGTAAACAACTTTCCAACGCCAAAAGGATGACATTTAATCTCTAAATGCTAGCTTCCCTTCTCAGCTCATCCTCAACCCCTCTCAGCTAGCCCTACAGATCCCAGGAGCCTCACTACCTGTCCCCCCAGAGCCCACAACAAGACCCAACAGTGACTGCGTCACCATTCCCCACTTTCCCCAACTACGCAGTGACAAACGTACCGGCTTTACCCCACTTCTCCCAGCCCACGCCCCGTCCTGCCCACCTGCTCCCCCACCAGCCCTGGGTGCCCAGGGATGAACACTTCAAACCAGGCAACCCCTGGAAAGGCTGCCCCTCTCGCCTTCCTCACAGTGTTCCTCCTCCTCACTCCTTACCTTCCACCTGAGAACCGTATGGACGGACGGACAGACACTGACACCCAAACAACTTGGAAAACCTGTCTGTCTGTCTGCCAGATTGAAGGAAATGGGGGTAAAGGCTGGGAGGTCAGGTGGGACGCCAGGGACGGCTTGCTACTCTTTCCTCTACCCTGGTCAGGCTTGAGCAGCTGACACTAAGGGAAAAGAAATTAAAGTGGAAAAAAACCCTCCCTCAGAGGGGGAAAAAAAAAAGCAAAAAGCGAGAAAGAAGGTGAGAAAGACAGAGCACCCACATACGCAGAGACATCGCCCCCGATCCCAGCAAATACGTACGTGGGGGAAGAAGGGGGTTACGCCATCAAGTCCTGAAGCCCGTCGGACCACCCATCGTCGCCTGCGCAGACCCAAATCTCGGTCCGCCGTAAGGTGCCGCAGTCCCGAATGTTCCAGAAACTGGTCCCGGCAAACCTTCCGCCATCGCCCCGAAACCTCTTGCTCCCGACCCTGCCCCCCACCGCCACCCCACCTCCTCCCCGCGGGAACCGCCCGTGCCACCTTGCGTGTCATCTCCCTAGCCTAGGCTACCCAGAGGCCTCCGGCCCCCGACAGATTTCTGAACGCTTGGCAAGTGAGCTGGCAGAACCTGGTGCCCGGTGTTGCTATGACTTGTTTCTTGATTTCTCTCTCTCTCTCTGCTGCAGCACGGCTGTTGCTAGCAGACCTATCGACGGAGCGCTCGCTCTCTCTCCTCTCTCCTCTCTCCTCTCTCTCTCTCTCTCTCTCTGAGCTCTGTGACGCAGATCTAAATTCTCCAGTCTGCTCCTTGTGTTGCAAGAGCAGAACTGCAGCTTTTCCCCTGGAGAGCCGGAGGGCAGTGCCAAGGCTGGTCAAACAAGGCAAAAAAAAGTTGGGCCTACACTCCGCTTCCCTGGCCGCACTTCTCCGGCCCCTTTTACCCCAGACCTCAGTGCTCTGAGGCATAGAGGGCCTAGTGCCCGCAGGCTCACGCCTTCGCTGAGGGCTCCCCAGCCATAAGACTAGTTTAACTCTTTGAGTGACAGTGCCCAGAGCCCAGACAGGGCTGTCCCACACTAAATGTGGCATCATCTTTTCTTGAACCATAGGAGCTTCTCCTGGATCCCAAAAAATAATGGTCCCCACCCTGAGCCCACGGTTCTATTAACTCTTTCTGCCACAGACAAGTCTAGTATTACAGCCGGAGCTGATTTTTGTTATTTTCTGCTTTTTTTGGCCATAAACCAGGGCGTTTTTTCTCCCTGGAATTTCCTAAGGACAAAATGGGTAATTAAAACATTGCCTGCTTACCCCATGAGTTGCCAGTCTTCTATTGGGGCAGGAGTGAGAGAAACGGAATTGAATGGCAGCTTGACGAATCTAGAGGATCTCCACTCTTCCGGGGCTCAGAATTTTAGGGCCTAGGTGGATGCGTCCAGTCACTTCTCAAAGGCAGTTAGGCTACTCAGTCCCAGCGATTCAGGTTGCTGAGTCATTTGTTCCCAAGAAGATTCTCTGACAACATGAAAAGCAGCAAACCAGAGTGGCAGCCAAGCCTGAACCCCGAGCGGCCGATGACTGGCTTTAATGAGACAAGGATCCACCAACCCACCCCCTACTGCCCCTGCCATGGTAATACATGGGCATCCACACCTGGAATCGCTCACAAGGAGGGGTTTCCCACCAAGGCTCTGGAGACTGACCGGGCTTGTTTTTGGATACTGACAGGTCTCCATTGCAGCAGAGCACACAGCTCCAACTCCCAACATTTTCCTGCCCTCCGACCCAGAAATAGTTCCCTAATAGCTCAGATGCTAGCTCACTGAACCACACACACCTAGACAGACTCAGGGTGTCTTGGGTTCCCACATGGCCACATCCAAAGGCACACACGCCAGGGTTTCTGACGACCAGTTGTAGCATAAGAGCCTAGCCCTGATGGGAAGTGAGAGATGTATCAGGCTCATTCAGGTTCAAGGACAGCTGCCTCAAAGTATATCATATAGAGATCCTTGCAACTCCCAGACGGCAAGAGAATGAGAGGCCAGGCAGACACCTTATCCCATACCTCGACTCCCAAGCAGGCTTCTTCATGCAACTACTCTGGGCCAAGGTTTCACCCAGCAGAAAGAAGACCACTTGGAAGACAACCATGGCACTCCACAGCTTTAAAAGAAGTCCAGAGCATCTGTGCCAAGCTCTCAGCAGGGGAGAAAGTGCTTCAAATTCACACCTTCTGGGCTCCAGTGTAGAGCATGCCAATAAAGAAGTCACCTACTGGTCTGATGACCAAAGGAATGTGGCCTTGATGGCACCAAAGCAAGTCCCCCGGAATGGTCCTCTGCCTACTTAAATACCATTTGCCATAGTTTCCTTTTCCATGGAAGAAAAACATGCCTAAGTTCATGTCAGGACATTCCTGATTTATCCAAGAGCCCAGGATCAAATAAACAAAGGGCTTTGAGCTCTGCCAGGGAGCCTCCTGCTTCAGGAGGGAGAACTAGAAGGAAGTAGGGCTCAGCACAGAGTTGGCCCATCACCCCGTGAACCTGGTGAATGACGTGGCTGCTCACTGCCATGGCGATAGAGATGTCATGGGTGGGTGGAAGTGAGACAGAAGAGGCAAATAAGTCACGAGAGATGGGGCAAGAGCAACTTGGGGTCAGCGGGGCCCTATGCGGCCACAGAGCCTACAGACGGAGGCCGACTGTGGTTCAACCACAGAGCAACAGAGCTCAAGCCCATGCAAAGGAAGGTCCCCACGTCGGGCACTTGGCAGGAACCAGCTCTGACTTGCAAAACCTTATGATCGCACGATGTTTAGGAGGTTCTGTTTCATTTCACTTTTCATCTAAGTCTTCTCTTTTTCTTCCCACGACCCCGTTACTCTCCTTACGGTTTTACTAAGGTTGAAACAGTCATTTCAGGCGCCCCTGCCCCATTCTAGGTCTTCCTCCTATTAACCTGATTCTGCACGGCATCCAGAAGAGAAAAATGCAAATGGGATGACCAGGAAGCAGGAGGGGATTCGGTTCCAAAAACACGGGAGGACGTTTACTTAGCAAGGACGCCGGGGCCTACCCGGAAGCAGTTTCACAGCGGCTGTACGCAGTGTTTGGTTTCGGGGGTAAAGATGACTTTTGGAGGGAGGGGAAGGTGGCACGCTCCTTCTGTCCACCCTGTGAGGTCTGGGGAGACTGGGATAGGGCACACTTGAAAAGACAGGGCTTCAACTCAAGCCCAGCAGGTCACTAGCTCGCTCCAGCTTCTCTGAAGCTTCAGGCCTCAGGAACTAAACGCTCTCTCCAGACATCGCGAGCTCTCGTGGCCTCTGACTGATGTGGGTCAAAACTCTGAAATGTCAAAGAGGAAGATTTTTTTTTTTTTTTCTTTAAAGGGAATGAGCTGAACTTTTACCCAGCCCTTGCCCTGGGTTCGGAATGTAAGCCGTCTGTAATTGCCACAAGCTCCAGGTCGGCAGGCATCAGCCGAGAGCGAAGGCCTGGCGCAGGCCTCTCTGTGCTCCCATCCTCTCCTGAAGACCTCCTGAACGGGATGGGCTCTTTCATCAAGAAAGAAGTCACTTCTCTCAACACAGGCAGCCGTGCAGGGGACCCATTCCAAACCGTGCACGAGCATCGAGGGCTCGAGTGGGTGTTCTAGATAATAAATCAGGCAGCAGTCTGGTCTCGGGCAGAACTGACAGGTTCGGGTCCTCAGGGAGAAGGTGTTTCTGTTCACCGCCTGGAAGGGGGCAGGCAGAGGGCACTCGGCGATCCCAGGAGGTAAATCATTCATCAGGTTCCTTTGTCGTTATTGTTGAGTTGCTAAGTCGTGTCCGACTCTTTGCGAGCCCATGGACTGCAGCCCTCCAGGCTCCTCTGTCTATAGGACTTCCCAGGCAGGAATACTGGAGGGGGTAGCCATTTCCTTCTCCAGGGGATCTTCCCGACCCAGGGACTGAACCCAGGTCTCCTGTATTGCAGTGGATTCTTTACCACTGAGCCACTAGGAATGCCCCCCTCATTAGGATGCCCTCTACTAGCAGCTGAGGCTACGTTTGGCATAGCAGAAGTCCAAGACAGCCCACCACCGCAGGACATGTAGGTTCTAACTGAGGCCCCTGCAAGCATTCCCAAATTGGCATTTTTGATATTTCCAAAATCTGCTTTTTAAAAGCAGAATTCATTTTCTCACAATACTAAATGTACTGTTTGGGATCCCAGGCTAGCCCACGAAAGCCTATTTCACTGCTTGAGGAAGTCAGGAGGTTCAATGCCTTGGGGGCCTCGGCAGGTAATAAAGGCTGGGGGATGTGTGAGGGGAAGGAGCAAGCCCTTCCCCAAGTCTGGGGGTGGAAACCCCCAAGGGCCCAGATGGTACAGTATTTCAGGAGAAGGTAAAAATCTAAATGTATTACATTAAACTCTTGATTTTTAAACATCGTCCCCGACTTTTTAAAAGCCAGAATATACCTGCAGAGCCTCTATTGTGTTTTCTCTGTGGTGATATATCCAAAATATGCTATAGGAACCTGCGCTGCCCAAGTGAGGATTTAAAGAAAGAAACAAAGAAGATAAGACTAAAAAGATTGACCACACAGATGCTGTCATTAGAGGGAAAGAATGGCACAGAAGAAAATAAGGGGAATCCTCCCCTTCGGGTCAATGGCTGTCCGCTAGCCCCACGATGAGGGCTGTGGGTGGAGGGGTGCTTCAAGTTATTTTTAACTTGACACATGATCCCCTTAAAATGCTAGTATTTGTGCCCCATCCCAACCCCAGAAGGACAAAAGAATCATCTCAGTTTACAGGCCCTCTCTCCCAGATGAGAGCCGCTGCTCGGGACATCCTCAGAGGCTCTGTTTGGGGCCGTGTTGATAAGACAGGAAGGGATTATCCTAATCCCGCTGCCCATCCAAGGCATAGGGCCCTCCGTAAACAACACTATGACCAAGGCACTGTCCAGCCTCTGCGTCACTCCATGACCCCCAGCCCGCTTTTGGGGAACTCAGACAGTGGAAGATGATGTCTCTCTTGAGGTAACTAATGACCACCTTTACGTCTTCTCTCTGCCTCTGGAGCCCATAGAACAAGCCTCCTCCTTCAAAGGCCTTCAGATATTTTAGGATAACTTTTTATAAGTCTTTAGGCTAAACAAGGAGGTACAAAAAGGGAAATGAAAAAGGGGTGGGGGTGGGGGGCAGGAGGGATGGTGGGGGGGAAGAAGCCAGAGAGAAATATTCTTAAAATAGCTGGTCAAAAAGTTAACAAGCCAAAGGAAAAGAGGAAGAGACTTATGTTATTATGCATTCATGAGAAAGGGGGCACTAGTGGCAGAAAAACAGCTGAGTGACGTAGCACATGCAAAAGGAAGAGTCCGCAGTCCAGACAGAAGATACCAAGCTGGGCCAGGGGCTTAGACAGTTCTCAAGGCCAGCCACCAGGCTGTGCCAATGACCCGGGACAAACTGGTTACAACCTGAGACTGGGAGAAGAAAACTGTACAACTCAGTTTATAAACATGAAATATCCTCTTGCCCCCTTTTTTTTTGGGGGGGGTGTCTTTTTCTTATGTATTTGTTCATTCGTTACGCATCCTGGATCCAAATTCACTTGCCAGTGGTAGGTATTCCATGTATCCTCTCCACTCTGCTTGCCTTTGCTCTCTTTTATTGATATCTTTTGATAATGAGAAGTTCCTCATTTTAATGTCATCCAACTTATCAATCCTGTCCTTTATTTTTTCACATTCTCAGTGTCTTTAAGAAAATGTATGGCCACCTCAAGGTTATGAAAATATGCTAAGTGATCTTGTAGATGAAGTTTTATTTTGTCTTAACTTTCACATTGAGATTGATGACCTCTCTGGAGTTTATTTTTGTGTATGACGTGAGGTAGCAGTCAAGATTCATTTCTTTCCTTGTGGACATCCAACTGACCCAGCGCTGTTTATTATTAAAATGACCGTCCATTCCCCGCCGCCCAGCAGTGCCCCCTCTGTCATCAGTCAGCCGTCCAGATACACAGGGGCTTGCCTCCAGCCTCTCTCTTCCATTCCTTCGGCCAGATATAAGATAGACAGATAGTTCTACTATTATAGTATGGAGCACTAATCTTAAATCAGGTGATTTTTAACATTAAGATAGGTCTGCAAGTAAAGTTTAAGAAAATATAAATCTAGGAACTGACTTTGCAAAGTTCGATGTGAACAGACACAGTCTGAGCACAGCCTGGGCCTCTCAGAAAGAATAGGATGAAAAGAAACAGACGCAGAAAAAGCACCCCAAGCTAAGGAAGGCAGCAGCAAGAAGAAAGGGACAGAGGAAGAAATTAATTCTGTTTTCATAAACAATAATACAGTGATCAAGAGAAGACTTATATTATTCAAAAGATAACGCATAGAAATCCCAACTACATACTTTTTGCTGTGTGATCTTTAGCAAGTTAACTCAGTCTTTCTGAGCCTCAGTTTTCTGATCTGCAAATGGGGGAGAGCTTCCTCATTGAGCTGTGCAGATCATGTAGCTTAATCTGCTGTGTATCACTTACATCCCATTATCAGAGAGCCTAGCAATCTAAGTATTAAAAAATATTGGGGACTTTCATCACAGTGAGTGGTATCTCAGAGACCAGCCCAACTGTGGGAGCAATCTTGCCATTCAACAAATCTTTCCCAAGTATGTATAACTAAACAAAGATAATACAGATTGTGCTTAAAATAAAAAAAAAATTCAGACTCTAAAATGAGACAGGATTGAATGTGTATCTTTGTACAGTCTCTACTAGTTATAGAGACTTGAATAACTTGTTTGACCTCCCTAAGTTCCTAGTTTTGAGCTTCCTCTGTACTTCCTATGGATTTTCTTGGTGAGGATGAGACATTTAGCACAATGCCCAACACAGAGTTAATGTTCAACAGATAGCAGAATCACTATGTTGATGACGACGATGACGGACAATGATGATGTTTTGGTTGGTACCATGCCAAGCACTGAAAGAAAAGGCCTGGTAACACCTCAAAAAGACCTATAGCACCTGGCAATCAGGGTCTTCCAACCAAGTACTAACCAGGCATAGCCACAACTCGATTCATACTGACAAGACCGAGTAGACACGATTGAGTGTGTGTGGGTAGTAGGCTTAGGACAGAGGAGGCTCTTGGAGGAAAAAGGCTGAGATGCCATGTAAAGGTCAAACATGCTGGGACAGTTAAATACCTGGTAAGGAAATTCTAATCTCAAGGAACTTTAAGAACAAATAAAAACACAAGAGTCTCTGAATATATATAATTGGAAAAAGTCTGAAAATGTGCTGAATCGAATGGAGGAGGGTGGGTTATGTGTGTCAGAAATGGTACTTGTAGATGAGAAGTCTGATGGTAGCCATGGGAAGAAGGTTCCTGAAAGAACAGTGCCGTGAACAGTTTCGATCAACAATAATGACCATGACGTGGTCAGTGTCACAGCTTTAAAGACTGAAATCTCATCAATCTCCAGGGACAAGGACCCCAGAACCACAGCAGGGTTTTTCCCATCAAATTCCCCACTCGGGGGGACCATGGCACTTCTGCCCAGACTGCTGAGCTGAAGCAAAACAAGGCCCCAGCAGTGACCACAAACACTCCCAAGGACACAACGCCGCACCACGTGACAAGTGAGAATCCAAGAGACAAGGGCCGGGGACAGCCTGTGCTGGAGGGCGGGTCCTGACAGAGGTGATACGAAGATGCAGACTCAGATGCCGCCGCGGACGGGCAGCTGGGGCCAGGCAGCAGACGCTCGGTGGCCTGGCAGACGCTGGCCCCGGGAACACGGGACTCCCCCGACTGCAGGGTGAAAGCAGAGGAGTGTCGGCCAAGTCAGGGCCTTAACAGACAGAAGTGAGTCCTGGCACCAACAGAGACGTCCGCATGGAATACACCAAGGGCAGGAGAGCGATGGGCCACATCTGTTTAGGGGGACGGTCAGGCCTAGGGTGGCAGGTACTATGACCAATATGCCCTGTTTGTAAGTAGATGCTTTCTCCTGGCCAGACTGAGTCAGTCCGCCTCTCGGGCCAAAAATCCAGGCTCCAAAGTGTCCTGCCCAAGCTGGCTCCCATCGCCGCCTGGGAAAATGAAAGCGGCCAAAATGTCTGTCTTCCCCTAGGCCACTGATCTTCAAGCTACTGTCCCCAAGGGCTCACGGCTCAGCCTCAAGCAAAACCCAGGCTGGCGATGCGCTGGGCACCTGCCCTTCTGACAATGGGCTGGGGCTCAGTAAACACGGTCGTTCCACTCATCAGAAGCTCCGGACCAGGGGCTTCTAGGGCAGCCCAACGTGCAGGGGGCAAAGTCTTTCCTGGGATTCAGAGAGTAACCTAACTCGACTCTTGGCTGGCTGCTCTTGAAACCCTGGCCCTGTCACCGGATGGAAATAATTTCCAGAGATGGAGTGTGGCTGGTCCACGTGAGTTGGACTGAAGGAAGCTCTACCACCTCCCTACACGGTGGAACTGGCGATCTGTGCCATGGACCAGGTGTGGCTGGGAGATGAAGGTGTCTTGGCCAGGGGCCCTCCACACATAGGCTGGGACCCTTAAATGTTACTGCCACTCCTGGGGTTCTTGATTGAAGAGGGAGGCTCTGAGCAGAAGGAGACATCTCCAGGGTACAGAGAATCTGGGCAACTGATGATTCATGGGGCTGGACTGACCTCTCTGTGACCACAGGAGCTTAGCACCATGTGTCTCAAAAGTGCAGTTTCTTTCTTGCCCTGGAACCAACTATTGCTTCGCTTAGCTGAGTCAGAACTAGACAGAAGTTGTCACAAATTACCAGTAGGATGGGAGTTCCCCAAACAACTCAGATTTGAGCTTTAATTTCCATACTGCCTCCTCCCCCATCCAGGGGCATGCACTGCCCTCGGCCGCAGCCTCAGTAGGAGAGGAAAGACCCCGGGACCATCAACACCAGGGCGCGAGTCCTGACTTTCAGCAAAGCGCTGGCCTTGTCGGGAGCTGGAGCAGGACCAAGGCTCTCATCTGACGGGGGAGGCTAAAACATAATCTTGAATGTCATATTCAGGGCCATACTGAGGATGCGTTTTATATGATTTTCATATTAAGCCTTAACCAAAGTAAGGTCCCACAAAATGTCTGAGTACATCTTCTGCATATAGAGAGCTCAGGAGGGGGGAGGACCTGATGACCAGAGCTGTTAGGTGTGAGGAGGCCCTGTGGGTGTCTTACTTGTGGAGGGGTGGTGTTGGAACAATGCTGAGAGTTCTGCTCCCTGAAGGCTTCTGAGGCTGGTGGGACGCCATTATTCTTAGGGTAGGATTCACTCAGGTGGGAAGGTCAGGGTTCCTTCCCCCCAAAACAGAGCAGCAGTGACACCCTTAAAACACAAAGGATGACTCGGAGAACTGTCTCCCAGTACCTGCCGTGTAGCGTGGAGTGAGACGAGTGGTCCACCCCGCTCCCTCTAACATCTCCAACCCCGCCCCGGGGCCCAGGGTGGACACTCTGAAGGCAGGGAGTCCTACATCTTTTCTACCCCCCAGAAAAGTGTCTGGGACCGACCGTGGGTCAGACTCGGTGCTGAGCCCTCTTCTGGTAACCCTGCCCATGGAAGCAGGGCCCCTGCCGGCTGCCAGAGGCTGGAGAACAAGGACATGAGGATGGTAAGAGGATGGCTGGCTTCATACTCCTACCCTGGCCCTCAAACAAGGCAGGTCGAGGCCCTGGGCCTCGCTCTGTGCGACGCCGGAGCTAACGGGAGGGACAGAGCTAACGTGGGTGGTGGGACGCCTGCAGGCCGAGTGCGCTGGTGACGCGGTCAGGAAGCTTCTGGGGAAGCCGACCCACGAAACCACCACCAGTGCTTCCGAGAGCCTACTGTCACCAGAGGGCTAGAGAACATGGACGGGAGGAGTGGAGATGCCGGGATAAGTCTGGGGACGCCCCAGCCACTTCCCCCGCAAGGCCAGTTCCTAACAGCCAATGGCACATGCCTGCCGACCTCCCAGTCCCCATGAAGTCACGGGGAGGGCAGGAATCATCACTTTCTGCCCTAGACCCAAGAGAGCCACCCGACCCCATCCAAATGGCTGAGATGACCCACCAGACTCAGAAGACTTAGAAAGCTGGTATTATGAGGCATCCTATGAGTCATGCAGCCTCACCTTTCACCAATACGTGAAGACTGGTCTTGGGCTGGAGGCCAAGGTGTGGGGCCTTGGGCGGGTTACTTCAGATCTCAGGCTAAGTTTCTCATCTTAAAGTAGGGCTAATGAAAACCTCACACCCCTGCCCACAGTGTTGTAGGAGATTAAATGGGTTTAAATGAGATTAAACAAGTCCATACAGTAAAGCACTTGGTGGCACTGCTTGACGGTCGCGTCAGTTGTGTCCGACTCTTTGAGACCCCATGGACGGCAGCCCGCCAGGCTCCTCTGTTCCTGGGATCCGCCAGGCAAGAACACTGGAGTGGGCTGCTGTCTCCTTCTCCACTGCCCAGGGCTGTGGGGGTCCACACGAGGGACAGGCTTGGTAGCACTGCTTGGTACACAGCAAGCTGCAGGAAGCGGCAGCTGGGATGACTGCTTTTTTTTATTAGCATCCTTTTGTGGTGGCCATTCAATTTACCTGCAAACACCAGAACCCGCCCCCCCACTGCCACCAACCTCCCGCTGAAGGAGCTCACAGCCTCAGAGTCACCCATCTTCCCTCACTCACATCCTTCCCAGCTCCGAGGGAGGGACGGTCACCCAGTCCCCTGCATCGGCAGTGGTCCCCCGCCCCGGTCACTGTCACCCAGTGGCCCCAGCCTGTCCTCTGCAGTGCCCCAGAGTAAGCGAGCCCAGCACCCACATCACGTGACGGTCCTTCCCACGCACAAAACCGCCCAGCAAACCCGTTCTGCCCACCTCTCCCCCTTTCTGGGGTAAACATGCCCACGCCCTAACCATTCCTCACGCACCAGCAGCCCTGCTCTGCCCTGCTTCTGCTTTGACATCTTCTCTCCTCGCTGGGATCAAGACCTGAACAAATGCTCCAAAACTGGCCCGAGCAGGAGGGCCAGCAGACCGGTCTCCAGCAGAGCCTTCTTCCGGCAGAAGCTCTTACTCCCTCTCGGTTGCCTTCTCTAGCGGGGTGGCTACCGTCCCCCCCACGCCCATCCTCACTCCACCCCCCAACACCCTGTTTAAACCTTGCTGTGGTATCTTCCTTGGGAAACTCTCTCCTTCCCTGATCTAGACTCATCAAACATGAAGTTAATCCTCTTTACTCCAGCTTCTGGAAAGGATCCCCAAGCAGATGTCAAAGGGACACCTGACCTGTGCTTTCACTAACACCCCCGGGCCAGAGGATGCGAAGGGTGGCTTGCTCTGGGCTGAACACAGAACATCATCACTGACACCTCCTGGCCAGAGGATGCTAAGGGTGTCTTGCTCTGAGCTTAACACAGTGTATCGTCAACTCTAGACCTTGGGATCAGTCATGAGATTTTCTTTCTAGCGTGGCCCCGCGCAAGGCTGAGGATGGAGGAGACTGCTCATCTGAGAGGTGGGCAGGCACCCTCTGTCAAACTCACCCTCTCCCAGAGAAAGACCAGAGACCTTACTAGCTCCCTACGGCTACTGACTGTAGATATGAGCCAAGCAGAGAGCAGAACGCCATCCTCACCAGATACAGGAGCAGATGAAGAGAAGGGCAAAGAAGCACCGTCGCAGACCTTGGGGGTAGGCGGAAACACGGAGCCTCACCTACCTTCAGGTGGCCCCAGAGGTGGGCTGGAATTCTTACTGTTACAAACACTCACCAACCAAGGAAAAGGGGGGCAAAGCCTCTCTGCCTTGACCCCCGGCTCTAGGCAGCTCACAAATACTTATGGGCTCCAGACAGCAGCTTAGGGTGCTCTGAGATACGGAAGTGGTGACTGCACAAAGAATCAAGTCCTCAGGAGGCTGTTCTAGGCCACAGGCTCTAGTTCGTTAACATGTTCCTACCAAGGAGCTCTGATTCTTCTAAATATTTCTAACACCCAAGATAACGGCAGGCACGCAGTGTTTGTGGATGAGGCTCCCGAATCCAGGGCAGGAGGAGAAAGAGAATCAAAATTAAATATAAGATACGGTTCATAACCAAAGGAGTTCCTAAAATAGATTCCAGAGCTAACATGATTTGGGAACAGTTATAAAACAGCCTGCCTGCAAGGAGGCTCCCTGTGGCCTGGGCTGCGTCTCACAGGCCGTCCGTCACGCCACCGCGGAAGGCGCACCTGCTTCCGGCGACCGCCTGCTGGCCGGACGAACACGTGAACGCGGGTGGAAGCAGTACAGCTTCTTTGGGGTCTCCTTCTAAGACCGTAAAGAGTCTGCCTGCAAGGCAGGTGACCTGGGTTCAATCTCTGGGTCAGGAAGATCCCCTGGAGAGGGACAAGGAACCCACTCCAGTATTCTTGCCTGGAGAATCCCGGGGACAGAGGAGCCTGGTGGGCTACAGTCCATGGGGTTGTAGAGAGTCAGACACTACCAAGCGACTAACACTTTCACTTTTCTAAATATCCTAAATATCAACGTTTACCTCTCACTTTGGAAATCAAAAAAGGCCCAGATACTGACTGACCACTGAGTACCTTTGGGCTACACCCAGAGTTTTTGCACCACCTTCATACAAGAAACAGAGAAAGGGGACCCCACGAGTTACTGCCTACATTTATCTCCCCCTCACCCGCACCCCAAGTCTTACCTCCCCGTTTGCTCCGGCCCAAGTTGGAACCCAGCACACTTGCCTCTTAAGACACAGCCATCTCCCTTCCGCCTGCAGGAGGACTTGTAGCCCGGACCCCCACCAACCCCCCACCCCACCCCCGATTTGGGAGAAGTAGAGCCTCCATTTGGCTTAGGGTCTTTAATGAGGATCTGGCCTCCCCTCAAGGTTGCCCTGTGGCTGAGGCCCTCATTCCCAAAACACACAGATATTCCTGGTCCCCCTTAGAGAAAAACTTCAGATAAGGATAAGCCCCCAAATCAGGACGCCCCTTCCCTCCTACTTGCCCAAACAGTCTTCTCCTCATCACAAACGTGGACCTCAACATCCGCTGAGCCTAGTGCCGGCCCCACACGTGTATGCCGGCCCAGCCCTCACGACAGGGCTCAGAAGCCGGGATGACCACCACCTCCATCCACAGGTTAGAAGCCGAGGACCGTGTGAGGGGATGTGCAGCTGGGGCTAGACTCCCAACCCCTGTGCCAGGCAAGCTGGTGACATCCCTCTCTTAGGAGACTTCCTCCGAACTCGGTATGTCCCTGATGAACTCCTCCCCATTTTTGTGTCTGACAACTGCAGGGACAAAGGTGGGACCAACCACGTTTCCTTTATTTAAAAAAAAAAAGGCACATCTCCATATGCCTTTTTTGTAAGTAATTTTTAAGATAAGTTTTTTTACTACTGACTCATTTAAGTGAGGTGTCATGTATGTATAACTCTTTCTAGTGCACAGAGAAGTTATATGACGAATTATCCCATTTCACCCCCGTGCTGGAAGCCTTGTGAAGTATACGAAGTTATTCACATTTTACAGATGAGCAGATGAGAAAAATGAGGGGAGCTGGCCGAGACCAGCCAGCCAAGTGAAGGAACAGCTGAGCAATAAACCATCCCCAGGTCTTCCCGGCAATAAGCCCTGAGCTCTGGGTGCCCCCCGCATGGGCATCAGGACTGACTCCCGGGCCTCTGAGTCAGGGAGGCTGGCTGTGCAACACAGGGCAAGTTAATTAACCTTCTCCTGCCTCAGTTTCTTCATCCATAAAACAGTGCTAATGGCAACCGTGACATGCGGTTACGCTGAGGATTAAATGAGATGCTGTAGGCTCAGCGCACGGGCCGACGTTCATGAAATGGTGGGGGCTGCCACCGCACTCCATGCCCCGGCAGGCCCGCGGGGTGCTCTGGCTCCCCACATACCACACTGTATACTGCAGGTGCTTATTAGCACAGGTGGGCTATGGGCGCCTTCTTACGCCAGCCAGGCACCTCCCGAGAGCCAGGGCCCAGACTCAGGGGCACGGGCAACAAGGAGAAGCGAGTGTCCTCAAGGGCAGGCCCTGCGCCCTCCTGCCAGGGGGAGCGGGGCCACCACGGTGGCTCTGAGCAGCAGTGTCTGCCCCGAGGGGCCTGTTCCGGGACCAGGCAGCAAGGAGGTGCAGGCTCCCGTCGCAGGACCATGTGGCCGAACGGTCCAAGCCCCCGCCACCCCGCGCCCCCGGCCCTCCCAGGCAAGGCCTCCGCGCTCTGCCGACGCCCCACCCCGCGCCCTGGGTCCTGCTCCTGGCCTTGGGAAACAGGCCTGGCCTGGGCGAGAAGAGCCAATAACAGCGCGTGGCCTGTTTTCCAGCAGCCTCGCTGCCTCTCACTTGAAGATGAAAATAATAAACACCGACACCCACAGGCTGGACAGGGAGAGGGAAATCAAGCGGCCTCGCAGGAGCCAGGGCGCTAGGGCGGCCCTGACCGGCAACCTGGGCGAGGTGCGTCAGAGCCAGGAGGCTGCAAACAGACAGGCGCCGGGGCCGGAGGCGCCAGGCCGGACGGGGAAGGTCACCGCGGGCTGGCCTGGTGCCTGGCTCCTGGTGGCACCAGGGCCCGAGGGGGCGGGGCGGTGAGCAGGGCACACGGCCTGTGACTCTCAGCAGTGTGGCCCCAGCACCTGCCAAGCGGCCGCCTGCGGGTTCCAGGCCCTCTCTTCTCCAGGGCGGTCCAGAGTCTTCGACCAGGATCTTCCCTGCAGCCCTGGACCCACCT
Organism: Muntiacus reevesi; assembly: GCF_963930625.1. NCBI lineage: Eukaryota > Metazoa > Chordata > Mammalia > Artiodactyla > Cervidae > Muntiacus > Muntiacus reevesi. The sequence goes on along the minus strand of NC_089253.1, from coordinate 120,287,664 downwards.
GTCCTGCTCTTTCTCTAAAACCTTCCACTGTTTCCTGGTGCACGCCCCCCCACCGGGCTTTCTCCTGGCCGTTCCAGTCCTGATCCACCCCCAGAGCTTGATCCACCACAAGGTCGGGTCAACTGATCCCAGGGTGACCGTGTTCCCATTCTCCCACCCCGCACCCACTCGGGCGCTGCTGAACCGCTCCTCCATGTGCCTCCCTCCTAGGCGCCTTCCCGAGTACGGAGTCTGCCCCGCCCCCTGGCCCAAATCGAGAGGTCGCTGTTCTCCTGACACAGATCTGCCGAGTGCCTACCACATGCCAGACCCTGGGTGCGCCAGGCATCAAGACCCCAGGACCACACAAGACACGTCCTGCCCATGGTGAGCCCGTGGTCACAGGGCCGAGCAGACAAGCCCACCGCCGCTACACGATGTGGTCACCGATCCAGGATCAACAGACAGAGCCCTTACTACGAGCCAGACACTGTGGTAAGCACTTCACAGGCTCATTGAATCCTTTCAATAACTCCGTGAGCTAAAGTGAGTGAAGTGGAAGTCACTCAGTTGTGTCCAACTCTTTGCGACCCCATGGACTCTACAGTCCATGGAATTCTCCAGGCCAGCATGCTGGCGTGGCTGAGTCTTTCCCTTCTCCAGGGGATCTTCCCAACCCAGGGATCGAATCCAGGTCTCCCGCATTGCAGGCAGATTCTTTACCAGTTGAGCTGCCAGGGAAGCCCAAGGGCAATGATTAATATTACAAGTCTCATTTTACAGATGAGGAAACTAAAGCCTAGCAAAGGCCAAGTAAACTTACTCAGTGTCACCCTGAGGCCGGCAGAGAGGCTGGAGGGGGTGCTCTGAGGCCCAGCAGGGCAGCCAGAGGTGACCACGGCCACAGACAGAACCAAAGGCGGGGATGGCCACAGCCACGGCCCCCTCTCTGCTCTCCACAGAGGTAACGCTGGAGATGAACACCCCCCACACAGAAGAGACGCAGGGACAGCACAGGTAAACCATCACCCAAGGCTGTCCTCCCTGATTCTAGACAGAAAGTAGAAAGCAGGAAGGGATACATGTATGAGCAATAGCCAACAATCACAGTGTGAGGCAAGGAGGAGCCCAAATCCACAGCAAACCCACTCAGCATCTCCACTTACCACTGAGCCACCAGTGGGGGAACTTGGCCCCCGATCTGCTGGGGGCTCAGCGACTCCAGAGTCCTGCCTCTGGCACAAGCTGGGGGTGGATCTCTGGGGTCTATCAAACGGCCTCTTCTTCCAGGGGCCCTGTGTGGCCAGGAAGACTCCGCGTGCCCCTGCCAGTCAGGCTGGCTCTGCACCAGTGCCAACCTTCCCCAGCAGCGGGAGGGCCGGTGGGGGGGAAGCTGGCACAGCTCCGAGGCACAGGTCGGCACGGGGCTCTGGGGCGCAGCCCTCAGACCGGGGTGCCCCCACCTGGCACTGCTCTCCTCCCCACGGGGGCTGTGTGTGCGCGGGGCGTGCAGCCTCCGGGTCAGGCGCCGATGATGCCTGGGGCGGAGCAGAGAGACACGCTGCGCCCCCAGGAACCCCCGGGGGCCTTTCCTGCCCGTCCCCTTCTCTCACGGTGGAAACCCCACCCCGGCAGTCTTGGCCCTCCGTGCAGGCCACGGGGCTGCCCCCGTCCTGCCACAGTCCCACCCAGGCAGGGGTCCGAGCGATCGGAAGCGACTGTTTCCTCCTCTCCTCCCAGCAACTCTGGAGGGGTGGGGTGGGGGCGTCTCCTGAAACCGGCTGCCGTGTAAGCTCCAGGAGGACAGGGGCTTCTGTCTGCTTTGTAAAGTGTAAACTCCGGGAGTCGAGAGTGCCTGGAATACAGTAGGCACTCAGTAAATGCTTGTGGAAGGCAAGCATGACCACCCCCTACCTTACAAACAGGAAATCTGAGAGTATTTCCAAAGGTTATTCAGCTAGTCTAAGGCAGAACCAAGACTCAGAGCCAGAACTTCCCAGGTGCGACACAGCATATCACGCAATCGTTTCTGACACTAGTATTTACTGAGCATGTGACATGGGCTGGAGGCTCCAGAGCACACAGAAATGATTCCTACGACCGAAACCTTACCATGGACTTATCATTGACCAGGTGCCGAGAGGCGTGAAGGCATGTCTTTTCTTTACAGGCTGCGTATGTGTGTGTGCAAACACACATGGATAGGCACATACGAAGTGAAAGTCTTAGTCGCTCAGTCCCGTCTGACTTTTTGTGACCACAAGGACTGCAGCCCACCAGGCTCCTCTGTCCGTGGGATTCTCCAGGCAAGAATACTGGAGTGGGTTGCCATTTCCTCCTCCAGAGGATCTTTCTGATCGCAGGGGTCGGACCCAGGTCTCCCGCATTGCAGGCAGATTCTTTACCATCTGAGCCACATATATATTTAATATGCATATATATGTACATGCATGTACGTATATACATATATATAAAAATATGTATTCAACTAAGTTCTGTTTGCATATATAAAATATGCAAATTTCTTATACACATAAATTCTTTGAAGCCACCACTAGGAAGTATGGGGGAGCCCAAAGATTAAAACAGCTAATAAATGCAACGGGAACCTGGAGGGGGCAGGATTCACGGGAGGCAGAGGCTCCACGGAGGCGGTGGAAGCTGAAGGGGGCTCTGAGGAATCCAGACCTTCTAATAACAATGGAAGGGGCAAAAGCAACCCAAGGGGCAAGGAATGGTGTGCAGAACAGCCTAGACACAGATCTAGTCAGGCTCAGGGAACAATCTGCAGAGAATTCGTGGCCTAAGCTATTTTCCCTGCCTGTTTATTTTTTGAAAATTTACACCTCTGCTTTAAACTGCTTCATCATCTTCACCTACCCAAAGTTGTTTTATTGGAAGAACATGTTCCTCTGCAATTAAAAAAAAAATTTTTTTTCTTTTTTTAATTACCAGTGCTCAGACCCAGTCTCATCACACTGCAGATGGAAACCGAGATTGCCACAACCCAGAGCTAGCTCCTGGCAGGACGGGACACCAGCAAATCTCACACGATGTGATGGGGAGCAGAGGAGGAAGGCAGCGGGCCGGGACTGAGCGCCTGGTGGGCTGGGGTCTCGGGACGACCTGTCAAGCCCGGGGTCTCGGGTCCCCCAGCACACGCCTACAGCTGGGACACGACCTGGGGCATTTCAGCCTCCGCAGCAGAGATCTCCCTCTTGCCCGAGAGGCTGCAGAGCTTTTCCTGCTGGAAATCATGTGTTGGTTGATTTTTTTCCTTCCTGCTTGGCTTGTTTCGACACAAGGAAGAGAGAGGCTAATCCGCCGGGCAAACATGGGTAACACAGCAGGGCGGCCGGCCCTTCCCGGAAGCAGCGGGGGCAGCGGCTCCGACGGGGAGAAACCGGATCTCCGCGCCTGACTGGTCAGCAGCTGACCTCCCTGCCCCCGGCTTGGGTGGCTCCTACACACCCCATGGGGGCCAATTTCCCTGAAGAGTACTGGCTCTGCGGACAGACGGCTCCAGTTTCCAACTCCACCTGTCACTAGCTGAGTGATTTCAGGAAAGAGACCATGCCTCTCGGTGACTCGGTTTCCTCATCTGGCAAACACAGTAGTCATCCCGTGGAGGCACCGTAAGCTTTAAATGAGCTGATAACGCAGAAGCCAGAAACGGGCATCTGGACACCATAAACACTTGATAAATTTGGCTGTCGTTATTATTTTACTCTTTGTATCAGTGTATGAAAACGAAAGTGAAGTCGCTCAGTCGTGTCTGACTCTCTGCGACCCCACGGACAGCAGGCCGCCAGGCTCCTCTGTCCATGAGATTGTCCAGGCAAGAGTACGAGTGGGATGCCATTTCCTGCTCCAGCATCAATGAATAAGGCTCCCTAAAACTCACACCAGGCAGACGAGGCCGGATGCTAAGGGAATCTGCTGTGGAGTGAACAATGGTGTCAAGAGCTCGCACAGGCCGAGCCTGTAGAGATTCAAAGCCTCCTGGTAGCGTCCTAGCTTCCCTTTCAGCATCTCAGAGCTAGAGGCAGGCAGTGTGAGGCTTTGCGCTTCTCAGCTCTGCCAGCTACTCTGGTACTCAGAAACAGGTAGCTAAGGACTCTGGCCTCTCCAGCCTCACACCCTCTGCCTTGGTTCGTGCCCTGGGGGAGGCATCTGACTGGTACCCCGTAGAGAGGATCCCCGTTCCCACGCACTTGGATCCCGCGTTTATGTCCTGTGGGAATGCTCTAGGCCTTTTCCTTGAGATGAATAGCTTGCAGGCATACTGGGTCTGGGGACGTTAACTGGATATTATCTTTAAAAAACATTTCTAAATATTTCCTTGAGATCTGGGGCGAACCTTGTGGATGCACATAGGAATTCACCAAACTGTTCTCTCAGTGGGGGCTATGTATGAGTGGACTTCCCTGATAGCTCAGTTGGTAAAGAATCCGCCTGCAATGGAGGAGACCCCGGTTCGATTCCTGGGTCGGGAGGATCCACTGGAGAAGGGATGGGTTACCCATTCCAGTATTCTTGGGCTTCCCTTGTGGCTCAGCTGGTAGAGAATCCACCTGCAATGCAGGAGACCTGGGCTCGATCCCTGGGTTGGGAAGATCCCCTGGAGATGGGAAAGGCTACCCACTCCAGTATTCTGGCCTGGAGAATTCCATGGACTGTAGCATCCATGGGGTCGCAAAGAGTCGGTCAGGACTGAGCGACTTTCACTCCCGTGTATGAGAGGGCAGGCTTTGGCCTGGCCCCAGGGTACAGCGGTGGCAGTGAGCGCGTGTGTGGAAGCTGCTGAAGAGGGAGGTGGGGGCACACAGGGCATCGACGTTCTCAGTCTCCAGCCCAACATCTCCCCCACGGAAAGTCTTGAAGATGCAGGTGAGTCCCACGACAGTCCCGGTTCAAGTCTGACTTTTCATCTCTCAGCCGTTTCGCCTTGACCTCCGAGCATCGAGCACCAGGCGTGGCTCTCGGCGGGAGCTCGCTGCGTAGCAGTTACACTGGACAGGGGCTCGGATTCTCCAGCGCGCAGCCCAGAAACGGCCGCACGCACCTTTGAGCAAGGTGTGTCTGTCACACGCACCCAGGTCTTGACAGCTACCAGCGTCCATGATAAAATATTCTATTGTACTTACAGGGTAACCTTGTCCTGGGGATTAGTGTCCAGGAATTGTAAGTGGGACTGTTAAGTTATGCTAGATGTGGCGTTTCGATGTAGATCACTCAAGCTTCCCATCATCATCTTCTAATCGATGTTAAAAGCAAAGATCAGAAGGGCCAAGATATTTCCCACTTTTCCCCATGTATCCTCTGCCTCACGAATCTGGCTTCCCTGTGGTCACCAGGCAGGACCCCACTCCCTCCTCCAAGTTCTTCTTCTCATTGCTTGTGTACCTGGGCCTGCCGTCTCTCTCCTCTTTACTGTCCAGAGCCCCACAGTATTCCAAGGCCATACTCAAGTTCGAGACTTGCATGAATCTCTAGAATGGTCCGAGCGTCACGCATCTTTGTTGCTGCATCCCCTGCTGCGGGGCCTGGTGCCTTCCAGCCCTCAGCATTTAACAGCTCTGGCTGTTTGGGTGTTATTCCCCCTGATTGCAGGTTCTGGCCTGTACCTCCACCACGAATTTCTTTCCGAGGTCAACAGTGACACCAGATAGAGTCAGGTTCACCTTGGCCCCACCCCTATTTGCCAACTTGTGTTCCTTGCTCAGACCTCATCCCTCCTGACTTGGATGGTACTCAGCACGCCCTTCTAAAAACCTCTCTTACTGTGAAGCACATGGCACTTCCCTGAGACCACCTTTGATGCATCCTTCGTGGCTCTGCCCTCATGCGTGCTGAGCCCAGGCCCGGCTCCCATCTCAGCCCCCTGCGCCCTGAGAGCACCTTCTCACGGCTGGCCTCATCCCTCACCTCACCTTCAGTCCTCAGTCATCTGGGAACACCTGTTGGACAGCCCACCGTCAGTTCATGTTCAATATAACTAAAATTCATTCAACAATTATTTGATGAACACATTCTAAGGCCAGGACCTTCTCCATTCACTGGTAAGCAAACCAGATAAAAGTTCTTGCCCCGAGTGTCCTTCCACAGATGAATGGGTAAATGAAAAGCAGCATATCCATACAAAGGGATAGTATTCAGCTTTAAAAGGAAGGAGGAAATTCTGACGCGTGCTATAGCACAGATAAACTTAAAGACATCATGTTAAGTGAAATAAGCCAGTCCCCCCCAAAAAGAAAATACTGTATGATTCTACTTTTATAAGGTGCCTAGAGTAGTAAAAAGTAGGGGGGTGTGTTTGTCAGGGGTTGTGGGGAGGGGATGGGGAGTTAGCATTTAATGTCCACTGTGTGCTTAGTCGCTCGGCCGTGCCCGACTCCCTGTGACCCCATGGACTGTAGCCCACCAGGCTCCTGTGTCCACGGGATTCTCCAGGCAAGAATACTGGAGTGGGTGGCCATGCCCTCCTCCAGGGGATCTTCCCCACCCAGGGACTGAACCCAGGTCTCCCGCACTGCAGGCAGATTCTTGACTGTCTGAGCCACCAGGGAAGCCAAGTATTTAATGGGTACTGTTTCAATTCTGAAAGACGAAAAGAATTCTGGAGATGGGTGGCGGTGATGGCTGAACAAGAATATGAATGTACAGAACATCACTGAACTGTACACTCAAAATGGTTACGGTGGTAAATTTTATACGTGTTTACCACAATAAAAAAAATAGAAACAAAAGGTCCTCACTCTCTGTGTACTTTTCTGTATGTTTCTTCAGTTTTAGTTCAGTTCAGTGCAGTCGCTCAGTCGTGTCCGACTCTTTGCAACCCCATGGACTGCAGCACGCCAGGCCTCCCTGTCCATCACCAACTCCTGGAGTTTACTCAAACTCATGACCATCAAGCTGGTGATGCCATCCAACCATCTCATCCTCTGTCGTCCCCTTCTCCTCCTGCCCTCAATCTTTCCCAGCATCAGGGTCTTTTCCAATGAGTCAGCTCTTTGCATCAGGTGGCCAAAGTATTGGAGCGTCAGTAACAATGGAAAAGGCTCTGTCTTCCTGGAACTTTTTTATTCGCCGCTCGTGGCTGTGTTCGTCATCTGGCAGCTTCCGACCCACTCTCCCTCCCTGGAGCCGCCATCCTCCCGGGCAATGCTGCAGTCACGCGTCTCATCCTTCTCCCCCACAGCCGAGGGCTCTCCCTCCTTCTCCAAGGCGTCCACCCCAGTCCGTCCTCCTCTGAGGATCACAATCCCTGCCACCTCTTAATTTTTGATGGAAAACACGAGAAAGCCGGAAACACTGCGGTCCACGTTCCCCAGGCTGGCTCTTCCCTGGCTCTGAGTAACGTTGCGTTTAAGCTTTCATTTCCTCGCCTGCTGGGTGAGGAGTCTGACTAGACCTTCACGATGGCTTCTTCTGGCTCCAGCACAGGCTGGTCTCTGGGTCTCCTGGCCTGGCCCGGCCCGGCCCAAGGTCTGGTGTCTTCCTCGCAGGCCCTCAGCAGCCTGAGAAGAAAGGCCTCATTCAGGAGGGAGGCCAGCCGGCCGGCCCGGGGAAGCGGCTCCCTGCAAGCGCTCCTTGGCTCGCTCTCCTGCCTGCCTGAACTTTCACTGCCTGCAACCTTGTGACTCTGGATTACCTGACCTTGGAGCCTGCCAGCCCCGCACTGCTGCTGGGACCTCTTCTGACCCGACAGCCTATAACTGGGACAGGCCTGCCTGCTGACGCTGGCCCCCGGCCTGCCTCTGCGAAGTGGGCTGCCCTGCGGCTGGACAGCCAGGAGGCCGTGAGCTGGACTCTGAATTCTCCCGGGGCCCTGCCCACGGGCCCTCCTGATGTGCCTGTCTGGGCCCGGGGCCCTCCGTGCAGCATCCTCTGAAGGCACCCCTTCTGCGAGGCAGGATTTACAGCCTGTCTGTAACTGAGGCATTCACTCCACAAAAGTCCACCGCGATGTCTACTCGTGACGGGCACTGCTCTAGGCAAGGGACACATCCGGATGGAACACGACATACCCGACTGCCAGCCAACCTCCCTACCAGACAAAGCCATCGTCCAACTCACCACTGGCAAACCCTGTCACTTGACAGGTATTTATTGAGCACTTACTATGTGCCAGGCACTATGCCAGCCATCCTAATAAAACATTGATTTCAGGAACTGCAGTTTCCTACGCAGTACAATTGATTACCGAGCATGAGCTCTGCATCCCAGCTCCCAGTTACGTGACCTTCAGTAATTACAAGATTGCAAGACCTCGTGGAGCCTCAGTTTCCTCACTTGAAAATGGGGTTAAGAGTGATGGGTAACCCACTTGCCAATGCAGCAGACACGGGTTTGATCCCTGGGTGGGAAAGATCTCCTTCCTGGAGAAGGAAATGGCTGCCCACTCCAGTATTCTGGCCTGGAGAATCCCAAGGACAGCGGAGCCTGGTGGGCCACAGTCCATGTGGTCGCAAAGAGTCGGACACGAGTGAGCACACACAGGCACCATGACACACGAATAGTAGTGACCAGTGCGAGTAATAACAAGCATATATGAGGAGTAACTGAGCCCAGGTAAAAGCTTAGCAGATGTGGCACACAGCCAGCACTTGGATGTGAACAGTTTTTCCTTTAATATGATCTCAAAGGTGCCAATGTCTACATACACCAAAACTTCCAGTCTCTGTCCCACCCCATACAACCAACACCCTGATGCTACCTCTGTAGACAAGTTACTGGCAGAAAGTACTCCCAGTGTCAATATCACTAACAAAGAATAAAAGATCCCCATGCAAAGTACTATATATAATCTAAAGGTTTCCTGAGGGTTAACCTCAGGAATAACACTAAAGGACTGGATATCAAAAGCTATGCAAGGGAGGAAATATGTGCGATGCATATGTTCAACAACATATGCAGAGCTTTCAACAAACCAATACGAAAAAGACAGGTAATTCAATAGAAAAAAAGAGTAAATTATGCTAACAGGCACTTCACAAAATGAGGATACTAAAATGGCCAATCAGGCAAATTCAGACCACAGTCCAATATTACTTCAGACCCACTAGAAAGAGTACAATGAAGAAAGAGGATGACACCAAATCCTGGCAAGGGCATGGAACAACCAGAACTTTCCTGCTTTGCTAGTGGAAGTATAACTGCACCCCCGTGTAGCACTCTCTACTATGTAGGTTTTTCCAGTAGTCATGTACGGATGTGAGAGGTGGACCATAAAGAAGGCTGAGCACCAAAGAACTGATGCTTTCAAACTGTGGTGCTGGAGAAGACTCTTGAGAGTCCCTTGAACAGCAAGATCAAAACAGTCAATCCTAAAGGAAAACCACCATGAATATCTATTGGAAGGACTGGGGCTGAAGCTGAAGCTCCAATACTCTGACCACCTGATGTTATAAGAGTCGACTCATTGGAAAAGACCCTGATGCCATCAAAGAATGAGGACAGGAGGAGAAGGGGGCGACAGAGGATGAGATAGTTGGATGGCATCATCGACTCAATGGACATGAGTTTGGGCAAACTCCAGGAGACAGTGAAGGACAGGAAAGCCTGGTGTGCAAAGAGTTGGACACGACTTAGCCACTGCATGACAACTAAAACTACGATCCAGCAGTTCCATCCCTAGGCACATTCCCAACAGAAACACACACATAAATTATGCATGCATACACAGAGACATGTGTAGATGCATACCTTCATTCACTAAGAGACATATTCAAACATGTTCATAGGAACACTGTTTTAAAAAGTCAAACTCTACACACAGCGAGAATACTCATCAACCATAGAACAAATAATAAACTGTGTTCTGTTAATAAAACGGAATGCTACACAGCCACAAGAGCAGGCTGATGTTCTGTCTCTGAACATCAGAGACAGAAGGATGAATGGAAGCGGCTGAACACAAGAGAACACACGGCATGGCTGCTGCCGCTGTTCAGTCGATATGTCGTGTCCGATTCTTTGCGACCCTGTGGACTGAAGCGCGGCAGTCCTCTCTGTCCTTCACTACCTCCCCAAGTTTGCTCCAACTCAAGTCCATTGAGTCAGTGATGCCATCCAACCATTTCATCCTCCGTCTCCCCCTTCTCCTCCTGCGTTCAGTCTTTCCCAGCAGTCTTTTCAGGGTCTTTTCCAGTGAGTCAGCTCTTTGCATCCGGTGGCCAAAATGCATGATTACATTTCTATAAAGCTGAAAAGCAGGCAAAACTAATCTGTCATTTTAGCAGTCAAAATAGTGGTTACCCTTGGAAGGGCAGTCAGGAGCTGGAAAGAAGCCCAAAGCATGTTCTGGAATGAGGTCTGGTATGTTCTGTTCCTTGGCTTGACGTGGGTGCTGGTTACAGGCTGTGGGCACTTTGCGCCCAGTACTTACGATTTGCTCATTTTTCTGTATGTGTATTATATGTTGGTTACAAAGTTTCCTTAAAAAAAAAAATAGCTAATGAGAAAAAAATGAAGAACAATGGACTTTTATCCAAACGGGTTGTTGCCCCAACATCAACAGATTTCAGGGCCTACCATCTCTGCTCACGAGACGTAAGGAGACATACACATTTCTGATTGCTTTCCTATTGCCTTTTAATAAATGGCAGAAATATTACTCTACAACACTTCAAAGCTATATTAAATAAACATGTGTTTTAAAAACTCCCAATTAGTTTGCCAAGCTTGCTCTGAGACACAGTTTGAAAATGCATTTGGATTTTTGAGATGCATGGTGAACTATGGAGTAATTTTTATGAGAAACAAGATTTTTTTTTTAAAGACAGAAGTGGTAGAGGTCAGGGGCTGAAGAGTAAAGACCAAGACAACTGAGGAGATGACTCAGCTTCAAACCAGCAACCCAGGGCTTCCACATCCAGTGGCCGGCAGGGCACTGAAGTAGCTGTGGACCCAGAAGCCAGGAAGTCCACGCAGAAGGCAGAAACTCAAAGGCATGTTCAGGACCTGGAGCAAGATGGGAGCTAAGCGGGAAGGAGGCTTAGGGCCCAAGGCCAAAGAATGCTGCTGGGTGACGATAAGCTACCGAAGAGGTTCTGTGGAGAATGAGCTACACGCCCTGACCAGGGCAGGAAATAGTGGTTGGGTGTGGGCAGCCCTGGGTACACAAGGAAGTGACCTCAGCCGACTGTGGAATAAGAGGATGTGACCTGGGTGTGCTCAGACCTTCGGCTGGGATGAGCAAGCCAGGCTCACCCAGGGCTTCTTTCTCTGCTGGGTGTGACTATCTAAATATACACCCAGACATCGCTTGGATCCATCCAGATGGGAACCACCACTGAACAGGACTCTAGAGGCTTCTGGTTTCGACTGTCAGGGTTGCTGGCTTAGAGGGATCTAGAACCTGGTTTTAGAGCCCCAAGTCATCATCCTAGTCCTTCACATGAAAATAAGGATAAGTTCATCGAATCTGAATTCCAGGAATACCAGGGATTGTCAGATAATCCATTCCCCAGGTGACTTCTATCAACAAAAGGAGACAGAAAGCTCAAAACAAACAAACAAACAAAAAACCACCCAAAACCAGGTAATTGGAACATCACTGGTACTGACTACACAGCATTACGTTCCTCCCGGTTTGGCTTGGGCCCATCCCAAAATATGCTGGAAATTGAGTGACTGTATCAGGGGCAGGGGAACAACACTGAGAAGTGACCTGGGGCGAGAATGTGGAAGGCGCGCAGGATAGCTTCTGAGCCCTCCCCACCTCCTCGGCCAGCACCCCCTCCATCACGTCCTCCCCGTATCCACATCACACCTTCACTCTCTGGCATCACAAATGAAGAGTCAAGGCCGTGAAGTCACACGGGAAGAATCTTGAGGCTTGGCCTGCAATGTAAAAAGCTGGCGGATTCTAGAATCCGCCCGCTGCTGCCTTCCCCGCACCACGCAGAGCGAGCTAAGGTCCTCACTTTGGGGGGCACGTCTTCGTTTCCCCATTCTAGCTTTAAGGCAGTCGTGACGGCTGCAGGAGCCTGGTGTCGGCAGACAAGCCGTCGCGGGGCTGCAGAAGTATGGCGACAGGTTGGATGTTTCATCTGGGAAGCGACATTGTGTTCTCCAGGCCAATGCATCTGTGTTTCCTGATCTAAGAGAACTTGAGCAAGAGGAACTCTGCAAGGCAGAGCAAGCCCCTCAGCCATCAGAGAGCGAGGGAAAACAGCTCACTCCCACGTGACGTCTGCGTGGAGCGGCTTCCCCGGTGCGCTTCACGTTTATCTCGGAGCTTGTGCAAGCCAGGCTTACCCAGGGGTTCTTTCTCTGCTGGGTGTGACTCTAAATATACACCCAGACATCCCCTGGATCCATCCAGATGGTACCCACCACTGAACAGGACTCTGGAGGCCCCAGGGACACGGCTGCACCAAGCTGCCCAGATGACCACCTGGCGCCCATGGGTGCTTGACGGGGGGATCCTCCGGAAACCCGGCCATATCAGGTTGAAGCAACTCCCTGGAAACAACTTCCAGAACACAATGATGAGAGGGCACTGTACCTGCTGAGAAGCCGGGAAGTCAGGGTACAAAGGGCAAAGGCAATGGCTATATAGCTCCTCCTCCTCAAGAAGCAGGGATCCGGGTGAAATCACCTGGCAGAGCCATTTCGACAAGACCACCCTCCTAGACCAGGGCTTCTCAGCCTCAGACCTGTCACCATTTTGGACTGGATGATTCCCTGCTGTGGGGCGGGCTGCCTGGCCCCGTGTTCAGTACTTTGCTGTATCCCTGGCCTCTACCCACTGGACACCAATAATAAATACCCCTCCTGCTCCTCAGCTGTGGCCATCAAAACTGTCCCCAAACACAGCCAAGTGGCCCCTGGAGGCAAAGCTGCCCCTAGTTGAGAACCACTGCCTTTTACTGACAGATCACATCACCCAGGCAAGACCCCAGCCCTACTCAAAGTGTAATCGTCCACCTTGGAAAAGGCTGAGAGATGGAGCCTGGTCATTGTATCTGAGGGCATTAAGACAGCAGAGTCTCCGCGAGACAAACCACCACTGTCAGATCGGAGGCGGGGACGGAGGAGGAGGCCCAGGACCAGATGGTGTTGCCACCAGCAGACTTCCACCTTCAATTCCACAAAACTCACTTCCTCTCAGAGACGGTCCACGTCAGGGCAGAAGACCGAGCCAACCAAAGACAGCCCCAAGGACTGAAGAGCCTCAAAGCCCACCCACGGCCACCCCACGTCACAGATCACCCTGGTGCCGTGTACCTGGCTGAGCTCCTGCTAGGGAGGAACAGACCGTCCTGGTCCCTCACAGCTCTGTTCGACTACCCATCCCCACTCTTCCCTTACCTCCACTCAACAACCTGGACCAAAAAGTTCCTAAGATTCCAGATGCCCTGTGAAAAGTTGACCAAAGGCTGAATGCTGAAGAATTGATGCTATTGAACTGTGATGTTGGAGAAGACTTTTGAGAGTCCCTTGGATTGCAAGGGGATCCAACCAGTCCATCCTAAAGGAAGTCAACCCTGAATATTCATTGGAAGGACTGATGCTGAAGCTGAAGCTCCAATCCCTTGGCCACCTGATGCAAAGAACTGACTCACTGGAGAAGACCCTGATGCAGGCAAAGATTGAAGCCGGGAGAAGAAGGGGACCGCAGAGGATGAGATGGTTGGATGGCATCACTGACTCAATGAGTATGAGCCTGAGCAAACTCCAGGAGATGGTGAAGGGCAGGGAGGGCTGGCGTGCTGCGGTCCATGGGGTCGCAAAGAGTCGGACATGACGGAGCAACTGAACAACAACAAATAGGTCCTGCTCTCCAGGCCCTTGGGAATGAAGGCTGGCAACACTGGCCAAGAGGCCTAGGAAGACTGTGCAGGCCAAGGCCAAGGTGCTGGAGGGGGAACTCCAGACACACGAGGCAGGGACGGACAGCAGGCCAACCCCAAGGGGTGGTGGCGGTGGAGCCAAGTGTCCCAGGGCAGAGCCAGGGAACCTGCAGGACTCCAGACAAGCGCCCAGGTCTTAGGGATGGAAAGATCCCGTGTAACCACTGGCAAGGCCAAGCGCAGATGACGCTAGTTGCGCTCTGACTGTAAATCTAGTCCACTCGGGGCTGGGTTTGGCTCACTACAGGCCGGCCCCCCACCAGCTACAGTTTTGCTAAATTTAGTGCTGTTCCCAGCACCCAAAGGACTCTGCGCTGCGTGTCCATTTCAGGTTCACCCAGGGACAGACGGGAGAGGAGCAAGACTTGTCTAGAAGCGCTGTGCCCTCATGTGACCCTCTCTCTTCCCCGATGAAGTCAGGGGCCCAGGGGAGCAAAAGACGTGAGAAGCCGCGGTTGAAGGTCTCCGGGGCTCTGCAAGCAGCCTCTGCCCCAGGGTGGCGCTCAGAGGGGGGAAGCGGGCACTGATGCCAAGCGACCAGCCCACCTTCTGCCCACTCCAGTCCACCCAGGCTTCCCTCCTGGGGAGTCCCGGCTGTGGTGGTGACATCGGTGCTGCTCCCTCAGACAGGAAGCTGGAGTTAATCACCAGGGGACAGCGGGTGACAGAGGCCTGGGGGAAGATGAAAATGTATTTAATCAAATACTCACAGGCCCTAAAACTCAGAGGGTTCAGATAGTGGTTTCTAAACCTGGCACATTGAAATCACCTGGGAAACTTCAAAAACCACTCATGCCAGAGTCCCACCCTCCAGAGACCGTGTGTAACTGGTCTTCATGTAACGTAACTGGCCCGGGGTTTGGAAATTTTAAAAAGAGCCCCTGGTGATTTCACTGTTCGGAGAAGTTTGGGAACCAGCGGGTTAAGAGCATGGGCTCTGCTTTCAGGTCGTCTCAGGCAGACTTCTGGCAAGTCACTTAACCTTTCTCTGCCTCAGTTTTGGCAACATGCGCAAAATGACAATGACCTCAGCATGCTGCTGGGAGGACTTGGTGAGGCCATCTACGGAAAGCACAGCAACAGTGGTGTGTAGGACGCGCTCAGTACAGTCAAGAATGATTACTGTTATTATAAATGATAAACAGGAGGAGAAAAAGGTGGGAGCCTGAGGTCTATCTCTACGTTATCAAGGGGTAAGAGTCTGTAGGACCGAAGCTGGGGCAATTTCAAGACGTGGTCGGGGAGGTAGACCCTTGGTGACCTGCACTTAGCTGGGGGACCACCCTCTCTCCCGGCCTCTGTTCGTGGGGTTCCTCCCTCCTTCCTCATCCTCCCCACTCCACATCCTACGGAGCCCCACCACTCACAGCCAGCTCTCCCCACCCCAGAGCCCTCTCCCTTCCCAGGCCTCCCACAGAACCCCCCCCTCGCCACCACCGTGCCTGTGACTTTGGAACTTTATAATTTGCTGCGGTCCACAGCTACCACCCACACAAATGTGTGTCTGCGGGAAGAGTGATACGTGCTGGTCAGGTCTCCTCAAAAAGACGAGAAATTCAGGGGAGGCCCCCAGTTTCATGCCCCCGTGTGCCCCACGGCACCCCACATGTCCTGGACGGTCAGCTCTTGGTTTCCATCTGGGAGATGTAAACGCAAACAGAGCTAACTGCGTACCAGGAGGAGCCGGGCTCGGCTCCCAGAAGAGGGGGCACCGGCACCCACGCCGTCATTACCAGGACAGACGGCCGCCCCGTCCCACCCCAGAGACAGCGCCCGCCCGCTCCCAGGGACGTGTGTATAGGCGCCGACGGCAGAAGGAGTGCTGGACGAGCAACTCTGCCGCCCTGGGCTCTGGCTGCTCCCAGGCCTTCGTGAATGAGGCTGCAGGTCGGGTCACTCCTGCAAGGAAGCCACTGTGATTCCTACCCACCTGGTTCCCTCGACCCAACAAGAGCCAGACGAACCCAGCTCTGCCCACAGGGCAGTCCAGAGCAGCTGGCCAGCCAACAGGCTGTAAGCCTCTTACAGATTAAAGGTCCTAATTTAAACCTCTATTTGAGGTACCACAAGTGGGTCAGCGCCCTGCAGGCCGGTCAGCACAGCTGACGGAAGGAGAAGCAAGATCCGAGAAAGGCTCCTGGCCTTTGCAGGAAAGATGGAGCCAGAGAATTACCGAGCTAAGTGGTCGTTCTGGGGGGGCGGGGGAAGCTGGCTCAACCCAATCTCCCAGGAATCCCCTCCCCGGACAGCCTGAACTCGAAACTCCCCTCCCAGGACACCCGTGACACAGAACAACAAGACAAAGTAACGGGTCGGGATGGCCTTCCTCCCCCAGCCCTGACCTTGGCATGGAAACAGCTAATCAAGTCAGGAAGCCAGAGAAGAGGCACGGGGCCGAAGACACTGCTCCCCGGGGCTCACACCTGGCGACAGACGGGAGGGGGCGGCCTCTGCCCCCACCCCTGGAAAGGTCTGCGGGCCTCCGTCCCCAGCAGGCCGCAGCAGGAAACACTGGGCACGGGGAAGCGGGGCAGGAGTGGGTGAGCAGCCACAGACGAGCCTCAGATCACGCTGCGAGAGCCTGACTGCGGCTCTTAGAAAAGAAAAAAAGGAGAAACAGCCCTCTCGCCACATCTGTCTCCATAGCAATGGCCTCTGGGGAAGCGGCTGGAACCTGCTGCCTCCCCTGAGAGCAAAGAAATCCTTCCCGCACTTGTTTCCCAAACTTAGTGGGCCCTGACCCGCCACGGGAAAGTTGACAAGGTGGCCTGGTACACGCATACGCTGGGATGCATGTGCACTTGTGTCTTGCTGTTGTTCAGCCGCTAAGTCAGGTCCGGCACTTTGCGACCCCACGGACTGCAGCACGCCAGGCTTCCCTGTCCTTCACTGTCTCCCTGAGTTTGCTCCAACTCACGTCCATGGAGTCAGTGATGCCATCCAACCACCTCATCCTCTGCCGCCCCCTTGTTGCACTTGTGTGCATACAGATACACACATCCGTAGATGCAGACATAGACAGATAGTTACATCTACATACACCACTGAAATAACTAGCATGAAATCATACTCATTTTTACTACATACTATGCCATCTAATATTTCCTATTACGTTCTTTTTTTTTTTTTCAAATTGGTCCCAACCCACCAAATTGATTTCACCACCCATTAAGGTGCCTGGACTTGCAGTCTGAAGACTACTTGTGGGAAAACGGTAGGGGCTCTTCCCTTTGAAAGAACTTTTAAAACTCCGTCCAGACCAACCTCTCCGCAAGCAAAATCCCACGGGTGGGGGACGTGAGCAGAAGCCCCTTTCCTGCTGTACGCTTCGGGCAGGGGCTTCTCGCAAGACCCCCGTGTCTGTCCCTGGCTGTGCTCGGGGCAGACCGAGGGCTCCCCCTTCCACTCCAGCACAGCCGGCTGGTGCGGGCCAGTCTCTACCCAGCCTGGGGCAGGGCCAATGCTCAGTCAACATTGTTCCCTAAGAAAAAGCACGGCCACGCTGCCCGTGAACCTCGCCCCTCCAGAGTGAGCTCACCTGTGACACATAAAGGTCAGCACTGTGCTGCCCACACTGAATTTTTTTTTAACTCTCCAGACTGCCTATCTGTACAGCAGATCCACCACAAACTTCTAGAGCACAAAAATTGTGGTTTTTTAACTTATTTTTAATCGAAGGTACGCAGATACTCTTGATAAGAATTTTTATGATAACAAGAACAGAGTTTTCCAAGATAGCCTGTGAACTCCTGCCACATTCCTCCCCCAAGCAGCCTTCCATGGTGGGTCAGGATTGCTAAGGAGTTCTCTCAGCCCGATACCTGGGTGATAAGAAACTCTCATGACTCCCTTCCATACTCCCAGGCCCAAGAATTGCAAAACATTGCTTCTCTATGTCCGTAATTACTGCTTAGCTGGGTATCTGGGCTGGAAACCATGTCACAGAAAACAAACAAACAAACAAAAACCAGCGTAAGCATTCCATATTCTGAATTAGTAACTTAAAAAAAAATTTTTTTTTGGCCGTGCCATAGGGCATGTGGGATCTTAGTTCCCTGACCAGAGATCAAACCCACACTCCCTGCACTGGAAGTATAGAGTCTTAACACTGGTCCGTCAGGGAAGTCCCTGAATGAGTCAGTCCTAAAAGTTAATTTTTTTTCCTACCTTCGCTCAGGTAAATTTGTTTGTCCCCTGCTCCATGGAGCAAACACGGAAACACTAGAATCTCTCCACGTGAGTACACAGAATCCCCCGGCCCTCAATTCTCTATTGCCTCCTCAGACTCATGAGGACCACTATTAAGCCTATCACTTAACAGCGCCTTCAAAACCCAGAACGCCTGCACGGTACACACTCAACTGAGTCAACTCCCAAAGACTCTGGGGGGTCTTACCCCTTTAAAGAGCTCAGTAAGGACTGACGGCTCCCCAGCCTGCGGCAGGAGTTTATAACTTGGGGTCTGTGAGTCCTCTGACGGTACATGTCAAACCATGTGCTGTCGTGACTCTTCTTTCCTCCTGGAGAAAGAAACTATAGTTTCCAGGCAATTCCTAATGAGAACTGGAATACAAAGAGGTTAAGAACCACCAAAACCAAATTCCTGGAAAGCTGGTCCAGGCCCCCCCATGGCTGGCCCACCTGGTACACAGACCCTCTCCTGGTACACGGCCCCGCTCCCGGAACACGGCCCCCCTCCTGGTACACAGGCCTCTCCCGGTACACGGCCCCACTCCCAGCACATGGCCCCCCTCCCGGTACACAGTCCCCCTCTGGGTACACGGCCCCCCACCCCCGGCACACAGCCCCCCTCCCGGCACACAGTCCCGCTCCCGGCACACGGCCCCCCTCATGGTACACGGCCCCCTCTCCCGGCACACGGCCCCCCTCCTGGCACACGGCCCCCCTCATGGTACATGGCCCCCCTCCCGGCACACGGCCCCCGTCCCGGCACACGGACCCCTCCCGGAACACAACCCCCCTCATGGTACACGGCCCCCCTCCCGGCACACGGCCCCCCTCCCGGCACACGGCCCCCCTCATGGTACACGGCCCCCCTCCCGGCACACGGCCCCCCTCCCGGCACACGGCCCCCCTCATGGTACACGGCCCCCCTCCCGGCACACGGCCCCCCTCCCGGTACACAGGCCTCTCCCGGCACACGGCCCCCCTCATGGTACACGGCCCCCCTCCCGCACACAGCCCCTCTCCTACCACACCAGCCACCTCCTCCCAACAGGACATTTCCTCCTTCGTCCCTGGTGACGAAGGTCACTCCTTCAACACTTGTGTGGGCTAAGTCGCTTCAGTTGTGTCTGACTTTGTGTGACCCCATGGACTGTAGCCTGCCAGGCTCCTCTGTCCATGAGATTCTCCAGGCAAGAATACTGGAGTGGATGGCCATTCCCTTCTCCAGGGGAATCTTCCCGACCCAGGGATCAAACCTAGGTCTCCCACATTGCAGGCAGATTCTTTACTATCTGAGCCACCAGGGAAACCTACCCCAACCTCCAACAAATACACATTTACTGAGCACCTGATGGGGACGCACTGTGGAGCTAGGCTCTGAGGATTCAGCCACGAAGAAGATGGATGAGACCCCCTGCTCCGGTTCCTCACCACTCAGTCCCAACCCCTCCTGATTAACAGAACACTGTCTCCCACTCCACCCACATCGCTCTGACGCTTTGTCTTATGTCCAGTGTGGGTGTCTGCCCCCTCAGTCAGCGTCAGCCCCCGGAGGACGGAGCCCAGCTCGAATTCACGTTGGCACGCTTCTTCCTTCCCCATGCCCACCCCACTCCACCTGGAGACGCAGAGCCTTTCCCACAGGAGGCCCTGTACAAACGTACGTCCAGAACAGAAGCTGATGGTTGGCTGATGGTCTAAGTAACGAGGACTAGCTCGCTAGGGGCGAGCCCTGCCATTGATGCGGGCCCAGGGCACGTGGGGGACGGTCTCTCCCGCAGCAGAAAGTAACCGGGGCCTCTGTGCCTGGCTGGAGCTGCGGTTCTCCATCCAGATGCTCATCTTTTAATCGGTGATTCTGGTCACAGCAGCTGGAAAACAGCTCCAAGCACATGTATCCATAGTTGACATACCGCCTACCCTGTCAAAACGGATGGAAAGCGAAATTGCACGAGCATTTTCCACGAAGAGGTCAATGGATGGAAGATACGGCACCGTGCTTCAAAGACATGCCACCTCTCTCTAAGAAGACAGCGGGCACTGTTCACAACAGCCAAGGCAATGAAACAACCTGAACGTCTGTCAACAAGAGGAACCGATAAAGATGCAGTACATACACACGATGGACTATTTCCCAACCAGAAAAAGGAACAAAACGATGCCGTTTGCAGTAATATGGATGCAACTAGAGGTTATCGTACAGACTAAGTCAGAAAGAGAAAGGCAGATACCATACAATATCATCTATATGTAGAATCTAAAGTATGATGCAAGAGAACCTATCTACGAAACAAACAGCCTCAGACCTAGAGAAGAGACTTGGAGTTGTCAGGCGGGGGTGGGTAGGAGAGGAACGGGGTGGGAGTCTGGTGTTAGCAGATGCAAACTCTTACAAATAGTCTGAATAAACAACAGGGTCCTACTGTATAGCACAGGGAACTATGTTCAATATCCTGAGGTAAACCACAACGGCAAAGAATATAAAGAGTGTATGCATACGTATAACTGAATCAGTTTGCTGTAGGACAGAAATTAACACAGCATGGTAAACCGATTATACCTCAATAAAATAAAAAGGAAGGCAGCTGGTGACTCTAGCCAGTTCGGCCATCTCTCCCAGGAGCCCCAGCCACGCTCACCTCCTAGCACAACCATCCGCCTCCTCACTCAAAACGTGCTGGTGCCTCGAGCAGCCACCA
Source organism: Muntiacus reevesi (assembly GCF_963930625.1). Taxonomy (NCBI): domain Eukaryota; kingdom Metazoa; phylum Chordata; class Mammalia; order Artiodactyla; family Cervidae; genus Muntiacus; species Muntiacus reevesi. Next base: position 120,266,936 of record NC_089253.1, on the reverse strand, counting down.
CATCCGCACCCCGGGTCTGGGCAGGAGACACAAACCATCAAAGGAGGGGTGGGCAGGACAGCCCGGCTGTTGCTGTGAAAAGGTCAGCCGCTCAGTCGTGTCCTACTCTCTGTGACCCCATGGACTGTAGCCCGCCAGGCTCCTCTGTCCATGGGAATTCCCCAGGCAAGAGTACAGGAATGGGTAGCCACTTCCTTCTCCAGGGGAACTTCCTGACGCAGGGATCGAACCTGGGTCTCCTGCACTGCAAGCAGATTCTTCACCGCCTGAGCCACACTTGAGTACAGTCTGCCTGTGTCCGGTTAAGTAAATGTAAGGACATCCTCTTCAATGCAGTAAATGGCAGTCCTCTGTAATGAGCGGGCGGGACCACGCTGCCATGAGTATCCCACGGCGGGGGCCCTGAAGGAGCAGCTCACCCGAAGCAGAAGTGGGAAACAAGGTTCCAGGACTTGCTGACCTCTTCAGTAATGAGTCAGGAGAACGCCGATTAACGGGTATCGTTAATTCAAACAAACAAATATTTAATCTGTCCCTTTAAGATACAGTGACATCTTAAAAGTGGGTAAGAAAGCATTTCCTTCTTGAAAGAGACTTATGTCACGGGAAAACCATTTCAAAAACCAGCATTTGGAAATCACTCCCACCATTACAGGATGATGTTACCAAATTCAATGGAAGGAAGTTGTCTCTGAAACCAAGGATCTACGCACATCTATTAAACAGAATATCCCAACTTGTTTTTAAATCCCTCAATGAAGTGAATGAAATACAGTGTCTCAGGGGTCTTGAATCCAGTTAAATCATAAGTTGAACCCATAATAACATCATTAAAGAGAGGACTCTTTCAAAATATTGTGACTTGAACCAGACCTTCAAACTGTTTGAAGGTCTGGTTCAACTGTCATGCAAAATATGACACCAAGATATTCTGAAACAATAATATTCAATTGCATGGTTCTTACTAAAAAAAAAAAAAATCATTCTTAACATATTTAATTCCTCAACAACATCCATCTACTTCTTATATGTGCCAAGCAATGTTTCATGCCTTTGAAATATGGCAGGAAATGATACAGACAAAAATGTCTGCCCTCATAGAGCTCAGATTCCAGTGGGGAGAGAGAGAAAATCTAACAGAAGTACACAGTATGTTAAATGGTAATAGTACTGTGGAGAAAGGGCTTCCCTGGTGGTGCTCGTGGTAAAGAACCAGCCTGCCAAGGCAGGAGATGTAAGAGATGCAGGTTCAATCCCTGGGTTGGGAAGATCCCCTGGAGGAGGGCATGGCCACCCACTCCAGTATTCTTGCCTGGAGAATCCCATGGACAGAGGAGCCTCGTGGGCTACAGTCCATGGGGTCACAAAGAGTCGGACACGACCCAAGCAACTTAGGAAGTACACATGCCCTATGGAGGAAAACTACTGTAGGGAAGAGATGCAGGAAATACTAGCAAGGGTGTGGGAGCAGGCGGGGCGCTGGAAGGTAGAGCAGATAGGAGCACAGACCCAAAGGAAGGGAGAGAAAGCTGTGCGGCTATCTGGGGAGAAGCATTTTAGACAGAGGGAGCAGGAGGAATGGTGAGGAGGTCGGTGCGGCCGGAGAAGAGTGAGAGAAGAGAAGAGCGGTAGGAGGGAGCGACACAGAAGCGAAGACCACGCGGGCCTACAATTGCACCATGGCGGCCGCCAGGCACGTGCGGACACCGAGCGTGTGAAATGGAGCTGGTCCAGACTGCATGTGCCACGGGGGTGACGTAGCACCAAAAAGGAACCTCGAGATAGACATCAGAGATGAGAACAGCGTTGACATACTGGGTTAAATTATCAAAATTAATTCCACCTTTTTCCTTTTAAATTTAGCTACCAGAAAAGTGTTAAGTTATGAATGTGGCACTCCTGTGTAACTCGTTGTATTTCTCCTGGACACTGTTCATAAGCTACGGAGTCTGGCAGGCCACTCTGGGGACCGTGGGTTTCACCGAATGCAAAAGAAGCCGCGGCAGGGTTTTGAGCACGGCAGGCATGCTGTGACTTACACGTCGTGGGATCCTCCCGACCACAGAGAGGACTATAGCCTGTACGGGGCAGAGGAGAAGCAGGTGAGCGAGGATGCTGGCCTGGACCGGGGTGACGGCAGGGGAGGCAGCTCTGACTAGTCACACCCTATGTCTGAATACATGTCACCAGCAAAGTGATTGAGATTCACCAGCAGACTGGATGAAGGACGTGAAAGAGAGAAGTGAAGCAAGACCACGGGCACTGTGGCTGAGTAAAACCAAGACAGGAGACTGGGGGAAGAATATATTTACGTGGAAAAATCAGGAGCTCAGTGTTGGGCGTATTAAGTATGAAATGTCTATTAACATTCAAGTTGAAACGTTGAGTGGGCAGACAGACATACAGAACAGTACTTCAGGAGAGGCTGGGCTTGAGACAAATAATTGGGGGGGTGGTCATCGGCATGTAGATTTTTTTTCAGTATGGAAAATTCCAGCATAGACAAAACTAGAGATAATCATATGATAAATCTGCAGGTACCTACTACCCACCTTCAACCATTATTAACTCATGGTCAGTCTTGTTCAGCTCACAGAATTCCTCTGAAGTGAATTCCAGGCAGCATTCATACAGGTGGGGTATAATGCCAGGAGTCGGGAGCAGAGAGGCCCCGGGCCTTCTATCACTGGGAAGTCAGAGTCGAGATGCTGAAAAGGGACGGCAGCTAAGACAGGTGGGAAACCAGAAACACGTTCCCTGGAAGCCAACTGAAGGAAGAGCCCCAAGGCAAAGGGTATGTCCAGCTGGGCCCATGCTGCTGGAGCTGCTGATACCAGGGTGAAGACCAAGAAGGACCCACTACGTGTAGCGGCACGGAGGTCACCGCTGGCCGTGACCAGGGCACTATTGTCCAGAGGGGTTCGGACAAGCCTGATTGGAGAGACGAGAGAGGGGACGTGAAGGAAGCAAGGACTGAAAACTCTTTGGGGCAGTAGTTGGAAGAGATGAATGGGGTCAAAAAAGGAATTTTTTTTTTTAAGATGGGAAAAATAGCAGCATATCGAAACGATCCAGTTAAGAGAGGAGAAATGGTGATGCAAGGAGGAGAGGGAAGTGCTGAAAGAGCATCCTGAATACGTCTCAGGATGAAATTCAGAGCAAAGAGTGGCTGCCCTCAGACAGAACCGTAAGTAGTTCATGCGGGAACACAAGACACCCAATCATTTTTACTTTTTATTTTATAAGGTATATGATGTGTTATTAGCACAGACATGCTGTACATAAACATGCACACAAACACAACACACGAGGAAATTTGCTTAAAAGTTTTAACCAATACCGGAGCATAATCAAAATATGATTAATTAGAAGAAAATAAAACCATATCACCAAAGTCTATACTATGCAGCCTTCAGAAATACATATCTTGGCATATTCATATAATCGGTATTATTTTAAGTGCACAATAAAAGATCTAGAGAAAGTGAAAGTCTTTGTATCTGAGGATACATTAATTTTTATGAATGAAGATCTTTTTTTTTTTAAAGGCTCAGACACTATAATTCAGGAACTGCAATATACCTTCATGTGAACTCGAAAACTGCAACAGGAACCATGGGCCATTCTCAAAATCAAAAGTCACAGTGTCCCAAAAAGTCTGATTATTTGTCCACAGAGAAATGCAAATCAGTGAAAGGTCTTATTAGCAAGGCAGGCCTGAACAGTGCTACTGAGACAACACAGCCACCCAGAGTCGCGCTGCTCGGCAGAGGCCAGGAGGTCGAGAAAGCGGGGCTAATTATCAGGTAGCCTCGCCGTTAAGGGCCAAAGACCCGAGTGCTCCCAGAAATCCACAGAGGCACAGAAACATCCGACCTGCTCGAGGGACACTCCCGCACCATGCGGGTGCTGAGCCCTCTGATGGCTCCGAGCACCTTCCCCAGGTTCCCACTCACCCCTCTACAAGCCACCAGCCAAGCCAGCGCTCCACGTTCACTGGCTCAGCGACAAAGGCTCGGGCCCAAGAGCGTCTTGGGGACGCACACTGTCGGAAGCCCCGGGCCTGGCCACGGCACCTGGACCTGCCGCAGACACCACGCCCGGGGCACCGCTGATCAACCACTGGAAGGACCGCACAAGAACACCCCCCAAGCCCAAGGACGCGGCGGATCCATCGGACCAGCAGGGGTGCCCACGGCCACCCAGTTCGGCCGGCTGGACCGGGTGGGGGACGGCCAGCAGGCCCTCGACAGCGCCCACGCGGTCAGACTAGAAGCTCCTCGAGAGAGTGTGCCTGCTACAGTATCTGGCACCGAGCGGACTCTGAGAAATACTTCTCGAAGGAAGGAAAAAACCACTAGTTATGTTACACCACCAAGACAAGAGGCATAATGAAGGATGCCCCAAAATCACCAAACGGTTCACAAAACTCAGGAGAGCTGTTAACGGTAGCCGACTGGAGGTGGGGGCGGGGCAGCGAAGTAAATCTGAACGGCAGAACTGCACAGCATCGAGCTTTCCCGAAAGAGTATCCTCTTTCCTAACAGAGACGTCGAGATCGATCGTGAACTATATGAAACATGGGGACCTTGTGTGGAGCTTGATTCAAGCAAAATACCAACTGTGTAAAAAAAAAAAGAATTGAGACAAGCAAGAGAGACGTAAGTGAATGGATAATCGGTGACATTAAGAATGATGGTGCTTTTACTGGGAGTGGATACTACAGGCATTATGTTTTTTAAAATAATACTTTTTAAAAGATTGATCATGGAGCATTTATGGATGAAATATGATATCTGGGATCTACTGTAAAATCATCCAAAAGGGGAGTAAGGGATAAGGTTGATGAATGTATAAAAGAAACAGACAGTGCCATATGTTGATTACAAGATGAAACTGGGCGATGGGAGCACTGAAGTCTCTTATGCGCTCTTTACCTTTGCAGATACATGAAAACTTCCATAGTAACTGAACCTCAAACTGCAGTTACTTTCCCCGTGCCTGCCCAGTGCAGAGAAACGTGGTATTCTGGGTCGTATCTGGTCATGGTCACATTTTTGGAGGAGGCCCGACGGTCAGAGCAGACAGCTACTGCCAGCATCTTCCCCTGGGACTTACTGCCTCAGCTCCTCGTCCACCCTGGGCCTGCAATGCCTCCAGGCTCCCTCCCATTCCGGTTTCTCCTCTCCTGACTCCATCTTACCTTCCCTGCCACCGGCTGGTTTCTTCCCTTGCTTAGTCCCCCTGGCTTTACCCGGTCACGTGGGGTTTTTTTGTCCCACGTGGGGCTTTTTGTCCCACCTCTTTGTCCCAGGTCACTCTCCTCCTTTCTCACGGTCCGAAGGTCAAAGGTCCCTCCCTCTCACAGGGTCAGTCTGTCTGCATCCTTTCTCCTTAACGACACCCACATAACCAGTCTATCCGGTTTATTATTAAAGAGTTCATCTTTGCCCAGGTTTGCCACACGGGCTGCTGTGAGCTCTTGTATTGCTCCACTTACCTCCTCAGGCCCCTCCTGCTTTCCAGGACGGACACCAAACAGGACTGGGTGAATCCGTTACCAGGACGTGGGCGCCTACACGATGGGCCAGCCAGTTTCAGGGATGTGCACGCCTGCCAAGTGCCACGCGCGGTGCCCCACACGGGGCCGCTGCAATGAATGCGACAGACACAAATGTGCTTGCCGAGAGCTTATGATCTGGGGCAGTTCAGCTCAGTCGCTCAGTCGTGTTCGACTCTCTGAGACCCCCTGGACTGCAGCACGCCAGGCTTCCCTGTCCATCACCAACTCCCGGAGTTTACTCAAACTCATGTCCATTGAGTGAGTGATGCCATCCAACCATCTCATCCTCTGTCATCCCCTTCTCCTCCCGCCTTCAATCTTTTCCAGCATCAGGGTCTTTTCAAATGATCTGGGGCAGGCTCCTATTAAAATCGGTTCAACTGCCCACATACCTTCCAGACTACACCGTGAATCCTCCAGTTACCTCCGTATCCCTCCAAGCTTTGCACAACGCCCAACCCAGAACTGATCTGTAATAAATCTGTAGTAACTGAACGCTCCTCCAAGTCAGTGCACTTGTCTGAACATTCGTGGAAACCCGCGTAGTGTGGGGTCACCCTGGACTGAAAGGTATTTAGAGAGGGTTTTTGATGAAGACCTTTTTTCTTTTTTCTTCAATGAGAAGAAAACGTCCCCGGGGCCTCTGGGGAAAATGTGTGTAGAAGAGGTGAGAAGTAAGACTTCTAGAGCCGGGCTTACCATTGCCAGCTAAAAGCAGCTCTGGGTGTGCTTAGCTTCTGTCTTCTTTGCTATTCTGGGTCGTCAGCTCCCGCCTCCCCTGGCCAGCCTCCTCCCTTTCAGCTGCAACGGGAATAAACCTCAGTCACCACCCGCCTGCGCCCCTGCGCTCTGCGCACACCGTTTCCTCTCGCCACCAAAGTGTCTCACTTCCTACCTCAGCCCTGAGAAGAAGCGACCGGACTGCCCTGCTGCTGCTGTTTCGTAAAAGGGAGAATTTGAAATTCATCCTGTTCCTCGCCAGGAGTTCCCCTGAGACTCCATTTGGAGGACTGAGTCAAAAAAAGGTGGAAAGCGGGACCCGAGAGGACCCAATAGGGTCGGCTGCAAGAATCCCGAGCGCTGGGATTCCAGCCTCCAGCCACCCAGGCACATACCCCACCAACCCCAGGCGGCGGGGCCAGGCTCCGGCAGACAGACCCCGCTGGGCTGCAGACCCTCTCTGCAGATGCATCTCCAGGGCCTCCGGACGAAAGGGCACAGGGAGGCGAAAAGCGGCAAGGCAAAGGTATTCGGAGAACCACGCCGCGGGTTTGTCAGAACCAACGAGCCTCTCCTCCTCCTCCTCACCAGACACCCGTTGGTCCCCTCTCCTCTGCAGGGGCCTGAGAAATGAGGGGGGAGGTAGCTTGTCACGCCAGGGTCCCAAGCCATCCCTGACGAGGACTTCAGGCCTCTGGGCTCAAAGAAGGGTATGTGTGGGGATTGGGGGGCTGGGGGCAGAAAGGCTTCAGGAAAAAGGATGCAAACAGAAGGGGCTTCCCAGACACGGGAGCACGATCTTGGGGCTGACTCTAAGAACCTACCACCTCAACTGCTGCCTCATCCTCTCACGGGATCACCAAGGAAGGCCCAAAGCATAATCCTCAAGAACCCCAGGAATCTGGCCATTGTAAGCACCCTCAGTGGTGACTCAAGCACTTTTCTGGTATTCTAGGACAGGCGTGAACACTTTTTTTTCTTGCAGGGCCAGACAGTAAAGTCTTCAGGCTTGCAGGTCATACGGTCTCTGTTGCGACAACTCAGCTGTACCAACACGGCGTGAAAACAGCCATAGACATAAACGGTGGGCCTATGTGCCAATAAAACTTTATTTACAAAAGCAGGCATCAGCCCACAGGCCATAGTTGGCCCACTCCTGGTCGCTGGGGAAAAACTACCCTTCTAGTATTTCCACGCTCCCAAGAAGAACAGGGGCCACCCGCTACTTGCGGGGCTCCCGCCCATTCTGGAGACAGGGGGCTGCTCTGGGGACCAGGGCTCCATTTCTCCCACACCCCCTCCCACAAGGCACCAAGAAACCTGGGCTGCTGGTTTCAAATGCCTGATCTTCAACAGAAACCTGGGCAAACGTAGGGAAAAAACTGGGCGTCCTATCTGAAGGCTTCAGAGCTAGAAGAAACTAGACGCTTAGGCTAGGCCTTAGCCTGGAGAAGGAAGTGAAGTGCTCACGATCATGGTGCTGGCAAAGGCCTCTGTCGAGCGCTCTTATCCCTGCAGTGGTGACTGGAAAGGAGCCAGAAAGAACAGCCTTGCTGGTGGAGGCTGAAGGCATATGGCGCTTCTCTGTAGCACAGGCCAGGGCCTCTCAGGAATTTATAGGCGAACGGTAGAGCAAAGGTCACGGAGAGACCTCGGTTAGGTAAGTGTCCGCATCTATCTTTCCAGGACGTGTATCCTCCTGGACAGAGTTACCAGGGAGAAGAAAACTCAAACAGAAACCTGAACTTCGAAAAGGGGTGTGGTTTGGTAGGAGACGTGGGCGTTCATTAGCAGAAATCTGGTCCAGCAGTCTGGGCGGGCCCTGGTAATAAACAAGTACCAGGCTCAGAGCCTCACCCAGCCCGGGGCCCATGTCCCAGGCTCTGGGATCTCTCTCTCCACACGTTCTCAGCAACCTCACACCTTCAAAGCTTCGTAATAATACGGTTTCCTCCAAATCTCTTCCCAGGACAGATTTTTCATCGCAAATTCTCTTTGCCTGACCATAAATATTCTTACTCAGACACCCTGCCTTGTCTTGGACAGTATGTCCAAAGGCAAATCAAACATGACTCTCCCAAGCAAGTTTGAACCTTGATTTTGCTACTTCTGTCAATCACGAAAGTTCAAAATATCAGTAGCTTCTCTTGCCCGTGTCCTGTCCCCAAGTCAAGAGGGCTCTGCGAACTACCTCTTCCTCACATTCTCACAGGCTCCACCTTAATCTATCACTTCCCGTCTGGAATATTGCCAGTCTCCTGCCTGGAGCCCCAGAGTCTAGGCTTGTAACCATGCCAGCTGATCTTCCCCCATAGACGTATCCCACTCTCATCTACCATGATCTCTTCAAGGTCAAAGTCCAGTCCTACTGACCTGTGTCTTCCCAGTTCCCAGAACCTTACCTCACATGGGAGGCACCCAAAAAAGCGCTGAATGAATGAGTTCGAGCTTTCCTCGGGAGCCACGGCCACACCGGAAACCTCAGGTCTTCCCATTTCCTGCCACCACTGCGCACCCAGACCGCCACGCTCTCCAGGCCTTCCATCGTTGCCCCCACCCTCCCGCCCCCCAGCTCCTACCATCCCAGGCACAAGCTCCATCCAGCTAATCGATGCCTGACCCTCCTCGTGTGCCAGTCATTCCTGCATCCACATCGCTGCCCACGCGCTCTGCTCACCCTGCCCTGCAATGACGTCCGTGCCCTTCCCCCTCCATCCAGTCCAACTCCTCCGCACCTGCCAATTATTGAGCTCTGGGGGAGATGGGGAACGCAGGAAGGGGAAAGATGACCAAAAATGGGGAAGGAGGGGGCCTGATATGAACGCGCTGGGGTCTCTGATCCCTGGAGCCATCACTCCTCCGATAGGTTGCACATGATTAGGGAAGGAAGAGGCGGGAGGAGGAGCCAGATTTTTCCACTGAACGAAAGGCATGATTTTCATCACTGCTTCTGTTGCCCTGGTAACCAGGGACAGCCCAGTGGAGAGTACAGTAAAAGAACACCATGTTTATCTTTGCTGTCTGATCCACTTCCCTGTTCACCCTTCCCTGACCATCCTCTAGCTCCAAGGCCAGCTCCAAATTTCTTAGAAGGCCGCCATCATCCCATCCTTCTAGTCACTCTTGCTCAAAACCTCAATTTCTTGCTCTCTTTATCCAACCTTATGTACCGTATATTCTTCCACTGCAACATTCTGGGGGGTCATCTCACCATACCCATCTGTCATGCCAAGGGACCCCAAGAACAAAAAAGTGGCCTCAGGGCACAAGAATGGAATCCACTCCACCAGAAGATCCACGGGGCAAGGGGGACATGGAAGGGACAAGAACGGGAGGAACGCGGACCGGCCAACCCCGCCGGGTCAGCTCCAAACAGCTGGAGTGGGCTCTCCGGGGTCCCCACCTACAGCCGGGATGAGCAGAGGGAGCCAGGGTGAGGATGAGGGTGTCGGTCCACCCACGAGCTTCCACGATGCGGACTCCCACACGGACACAGCGTCTGTGTGACCCAAGAGCGGAGACGCAGCGCTCGCCCCGGGAGATTATATAAGCGTTATATAACATGGTGGCGCCAATCAGCACGTCGACGCCGCAGCTGTCAAGTGCCAGGGCCGGGCCGAGAGCAGAACCAAACCCAAGGGGCTGGAGGCACAGCTCTCTGGCCGCCGATGCCAGAGCAAGGCCGGGCGCTGGCCGCCCCAGCCCTGTTTCTACCTGCTCCTTCCACCCCGGAGGACACAGAGGGAGACTTGCCTGGCTCCGCGTTCCTCTTCCCACGCCGGGCAGCAGGGAGGGGCGGCAGCACCCTCGCACCCAGGCCCCGGCAGCCTCTGTCCAGCTGCCCCTCTCCCCGGGGAGCGCGAGGGGGCCCCTGGGCAGGGGAGGCGCGGGGGCCGGCCGCCCCCTCCTCTCTGTCCCTGCACCGCAATGTGTGGGGAACCGGTGCTGCAGCGGCTCCGGGATTGGCTGGGCCAGCCTTCCCTCTGCTCTGTCATTTGCCGTTCCTCTAAAAAACAAAACAAACCGAAAGGGAAAGAGAAAAAAAAAATTAAGCACATTTGGCAAATGCCAAATTCCAAATTTTGGTCTATGGCTACAGACAAAGCTAGAAGGGGGGGTGGGTGGTCCTAAGGACATTACCTGCTTTCCCTGTAGCTCCCACCTCCCACCATCTCCTGGCCCACCCACCACCTAGGAACTTAGTCTGCAGGCCTGGAGACTGCCTTTCCCCTTCGGACACCGCCCCCACCCCCACGTCCTTCTCCCAGCCCCCGTCTCCGGAGCTGTCCCCGGGGCTGAAGCTTCCAGGAGGATGAGGGCATGGCCACCCGCCGCCCCCACCCCCAGCCGCTGCAGAGCGCTCAGTGCATGCGGCTCCCAGACATGCAGCGGGGAGCCCGGCCGCCGGCCGCGGCCAGTTCCCGGCAGTTCTGGGCCCGGTCTTCATCCAACTCCTCTACCTGCACCGCCACACCCACTTCATTAATTTGGGGGGCGGCGGGCACTGGGGGCAGCGGGCACTGAACAGGGACATTTGCCCAGTGGCATCTCTGGCTGCGCCTGCCTCTCCTGAGCCTAAAGCCTCTGGCCTTCCCGCCTCCTCCTCCACGCGCACCTCCGCGCCCCCCGCCTCTCCTACCCCACCGCGAAGAAGAGGCGAGAAAGAAATACGCATTAAGATCACAAGCCTTCCCGCACCACCGCTCGCCCCCTCAACCACCTGTCTCTGCGCTCTCCTCCCCCACGGCCTTCCTCAACTCCGGGGCGCCCCCCTCTGCAGCAGAGGGGGGCACCACGCCCACTGCGGAGCCCAGAAGCGGAAGGTGAGGAGTGGGCAGGGGCTCCCGGGCCTGGCCCCGGGGTGGGGGTGGGGGTTGATCATCCTCCTCCCCCGCCCTGCTGGCCCCGGGCCCCCCAAGAGCCCGGGGTGCGGGGGTGCCGGCCGGGGCAGAACCCGGCCCCGGTCTGCTCCCACCCACGCGGCCAGGGCAGCTGCGGCGGGAGGCCGGCGCCGCAGCGGGCGTGGGGGCCGCCCGATCGCGGTGGGCCCGGAGCATCGCCCCCCCAGGGCCGGGTAGGGGAGCCCCCCCAGCCTTGCCCGGGGCTCCGGGAGACCGGCCGCAGGCCTGGCCGCCGCGCCGCTCCCACCCGATCGGCGGCCCGGCTCTTACCTCCAGCGGCCGCCCCCTCCCCGCCAGGGGCTGCACGACCGCCTCGCCGCGCCCCGCGCGCCCCGCGGCAGGCGCGAGCTGCGCAGCGGCTCCGCATTCGGGCCCGGCGGCCGCGGCTGCCCGGGCGTGAGCGAGCCCGGCCCGCCCGCGCGCCCGCGCTTCCCACGCTCCGCGCGCCGCCCCGCGCCGCCCAGCGGCCGCCGCCGGCACTGCAGCCCCGCGGCCAGAGGGCGCTGCCGCAGCCCGGCGGATCGCCTGCCGCCTCGGACCGGCCCAGAACGCAGCGGCGGGTTCGCACGGGGCGGGGGACCCCGCAGACCGACCTCGCCGGCTCCAGCTTCATCAACGCAGAGTGGCTCCCGCCCACCCCGCCTCCGAAGATCACAGAGCCTCTGCATGAGTCCCCGATTCTCCCGTCTGGCGCTCTGACCTTGCCTCCCCTTTGATCTCAGGGCGATGGAGACTGGTGAGCGTGGTGACCACTCGCAGAATGGAGGTGGGGCGGGGGGCAAGCGTGGGCGCGGGGAGGGAAGCCCGTGTGAGCTGCCTTTTCAGGGCCTTCTTGGGCCTGTCTAGGGACCGGAGGGGTGCACTGCACAGTTCCTGAAGGAGGTTTCTTTTTTAAAACAAACACACAGATGCCTCAGTTCAATTCAGTCGCTCATTCGTGTCTGCATCTTTGAGACCCCATGGACTGCAGCACGCCAGGCCACCCTCTCCATCACCAGCTCCCGGAGTTTACTCAAACTCGTGTCCATCCAGTCGGTGATGGCATCCAACCATCTCATCCTCTGTCGTCCCCTTCTCCTCCTGTCTGCAATCTTTCCCAGCATCAGGGTCTTTTCCAATGGGTCGGTTCTTCCCATCAGGTGGCCAAAGTATTGGAGCTTCAGTTTCAGCATCAGTGAATATTCAGTACTGATTTCCTTTAGATGCCTCAGACCCACCTGTGAAATAACACCTTTTCTCAACTCTAGAGCCTTCAGAGAATTGTAGGAGGGCTGTGGGCCCTCTCTCCAGAAAAGTGCACGTTCATCCCTAAACGTAATTTTTGCACCATCAGGGAATTCTCAGACTTGTCAAAGCTCCCTGCACCCTGGCTTAAGGACTCCCCCCCTGCCCGTACCCTAAGACAGCAGGAGATGGGGCTGGCGACTGCCTGTGCCCGCTGCCGTCTTTGCTAATGCTTTTTCCTCCTTCAGGAATACCTGCTACTGCAATCCCACGCTTATGCCTGTGGACATTCCACCTCTCCTTTACAACCAGCTTGAATACCGCTTCCTCCCTGGTTTTCCCATTCAGAAGTGTCTATGACCACGGCCTCCTGGGAACATGTTCCCTATGCCATTTATGACTATTAATCCTATTCATGTGGACCTGTATTTACTTTTGTGATTAGTTGTCTTTTCGTACCTTCTAGGTTATAAGCTCTTATAGTTTCTCCCTCTGCATCTATGAAGGTGCTTTACATGGTATGCCCTTGACAAATAGCTCTTAAATAATCAAAGGGAAGCTGGGTTGAAGGAACAGGAGGCCTGCTGGAGACCCAGGGAGACCAACGCCCTTGCTCCAGAAGAACCAGATGCCCCTCGTATCAGATGCTTCACCACCAACACAATTCCACACCTTGGCTGCTGGCAAGTAGAATTCTCAAGTTTGTTGTTGTTCAGTCGCTCAGTCGTGTCTGACTCTTCGCAACCCCATGGACTGCAGCACGCCAGGCTTCCCTGTCCTTCACCATCTCCCAGAGCCTGCTCAAACTCATGTCCATTGAGTCAGTGACACCATCCAACCATCTCATCCTCTGTCGTCCCCTTCTCCTCCTGCCTTCAACCTTTCCCAGCATCAAGGTCTCTTCTAATGAGTCAGTTCCTGGCATCAGGTGGCCAAAGTATTGGAGCTTCAGCTTCAGCATCATTCCTTCCAATGACTATTCAGGGTTGATTTCCCTAAGATTGACTAGTTTGATCTCCTTGCAGTCCAAGGGACTCTCAGGAGTCTTCTCTAGCGTCACAGTTCAAAAGCATCAGTTCTTCAGTCCTCAGCCTTCTCTATGGTCCAGCTCTCACATCCGTACATAATTACTGGCAAAACCATAGTTTTCACTATTATGGACCTTTGTTGGCAAAATGATGTCTCTGCTTTTTAATATGCTGTCTAGGTTGGTCATAGCTTTTCTTCCAAGGAGCAAGCGTCTTTTAATTTCATGGCAGCAGTCACCATTCGCAGCAATTTTGGAGCCTCCAAAATAAAGTCTGTCACTGTTTCCATTGTTTCCCCATCTATTTGCCATGAAGTGATGGGACTGGATGCCATGATCTTCATTTTCTGAATATTGAGTTTTAAGCCAGCTTTTTAACTCTCCTCTTTCACCTTCGTCAAGAAGCTCTTTAGTTCCTCTTTGCTTTCTGCCATATGGGTGGTGTCATCTGCATATCTGAGGTTATTGATATTGATACCATTGTGCCTTTTATTCCTTTTTCTTGAGGATGGTTTTGATCACTGCCTCCTGTAAAATGTTATGAACCTCCGTCCATAGTTCTTCAGGCATTCTCAAGTTAGCAGGATCTTTTCATCCATTGCTTCTCCTCTGGGCAAGACAGACATAATTTACAGGTCCCTGGGTGAATTTGGGGTGCAGGCTCATGCAGGATACACCTGACAAAAAGCAGATATTCTGCCCCAAATGCCCCCTTGTCAAATAAGGGACACCTCCACTCACCAGTTGCACAGGCCAGATACAAGCTGGTATCATGCTTGACTCCTTCCCCCGCTTCCTTCCCGACATTCACATCCCCCATCAGTCACCATGCCCTCAGTCTGTCTCAGAGATTGCCCTTCTCTCCATCTCCATGGCTCCGTCCCAAGCTCAGACCACCGTTCCTTCTTGCTTCAATTCCTGCGTCTGTCTCCTGCTGGCCTACCTGCCTCCAGTCTCACCAGGCTCAGATCCAGTCTCAACATCCCAGCCAGAAGATCTTCCAAAAATATCATCCACTTCCCTGCTGAAAGCACTCAGGCAGCTCTGCGTTTATCAAGGACGAGGTCCAAAGTCCTTCAACCCAGCTCTCTCAGCCTCCAGGCTCCGGCCCTCGCTAACCCTCTGGCCTCCTTTCTCTCCACTTCCCTCTCCCGCTTTGGGCTTCACTCGTACCAAATACCAAGCTCTTCCCCACATTGAGGTGAGAACCCCGTTCCCTGGTTTATGAGGCGACGTCTTACTCATTAAGGCGTCCCAGGTGGTGCTGGTGCTAAAGAACCTGTCTGCCAATGCAGGAGATGTACGAGACGCGGGTTTGATCCCTGGGTCGGGAAGATCCCCTGGAGGAGGAGATGGCACCCCACTCCAGTATTCTTGCCTGGAGAATCCCAAGGACAGGGGAGCCTGGTGGGCTATAGTCCAAAGCATTGCAAAGAGTCGGACGGGACTGAAGCAGTTTAGCACGCGCGCGTGTCCTCCTCATTCTTGCAAGTTTCCCTTCTGTGTCTGTCTCCTCCTATGTCACCTTGTCCTTCCCCACCTGGAAACACCCATCACAGAGACTGTTCCTCACTTAGCTGACACCCACACTCTCTGCCCTGCTAGGAGCGCTGCAGTCGAGTATTCAATGCTGGGCACGATCCCTGATGCCAGATAGGAGCTCAGACCTTTCCTGCTCACCTGGTGAATGAAACCTGGGGACGTGACCCTCAGCCCAGAAGGGGGACTCTGGGGTAGACCCCTCGGGGCTGCAGGACCCGAAAGTCGGACGTGGTGGGGCCAGGCTTATTGCACCACTCACTGTTTTGCCAGTGAGTTCCAATCTTTCTGAGTCTTGGACTTTCCTCTTAACTGAAAAGTGGGGCTAATACTCCTCTGGGTTGCTCTGAGGGTGGCCAGGTGTCTATGTAGAAGCCCTTTATGATTTTGAAGTTCTCTCTATATAGTGGTAACATTGGATTACTTAGCTTAGTCCTCCCAGTAACATTTTGACGGAGGCAACTGACATTTCCCATTTTGCATATGAGGAAACTGAAGGTGGACAATGGAAATAATTTGCCTGAGGGCACCTAGCTGGTTACCGGGAACAGAAGCTTGTCCCTGGGTTCCAAGTCCAGGCTCTCTGCCTGCTCTGTTACCACTGCCCCTCCCTTCTAATGTGTTGACATCCTGAGCGTCCTACAGCTAACGTATGTCCACTTAACCATTTCTACAAGGGGTTTTTTGGGGAGCGGGGCCCAGGTTGGGAGGAGGTGTGATGAGTTTTTGGCCGAAAGTGGACTATATAGCAACACGAATCCAGCAGAATTGAGTTCAGAAGGAGTTGACCTTGGAGCTCACCCTGGATGCCCCATCTCTGCCCCTTCTCCCACCCTGGGGGTAGTAGCCTCAATTGACAGTTCCCTTTTATCACATAGTTGGACCCCCTGCAGGGCCTAAAGTTCCCAGAAGCTGGTGAGCTTCTCCTGCCTCCATATCTCAATTTTGTATGTTAGCAACTATTTACTGAGCTCACCTGAGTGCTTCGTCATTGCCTGTGGAGTCCTGGACAAACAACTAACCCTCTCTGAGCGACAGTTTCACCATTTCGCAAAATAGGGTGGCTAATGGTCGGTCACATGGCTGATGTGAGGGTTACTATAAGACGGTATCCTCACCCCTGCTGGTGGGCTGTTGCTGGTGGAGACCCCTGCCTCCAGCCCCCTGTCTGTGTCTACGCACCGCCATTCCAGTGCACGGGCGTGTGTGTTCAGTAACCAGGGGAGGGCAGAGGGCGGCGGAGAGGCTGGAAAGGAGAGGAAAGGAGTCCGAAGGCCGCGGTCTCCCAGGAGCGTGGAGAGCGCTGCGGGGCTCAGAGTCTATCTGCGCTGCTCAGGGATGACTTGTAAGTTCTTGGGCCCTTTGAGTTTGCTTGACACGGTCAGCCACTGCGACAAGAGGCTTCCCTGAGCTCTTGGTGAGCCGGGGGCACGGACCACTGCGAGCCAAAACAGGAGTGGAAGCGCTGAACCGCCCTGCTGCGGTGCCCACAGCCGTAAGGGTGCAGAGGAGGCGTCCTTCTGGGGACTCCCAGAAATACACTGGGCTCCCCTGGTGGTGCGGCGGTCAAGAATCCGCCCGCCAATGCAGGAGACACGAGAGATGTGGGTTCAGTCCCTGGGTGGGGAAGATCCCCTGGAAGAGGGAGTGGCAACCCCCTCCAGTATTCTCATCTGGAGAATTCCCCTGGACAGAGGGTCACAGAGAGTCGGACATGACTGAGCCTCTGAGTGCACGAAGGCAACTCTAGGGCACTCCAAGAACGTCACTGAAGTCATCAGAGCATGATGTTGCAGACATAGAGGACGGAGGTGGTGCCTGGCACGTAGTAGGAGCTCAGAGTGTGAGTTCCCTAAGAAGCGCCCGCGTCAGCCTCGGGGCAGGGTCCCCTTGCCTGGGAGTCCTCTGCTGACGCCGCTTGGCCCTAAGCATGTTTGTTTCTTGCTGTGTCCGGTGCCCCAGGGAACACCCGGTGGGTCTGCCCTTCACAGATCCCTGTGTGTGGTGATGGCGGTTTTTCTCTTTAAAGATGAAATCATTTTTTTTTCCCTTTCTGTTCAACAAAGACAACAGCCTTTTGGTTTTTGATAAACGTTCCCTTCATACTAGCAGGTGGATTTGCCCCGGGCACTAAGCGCTGTGCTTTTAAAACACACACAGGCCCAGCTGTTTGAATCTGCTGCGCACTCCAGTCTTTCTTACTTCTCTTATCTTCTGCCCCCGGGGTTTGAGTTTTGTCTGCCTTGGCAGGCTGATAACATGTGGAAGGAGGAGAACAGTTTTAATTAATAGACTAATTAAGTGGTACAAGCCTTTAATAGCTGATTATAGGAAAGTCGTTCCCCACCCCCCCAAGTGATTGATTTATTTATTGTTCTTGTGCTGCATTATGGCAAAGTAGTCAGCTTCTCATTATCTTTTGGTTGATTCAGTGGGTCTTTTCCTTCTCTCTCTCTTCACGTGTCTGTTTACTAACGTTGGGCGCAGGCAGGATGGGAGACCTTAAACCAGGGGATGAGCAGAAGCAAGGGTCAGAATGCTGGTGCCACCTGCATCTTGACAGCGACAGTTTGAAGGGGGGTGGGTGGTAGGAGGGAAAAGATGGCAAGAAATTCCTAGCTGTAATTGTAGGCTTATTTCCCCAAGACCCTTCGCCCATGATCCCTCCCCCCGTAGGCCATAACTCACACGTGTCAGGTGCATTCAAAAACAGCGCAGTGCGGAGTTTTACAGAATGCCCCGAAATCCGACTGCCTGAGTTCAAACCTTGCCCCTCCAACTGGCTCGCTATGTGGTCTGGACAAGTCCCTCAACCTCACCGCACCTCAGCCTGCTCATTTATAGAGTAGGAATATAACCATTCCTCCATAGGACTGGGCATCTTTAGTGGCTCAGGTGGTAAAGAATCCACCTAAAATTGCAAGAGGCCTGGGTTTGATCCCTGGGTCGGGACGATTCCCTGGAGAAGGAAATGGCTACCCACTCCAGTATTCTTGCCTGGAAAATTCCATGGGCTGAGGAGCCTGGAAGGCTTATGGGGTCAAAAAGAGTCAGACACGACTGAGTGACTAACACTTTCAATTTTCCCTAGGATTGTCATGAGAATTAAATGAAAGAAGCCAGGTAAAGCACTTAGCACATACTAAGCCCAAATAGATGAGCTATGACCATCACTACTGCCTGAAATTATTTAAATTGACTGCTACATAGGAGGGAGCTGATAAATGTTTGTAGAATAAATGAATGACTACATCATAATTTTCAAGTAGATTGTGAGTCCTTGAAGTTCAAAAGGGTGAAGAAAAGAGGAAA
Organism: Muntiacus reevesi; assembly: GCF_963930625.1. NCBI lineage: Eukaryota > Metazoa > Chordata > Mammalia > Artiodactyla > Cervidae > Muntiacus > Muntiacus reevesi. The sequence continues at coordinate 120,248,650 of NC_089253.1, read as the reverse complement.
TTGCCCATTAAATCATAATAAGAAGCTACCTTTAGTTGAGTGCTAATCATGGGTTGGGCTCTGAGCTAATTGGTTTCTGTACTTTCTCTCATTTAATCCTTATGTAATGTGATTTTTACCAGCCTTCTGGAACATGTTTTCCTTAAAGAGCCCCCATAGCAAATTTTGTGGGCTGTTCATGTCCTCCCCAAGATTTCCAAAGATTCTTGGGGGATGGGGTGACATTTTCATGGTCCTGGTTTCTTATGCATTCCTGCTCAAGCTGAAATCAAGGTTATTTTCCTGAATCCTCTTAGTCTCATAGCAAGTTGAACTCTTCCTTCTGTCCTTAGAGCCCCCAGAGCCCAGGGCCATTTTGAATGGAAGACTTTTACTGAAGGCCAAGAGGCAAGACAGGAAGTTATGGCGCCACCTAGAGCAAGCATGTCTCTCTGTCTCTGCTGTTCTCTACCTTTCCCTGAAAACCAGCTTCCTGTTACTTTATCACACAAATAAACCTAGCTCTTTGAACAAATGTCTCCAGTCCAGGCTGTTCTCAGTCCTGGGTCAGAGGCGCTAAGGAGATGGTGGGGTATAGAGCGGCTCAGCTGCTTGTCTCAGCCATGAAAGTTTACCAAAGTGTCCTCCTCAACACATGAGCCACGCGCCTCTGAGATGACTCCTGCCCCACTTGGAGTGAAGAAATATGGCAGTCCTATTTTCGCATAATTTTTTTTCTTCCTGTTATACTTGTGGTCATGTTGCAGGAAGGGGAACCCCTTCTAGGACCCGAGAGTGGGCTCTCGTCTAACACTCAGAGACAAACTGTCCGAGAAGACACATGCTGACAAAGCAAGAGGCTCTGTGGGAAGGGAGCCGGGGTAGAGGGCGCAGGAGTAAGGGAACCCAGGAGGGCCGCTCCGCCACGTGGCTCACAGACTTGGGTTTTATGGTTGTGGGGTCAGTTTACAGGTTGTCTCTGGCTAATCATTCGGACTCGGTCCTTCGTAGTGGTGTGTACATTGCTCAGCCAAGATGGACTCCAGCAAAGAGGATTCCGGGAGGTTGGTAGGACATATGGACTGCCATCTCCTTTTGACCTTTCCCAAATTCTTCCGGTTGGTGGTGGCTTGTTGGGTAGCACCACGTTCCTTTCCGGGACCTGCTGTCAAAATAACTCATGCAAATAAATGGTTATGGGCCAGAGTGGGTGGTGTCAGTCAGTGTTTCCCCTAACGGTCATGGTAGGAGGTAGATAATATTATCTCCATTTTTTTCCAGATGAGGAACCTGGAAGTGAAAGATGTAAAAAAAAAAAAAAAAAGTGACCCACTCAACGTCACACAGCTCACTCAGAGCTGGACTCCCAGGGCCGGCCTGTCTGCTTCCAAAGCCAGGGAGGCGGACCACGACACCGTGTGGTCACTTAATGCAGCTCCAACTGGTCTGAAGTGGTTCTACTCCTAGGGCAAAACTTTCTCAGGAAATCTTTCTGTGAGGGAGGCAATGTGGGTCATAGGAAGGTGAATTGATTGACTGACGACCCAAGACATTAAAACAGATTTAGAGCTAGAAATAGCTACGTATCTATAGCTTCATGTATGAAACCCAAGAGTTGTTGCTATTAATCACTGCTGAATGATTACTCTGATTGCTTCAATTTTGTTGATGCTGCAGTTGCTGAATCTGCTGTGCTTTATTCAACCTTGGGTAGGGCCTCTTCTCCAGGAAGATAAAGAAGGTTTTCTTTTGCTTATGAAGTTCTGGCTTCATATGTAAAACATCACTTTGGGAGCCCCCTCTCATCTGTGAAGGCTGGCCGGTTGCTGCAGCTCTTATAAAGAGCTCAATAAATAGCTATGGAATGAATGAAAGAAAGGCTCTTCCGCTATCTTTAATTTGTCAGTTCTCTTCCCAAGGCAGGAGTTAGGCAGAAACAGACAAAGGAGCATCCATCCCAGCTGGGCAACTGGCAGGAGCACCAAAATTGTTCTGATTCAAGAACATCACTGGAAATGGGATGAGGCTACAGAAATGGAATTTATCCACTCTCTTCCCAGAAAGAGTAATGAATGTAGTTAGAATTCTTTAACAAGCTTCTGGGGCAGAGTCGTCCAGATTTTACTCATAGTAGCAACATGACCCCAGATTTTTCATCCCTAAAATGGGGGTTTGGGACTTATCATAAGGGGTTTTCCCCCTCAATTAAGTGTGACAATGGAAAAATTCTAGCTTTTATCCTTACTTACTCTTCAGTCTACTATAATCCGGTTTCTGCCCTCCCACACCCCACTGATTGCTTTCACTGAGATTACTGATCACCCCTTTGTTGAAAATTCCACTTCTCCATCGCTTGGTGGCATTTGACACTGAATAACAGAACTTCCTCCATGAAATAATCTCTTCCCTGGTTCCTTATGACCCCAGGGCCTCCTGTAGTAAAATAATTTATGCAAAGGGTTACCAGCTAGAGTGGGCAGTATCAGGCTGAAAATTTGCATGTCTCCTTGACCATCCTTTTAAGTCTCCATTTGAGGCATCCTTATTAGTTATTTGTTGCTACATAATGAATTACCCCCCAAATTTAGCAGATTGGAATAGCATCGTTTCTGAGGGTTAGGAATTTGGGAGCAGTTTAACTGAGCTGTTTTGACTTCAGCCCTCTCCTGATATGCAGTCTCACTCATTATTCATTCATGAAGATTCTCTTCCAAGCTCTCCAAGCTCCCTTGCCTGACTCTGGGCAGGTCTCCGTTCTTCATATGTGGACCTCTGCACAGGACTGCTGGTGATGGGGAGGTGGCTTCCCCAGGGTGAGTGACCCAAGGAGAATGAGCACACGTGGCTGAGATCTCAGGGGTGCCGTCCCATCACTTCTGCCCTCGTCACACTGCCCAACCCTGGTACAACGTCAGGGAGGACCACACACCAGTATGAAGATCGGAGACAGCCCTGGGGGCCATCCTGGACGCTGGCTACCATGGCAGCCTTCTTGGCTGACCCTGAAAAGTCAGTGCTCCCTGGAGTTCTGTCTGCTCACCCATCTCCTCTCAATCTCCACACACACCCTTGACAGCATGGAGCTCCCCTTCAATTACATCTAAATTTTAAAGTCCTCCAAATCTGTATCTCTAGCCAAGGTCCCTCTCAGAAACTTCAGCTTGTACACTCTCTGCATGTGTGCGTGGGTGCTTAGTCGCTCAGTTGTGTCCGACTCTCTGTGACCCCATGGACCGTAGCCAGCCAGAGGAGCCAGGCTCCTCTGTTCCTGGGATTCTCCAGGCAAGGATACTGGAGTGGGTTGCCATGCCCTCCTCCAGGGGATCTTCCCGATCCAGGGATTGAACCTGCGTCTCCTGTCTCCTACTTTGCAGGCTGACTCTTTACCCACTGAGCCACTGAGGAAGCCCCTCATACACTCTCTGCTGGAGCCCAGAGGCACCTCAGAGTCCACAGATCTGGGCTGAATTCATCCTCAGCCCACAATTGCTGGTATTTCGAGTTGCATCTGCTTTCTTTCCCTGCTCCTCTTCCCATCAGTTTATGTCTTTCTGTAATAACATTCAGATGCTATTTGCCATTCTCTCACAGATGTGCAGTGTGTGTGTGTGTGTGTAAAGTTTCCATGTAAATACAGTGGATTTGAAAATAAGTTACAGGGAAAGAATCTGAAAAAGAGTGGGTATATGTGGATGTATTCTTTGTTGCATACCTGAAACTAACACAACATTGTAAATCAACTAGACTCCAATATAAAAATTAAATTAAAAATAAATGAAGTGTATTGATAGACAATAAAGAAAGAAAGTTGAAGATATTATGACACCTCATCTCTAGAGAGTTCTGCATGTGTTTCCTAAAATGTTTAGCTTTCCTGGGGCCCAGTGGTAAGTAATCCACCTGCAATGTGTGAGATGCAGGCTTCATCCCTGGGTCAAACCCTGAAATGGGGAATGGCAAGCCACTTGCGTATTATTGCCTGGAAAATCCAACAGACAGAAGAGCCTGGCGGGCTACAGTCCATGGGGTTACAAGAGAGTTGGACACAAACGAGTGACTAAACAACAAAACAGCTCTGAAGAACAAGGACACTCTTCCCCTACGTAACCACATGCCATTATTATTGCTAAGACCACTCTTCCTGCTCTGTCTCCTTCAGGCCGTACGCTTTCCTTATCATTGCTTGTGCAGTCATCTCCTGACTAGTTCCTCCTCTGATCCATGTCCCATACTTCTGCCAGGATGAGCTTTCCAAAATACACATCTGATTATGTCACTTCCCTTCTCTGGACCTGTCAGTAGCTCTATATTACCTTCAAAATAAAGATAGACTTCACATGGCATATAAGCTTTCATCATCTAGATTCATTTAGAGCAGTATTGCCCAGCACTAGAAATGTAATATGAGCAACATACGTCACTATTCACAGAAAATTTACTTATTCATTTATTTTTGCCTTGCCGGGCCTTCGCAGCTATGCAGAGGCTTCAGTAGCAGCAGCTCACGCCCCAGAGCTCGGGTTCGGCAGTCACGGTGCTGGGACTTAGTTGCCCTGGGGCATGTGGAATCTTTCCCAACCAGGGATCGAACTTGTGTTCCCTGCATTGGCAGGTGAATTCTTCACCACTGGACCAGGAGAGAAGTCTGGTAACCTTACATTTTAAATGTAGCCACATTTTTACAAGTTCTTAAAAAACAGGTGAAATGAATTTTAAAAATACGTTTTATATAATCCAGTATATTCAAAATCTTATCATAGCAACGTAAGCCCAACACAAGAACTATTAATGAGATGTCTTACTTTTTTCCCTAAGTCTTCAAAATCTGACCTTTATTTCGTTATGTACAACATACCTCAATTCAGATGCTCACTTTCCAAGGGTAAACTAAAAATGAATTCCTACCAAAATAACAAGATTATATTTAACAAAAAAAAATTTATATTGTTCCAGCTGACTTAATTAAAATTAAATAAAATGGGAAGCTCTGTTCTTCCTTCGCACTGGCCACATCTCAAGGGTTTAGTAGCCACAGGCCTAGTGGATCCTGAAAAAGGGAATTCCGGAGCAGCAGTTCTCAGTGTGATCCAGGGTCTCCCCGGCGGTCCTCAAGGCCTTTCCAAGGGGGTCACCAAGGTCAAAATTATTTCCATATAATTAGACGTTATTTGCCTTCTTTCACTTATTTTTCTTCCACCAGTGTAGTACAGAGGAGTGTTCCAGAGGCCACGTAACATGTAATGTGACCACAGATTGAACATGGAAACATTTAAGAGAAGCAGCAGTTTGTATTAAGCAGATAGTGAAGAAATTTACCAAATTGTGAAACAAGGCGTCTCCTCTCCTTACTTATTTTTGTTTTGGAAAGTATAATTATCTTCCATTAAAATGTGTATATTTATATACTCAATGAGATTATTTTTAAATGAATTAATGAAAAGATTGAAATGTTCTCAGTTTTACTTTCTGATACAGTAATTATCGATAGCGAGAACTCTCACTTGTCTATGGTGTAAGAGGGCTTTGAGAAGAGCTGGCCTCCAGCAGCCTGACTCTCCAGCTTCATGGCCAGTGATTTCCTCTCCTCCCTCATACTTTTCACATGAACATCCAGCTCCAGACAAGATGAAGCAGATTCACTTTCTCCCTTTCCCTCTGGTTAAGTGCTTCCTAAAATCCTGAACATCACAGATACAACCAACATCTGAAAGGTAAAGCAAAGGCTAGGGACCTCAGGACTCAAGGAGCGACAAGTCACCAAGGTGGTATCAGCAGAGACCCAGACAGGCTGCTGAACTTCTGCTCTGGTCCAGCAATAATGAGACGCCCGCCACTCCGCAAGTGTGTCGACCACTGAATGGAAACCCTGGACTTTTACCCCCACTTGGCGGTAACCAGGAGGTCACCCGCCGCCCGCCCCGCCCGCCTCAGCAGAGCAGTAGGAAAGGGGCCCTGCAGAAACAGATCAGTCTCACAACACAATACCTGAAGTGTCCAAGATGCAATTTAAAATCACGCATGATGCCAAGAACCAGGAAAGTCTCAACTTGAATGAGAAAAGATAATTAGCAGATGCCAACACAGAGATGACAGAGAAGTTGGAATTATCTGACAAGGATTTAAAAACAACCATCATAAACATGCTCCACTGAGCAATGATAGCATTGCTCAATAACTTAAAATAAAGGATGACTTAAAGGAACAAATAGAAAGTCTCAGCACAGAAATAAAAGATAGAAAGAAGGATCACATCCTTTACTTGGGCCTTAAAAGTACCACTCGTGTTTCTGAGATGACCACCCTTTCTTTGTGCCTGGGCCAAGGTGTCTGCCTCTTCTTAGAACACCCATCTCTCCTTTTTAAATCCTGCTTGTCCCTGGGGCCAGCTGAGATGTCACCTCTTCTGTGAAGCATTCCTTGACTTCCTTGCCCCTTCCCCCTGAAAGCTCCCTACACCATAGCACTCACACTCAACTCCAGTTATTCTGTCATCTCTCCCTCCGCACCTGCCCAGTGTAAAAACTTTCCAGAGGGCCTGTGTCTTATCGCAGGTGCCCGGCACAGTACCTGGCTTAAAATAAGCACTCAGGAAGCTGTTGAATAAATGAATAAATCTATGAATAAATGGAAACTCTGCAGTGACTCTCTCTTTTTGATTGACTAAATCTAATTAATGCCTGTGGTCAGGCGTTAAATGCCCTACACAAACTGTGATACACGTTTTTTAGGTATTTGGCTTCCCTTCATACCTCCTACTCCTCTGCCGCACTGGAAAACAGTGTTGTGTTTTCCTGGAACTTCAAAGCACTTTTTATTTGTCACATACAATTATTAATTTCTTTCTTTTAAAATAAGTTTCTTTTTATTGGAGTAAAGTTGATTTACAATGTTGTTTCAGATGTACAGCCAGATGAATCATTTATACATATATCCACTCTTTTTTAAAAGATTCCTCTCCCACATAGGTCATTACAGAGGATTGAGTAGAGTTCCCTATTGAGTAGGTCCCTAATGAGGACCTGCTGGGCTTCCCTGGTGGTTCAGATGGTAAAGAATCTGCCTGCAATATGGGAGACTCGGATTCGATCCTTGGTTCAGGAAGATCCCCTGGAGAAGGGAATGGTTACCCACTCAACTATTCTTGCCTGGGAAAGTCCATGGACAGAGGAGCCTGTCGGGCTATCGTCCATGGGGTTGCAGAGAGTCATACACGACTGAGTGACTAGCACTTTGACTTCATTGTGCAAGGACTTACCAGTCATCATCTTATACAAGGAATGTGTGTATGTCAGTCCCAGTCTCCCAATTTATCCCTGCCCCCTCCCCCTCTGGTAACCATAAGATTGAAAACACAGTCTTTTGTTTTGTTTTTTCTTTTCTGGCAGCGCCATGGGGCTGGTGAGCTACTAGCTCCCCAACCAGGGGTAGATTCCGCAGACCCTGCAGTGGTCAAGCAGTCTTAACCCCTGGACCGCCAGGGAAGGCCAGAAGACAGTGTTCTGAAAGGACCTTTGACCTCTGTATATCCCCATCTCCACATACACATATGATGCGTTTCTCTCAGCCTCAAATATTCTCACCCACTTTTACAGCCCCACTCAGACATGGCCTCGCCGTGAGCAACCAGCCCCCGCTCTCCCCTGCTGGAAGGGGTCCCGCCCGCCTCTGGGTACACGGCACTTCACTTAATCTTTTCTCTGCCATACGTTTGTTTATTCTGGCTGCGCTGGGTCTTCATTGCTACATGCGGACCTTGTCTAGTGGCAGCGGGCAGCGGGCAGCGCCCACCCCTTGTTCTGCTGCCAGGGCTCTCGTCGCGGCAGCTTCTCCTGCTGCGGAGCCCAGGGCTTCAGTCGTTGCGGCCTGCGGGCTCAGCAGCTGAGGCTCACGGACCCTAGACCCCGGCTCAGTAGTTTCTGCGTGTGGGCTTAGTTGCCCCGTGGCACGAGGAATCTTCCTGGGTCACAATTGAAACCGCGTCGCCCGGCATTGGCAGGCGGATTCTTAATCACCGGACCACCAGGGAAGTTCTGTCTTTGCTTTTATTTGTTTGTTTGAATGCACTTGTGTTTGCCCCCAAGATTTAAAACTCTGTGGGTTTGGGACTCCCTGTCAGTCCAGCTGTTAAGACTCCATGCTTCCACTGCAGGCTGGGGTGTGCGGGTTTGATCCCAGGTGGGGGCCTAGGATCCTGCCAGTAGGCGGCACCGCGTGGCCAAAAAAGATCCGTGAGTTCAGACTCACATCTTGTTCATTTTTGCCTCTGCCACCGAGTCCCTAGCCTAGTCCTTGTTACTCTCAGGGAGTTTCCATTTCTTTTTCTGAGATCGTGGTACCTACTGCATAGGGGTTCTGTGGCTACTAAACCAAAAACACACTATTTAAATTTTGATACAGTCAGTATTCAATAAATGATTGAATGATTATTGTTATTATCATTTGAAGGAATAAATGATGGAGCAAGTCCTACCTACTCTACCTTCAAAACATCCTTTTGAATTCCACCTGTCTCCCTACCGCCACTATTATCGCCGTGCTCCCAGCTGTGACCATTCTTGATCCCATCACTGCAGTCCAGTGGGCCCAGCCTTTCTGGATTTGTGGAAGACAATTTTTCCATGGGCTGAGGAAGAGGAATGGTTTGGGGGTGCACATTAACTTTACTGTGCAGTTTATTTCTATATGTAATTATTCTGCATTATTATAAAGCGTTTTCAAGGGAAAAACCACGGGGCCACCCTGTCACCAACACACATATCCAGACTTAGGGGACAGTCCTCTTTATCCATGAAATGAAAATCTAGCAGAAGATACGTCTAGGTCCATTTTCCACAGTGAACTAGGTAACAGTCCAGGGTGAATTCTCCAGGGCTGACTGCAGGCAGAGCAGAGGGAACCAAGGCCTGGGGACTTGCTTGGCTGCTCAGACCTGGGAGAGCGCCCCCTGAGGAAATGCCCAGACATGAAGCCCCAGACCTATCCTGACCCTGCCCTCACCAGCTTCAGGACATCCAACTGCAGGAACCCTGAGGTCCCAGCGGAAGAGTGGGGAAAGCTTTGGATTCAGGACTTCTGAATTCCAGGTGATTTGGGCAAGCTACCTCCCCTCTCAGGGCCTGAGTTTGTAACTATGCCATAGGTTGTCGACTTGAAAATATCTTTGAAATGCCTTCCAGTCGTCACTGTCTATAATTAAAAGAGCTTCAGGTGTGGAATTCTCTGGATTAGGCTGTCTGAAGGGCCGGGCTGCAGGGGAGAGAAACCCAACATGGAGGCAATTGAACCAAACTGAGCCGTAGGACTGTTCATTGGAAGGACTGATGTTGAAGCTGAACCTCCAATCCTTTGGCCATCTGATGCAAAGAGCCGACTCATTGGAAAAGACCCTGATGCTGGGAAAGATTGAGGGCAGGAGGAGAAGGGGACGACAGAGGATGAGATGGCTGGATGGCATCATCGACTCAATGGACATGAGTTTGGGTGGACTCCGGGAGTTGGTGATGGACTGGGAGGCCTGGGTGGTGCGGTTCATGGGGTCGCGAAGAGTAGGACGCGGCTGAGCGACTGAGCGACCGAACTGAAGCCCATTGAGCGGTAGGAGCTCAGCGTGGCCAGCAGGTGGAGCTATTGCCACACCGAGATGCTCAAAGCAAAGCGTGGGGGGTGGGGGGTGGGCGGATTCTGATTTTTCTAGAAAGCAGAGTCCGTCAGGGCAAGCTGTCCAGCATCAAGAAGAACTAGTTACCACGGCACGCTGTCCCCTAAACACACACACACACGCGCGCGTGCACACACACACACACACACACACACACACACACACCTTGCTCCCAAAGCCTACACATTCTGACAAAGTCAGGGCAATGCACTGTTACAGGTTGCTGAGCCCGAGGCTGACAGCATATTGAAAAGCAGAGACACTACTTTGCCAACGAAGTCCATCTAGTCAAGGCTGTGGTTTTTCCAGTGGTGTGGATGTGAGAGTTGGACTGTGAAGAAAGCTGAGCGCAGAAGAATTGATGCTTTTGAACTGTGGTGTTGGAGAAGACTCCTGAGAATCCCTTGGACTGCAAGGAGATCCAACCAGTCCATCCTAAAGGAGATAAATCCTGGGTGTTCACTGGAAGAACTGATGCTGAAGCTGAAACTCCAATCTTTGGCCACCTCATGCAAAGAGCTGACTCATTGGAAAAGACCCTAATGCTGGGAAAGATTGAGGGCGGGGGGAGAAGGGGACAACAGAGGATGAGATGGCTGGATGGCATCACTGACTCAGTGGACGTGGGTTTGGGTGGACTCCGGGAGTTGGTGATGGGCAGGGGGGCCTGGCGTGCTGCGGTTCATGGGGTCGCAGAGAGTCGGACACGACTGAGCGACTGAACTGAACTGAGCCTGAGGCTGTAGGGGTTTCAAAGACGCAGCTGCCTTTCCTCCTCCCGGTTTCCCGGGAGTCTGTACCCTGTCCGGTGTCACCTGGCCTCACTCCCCTCCAGTCACACCCAGGGCAGGCTGTGTCACCAGACAGAGGCCAGCCTGACGTTTCTGATTAACTGACTTCCCTTTCTCCAACCCCCAGCCGTCACCTTCTAGGGAAACCTCAACACGTCCTCCGTTTGCCTCCCCGAGTCCTGGGGAGGAACGTCTGGTTAGAGCAGTGGGAGAAAAGCGAGGGGGAAGTGGTGGGGGGTGCGCTGCTGAGGGGAAAGGTCTGGCCTGGGCCAGATAAGCCTGGAAGGATCCTTTGTTTGGCCCCAACCGCCGCTGCCATTGTTGACACAACTGGGAGCCTTTCCCAAAGGTCCTCAGTGTCCGACAGCTCCCCTTCCCCCACTTCCTATGGGCTTGGGTGGAGTCGGGGGTGTCTGGGTCTGCGGGTGGTGGGGGCTTACGGACAGTGTTGCAGTTAGGCTGCTGTCTTAATGCAGAGGTGGAAACCACCCCCTTCAGGGGCTGGCAGCCAGATCTCTCAGAGAGACGTGCCCGCAGCTGGGGGCAGGGATGGTGTGACAGCTGAGGGGTCACAGGCCCTGGTTCCTCCCCATGGCCTGGCCTCTTTTGCATATGTGCCTCTTCTCAGAAGGTGTTCACGAAGGGCGTGGCTCTAAGTCGTCAGCATTCTCTCTGCTTTTCTTTTTGCAACTAGGAGCATCAGCTTCCCTGAGAGCATTCCTGTCTCCCCACCAGAGAGGGGAGCAGTCAGTAGGCCCAGATGAAAGGCAGCATCCTGGTTGGTACCCTGAGATGGTCAGCCCCTCCCCCCACGTCCCCACATGGTCCCCTTAGGTCTCATGGGGAGACCTCTGCTCTGGTCTTCAGACACACCCAGCTGGCACAGAACACAGAACAGATGAGTTTCAGTATCACTTTAGTTACATTATTTACATAGACAAAACAAAAAATCCACCCCATCTTCCTATCTCTGGAAAGTTCTATTTCCAACTGTCACTGAAATCAGGATCCCTTTTCACCCTTCTGGAAAAAGAAAAAACAACAAACGAGGACCTGGGTCACCTGCAGAAAAGGTGGCTTGTGGTGAGGGTCCTCTGGAGATGTCCTGGGGCCCTGACTGCATGGGGTGCAGAGCGGTGAAAGGGTTCAGGGTTGGGGAGACAGAGATAGAAAGGAGTCTGCTGGGAGACTGAGGCCACAGCTCAACCCAGGAGTCAGGGAGAGACGGGAGGAGGCCGTCAAGACAGAGGTGAAAGTCAGAACCTAGCCTCAGAGCAAAAGGCTTCCTTTGAAGCGCATGGGTCAAGAGGCCTGGCTCAGAGATCTGGTCCCATGGTCCTGTCCACTCTGACCTGCTGGCAGAAACAGCAGCCCAAGCAGAGGCTCTGTGTGGCCCTGCAGGGACGGGGACCAAGCTGTGTGCCCTCACCCCTCTGCCCTTTGAGTGGGAACATGTGTCCACATGTATGCCTACCAGGTCCTCCAAACACACAGACTCTGGAGGTTGTTCTAAAACTTGGGAGTCTGGTTCCAGGCTCAGCCAGAAAAGCTGCACAGGCCTCGGTCCACAGAGGTGGGCGTGGTGGTGGGGGGTGGTTTACCTTGGAGCTCGGGGAACTTAGAGAGCAAGAGGGGAACTGATGAGCTAATGCTCAGTGCCTCAGTGGGGGATAACAGAGATGGGTTAAGACAGCATGATTTTCTGTACAAAGGGGCAAGTGTGAGGGATTGCTTTGGTGTTCCTAAAGTAGAGCAAGAAAAAATACAAGGAAGAAACAGGAAAAGGTAACACCTCCTGGGACGAAATCACAGCCCAGAAAAGCCCCTGCTTTCCTCTGGGAGTTCCTATAATGAGAGAGGAAGGGGAGGAAAGGGGCCCCCGCATGGAAGCTGCAAGACCATCCCACCCCCCACCCCCTGGAGGAGCTTCTCTGCATCTTGGCTGTGCACATCACACCTTTCCTCAGAGCAGCCCGGAGGTGGGTGCAGGGAGCTGAATGCGTCGAGGGCAGGAAGACCCCTTGGCCTGGTACAGGGCGGGGCTCCGAGGACGGCCTCGCGGGTGTGTGCAGTGGGAAAGGGTAGGCGGTGAGGGGTGCTGCTCCAGCGCAGAGGCCGAGAGCACTCAGACCCAGGGAGGGGCTCCTCCCCGGATCCCACCCGGCCGCGCCCCTCCCCGGCCACGTCACAGTTCGGTATCAGCCACCACTCGCTGTCTCGCTGAATGCCCGTTTCTGGAGGTGGCCTGGCCGGTGCCATTCTCCTGAGCCCCGCGATTCACAATGGCCTTTCCCTGAGCCTCGGGGGAGGCCTCAGGGCCTGAGCTATAGCCCTGGCCTCCACTGTTCTCCACGTAATAAGGGTCTTCGCCCTGGATGGTGTATAAATAAAGGAGCATTACCTCGCCAGCATGGGAGCAAGAGGAGGGGTAGGGGGCAGAGGAGAGGCAGAGGCAGGGGGGAGGGCGCTGCAGCTGAAAGTGCAGGCTCCTTTCTTCCTGAAGCGCGCTCAGGGTTCCAGCTCCTGGAGGAGAAAGCACAGAGGAGAGGCACCTCACCGTGCCACGGCAGCTCGAGAGCCAACTCGCACCAGAAACCGGCCCGTCCCCGGGGTGGAATAACCTCCCCAGAGGAGGTAAAGGGGCCAGAGACCAACAGGCAAGCCCTGGCCTTGTCCACCCTCCTCTAGCCCACTTCAAGAGTCGAGTTTCCTTCCACACGCCCCCTTCTTGTGAGACGCTGGGTACCGTGGGCCTTGAATATGCTTGCAGAGAAGTGGCTGCTTTAGCTGCCTCTTCTGGTTTGTACCCAGCTAAACTATCCCAGGGAAAACAATAAATCGAGGACACAAACCATGTTACCATGGGGGTGGGGAGCAGGGCCTCAGGTCATGCCCCCCTCCCGAGTCTATTATGTATTGTTTTGACTCATCCACGCATGCAGTGATGTGCGTGCACACACATTCCTGCTATTTCTCCTCCCCTTCTGTGACATTCACGGACCTCCCCAGGAGACCTAGCTTCCTCATTTTCTTTGCCCTGGAGCCCAGAACTGACCAGCCTTTCTCCTGTTGGGCTCCAGCTGCGGCGGTTCATCAGGAAATAGCACGTGGTGATCAAGACGGCCAGCAGGATCCCCGAGAGGAGCAGTGCAATCAAGGTCTTCCGGGAATAGCTCTGGTGGCTGCTGACATCTTCTTCAGAGAAGCTCTGGATGCCCATCTTGAAGAGAAGACATAGAAAAAAGAGAGCCTTCCACTTGTGGAACGTGGGTTCTAGAAGAGGAGCCCAGCCCATGCTAGACCCCTCTGTGTGACTCAACACTGAATAGACCCAAGGAGACATAGACCTCAGGGATTTTCTAAACAGGACTTAAGACTGGTATCTCTTCATTAAGTTGAACTGTAAAATTTTGTTCCAAAGATAGAAGGGCGAAGACTCTCGGAGAAGGGTGGAGAGGGAGGAAGGGTAGGTCTGGGGAATATGATTACTTTCTCCCCTGAGACCCCTCATCTCTGAGAACTTACCTCTCTCAGGTCAGACTGGTGCCTATTCAGAAGTTTCATCTTGCTGGAATATTCTGGAATGAGAAATGGAGTATGCTGAATCTAGAAGCTGGAACAGCTCATCCTGCACTGTTCTAGAAGATGTTCTGATGGTGAGGGTAGATCTGAGGAAGGTCTTTCCCAAACTCAGCATAGCCCAGCTCCCCCGCAGCTGTGCCCTTGAGCTAGGACGCCTGGTTTCTATCCAGCATCCTCTAACCTCAGCCCGTCCCCCTCTCGGCCTCAGCACAGACCTGTCCCTTACCTGTACTGTTGGCCAGGACCAACAGCAGGCACTGAGGCTTCACCTCAGACTGGGCCAGGAGTAAGGAGCACACCTCGGCCTGTTCCTCCTGACACAGGACTCGGGTCAGCTTCTCTTCATTGTTCTTCTTAAACTCCTCCTGGGACAACAGAGAAAAGTGGTGAGCAGGAGACGAGCTTGCTGGTATCCTTTGCACTGTATCTGGGGGCTCAGGCAATAATTCGGATTAAAGTCACACTGTTACCCTCAAAACAAAAATAATCCTTTTCTTCCCCCTAAAATTCCAAGTGGAAAAAAAAATCTTGCAAACTTCATATGTGCAAAAACATTATAAGAAAAAAAAAACAAAAAACTCCAAAATTTTCCAAGACCAAAAGGTGGTCTTAGCTGGTGCTCTACAATGTCAGAGAACAAATTTAGGAACTATTCCCTTATTGAAGGATTGCCCATGTAAACATACACTATCCAAATTAAGTTCAAAAGAAATCACCAATAACACAAAATATTAACAGTGCAATACAAATGAAGATAAAACCCTCTGTTTCAAGGTTATAAGAGGCCCAAATATTGACAGAAAACCCAAGGGAGGTGAGGAGTAGAGAACAAATTTATGACTATAGATGCAACAAATTTATGACCATAGATCCTCGTCCCTTCCCTCTTAGTCTCCAAGGGGTCTCACAGACAGCATGGCTCAAATTCAAGTGGGGCTCTTGTCTAGTCTTCCATTCCCTGTCCCCACTAGAGACACGGAACCCAGTTTTACATGAGGTGGACAGGTTGCTGACTGACTGGTCCACGGGAGTCAGGCACTCAGACTCAGGAGACAGACTCTGACAATTCTTCTGACAAGTCCCAGGAAAGGGATGAATTAGAAGTCCTGGCTGTTCCCCCTGCTCGGTCTTCTAGGATTTATTCCAGCAGCCTCTGAAGGGAGTGGCCTGCTCTACCCAGAAAAGGAATCAAAACCAAGACTCTCTCCTTTGTCCGGATGGCAGATGGCGGAGGAGGAAATGCCTGAGCAGCTCTGACAGCTTTCCTGTGAGGGGAAAACTGCTGGGGCGTGTGAGGGGCATCAGAGCTGAGCCTCTGTGGAGGAGAAAGCTTCCTGTTTGCGGAGCGGCGCTGCTCCAGGGGCAAGGCCACAGGGCCCTCCCAGCTTGGCAAGCAGCCTGGGTATTTTCCTATTGCTGTGGCCCAAGGCAGTAAAACCCAGGCTCCTCTGCTCCCGCACAAGGCAAGGTCAAGATTGGCCTCACGTCCCAGCTTTCTTCTGCCAGCTGGAATTCAAGGCTTTGGGGAGGCCAGACAGCAGGGTGAGCTAACCTCCGGATCACAGAAGAGAGGAGTCCAGTGGGAACCTCAGAAGGTCCCCAGGAGCCAAGGTTACAGAGAGATGGGTCCTCAGGCCACGGCTCCTTCTGCTGAGGCAGGTCTCCAGGGAAGTCCCAGGATAGGAGCTCCTCACAGCAGCGTTCGCTGTGGGGAGTCTGGGCACCGCACTGCATGTGATCAGCAGTCTCCTTCCTCTCTGGGCCCGCGTCCCCTTGGACTTGTCCTGCTGCCCCACGAACACCTTCTGGACGAGGAGGAGGGAATTCCCTGCCTGGATGGCTCTGGGCTTCCCAGCTGTCTCGGGCTGACATGTGTCTTGTTCCCAAGAGAGGCAGGGGAATGGGGCTCCTGCACAATCTTAAACAAGCCTAACAAGGAGGCACCTCCTCAGTGTGCTGAGTCCTAAGAAGCTCTGCCTCGATCAGACTCAGCTGTTCCGATGGTGATCAGGACTGCGTGAATCCCTCTGTGCGTGCGTCGTGTGTGTGGTCTGTGTGTGGAGTGGGGCTAGCAATGAACTCCACACGGTCAGAGCTGTTGGTGTGTACTCACGGCCATGAAGATAGACACCGCTTCCTAAGTCTCAGACGCTGGTTCTAAGTGCTTTCTGTATACTAACTCATATAGGTTTCACACAACTCTATGAGACTATTCTTCTCCCCATTTTGTAGATGAAGAAACTGAGGCACAAAGAGACTTCAGAGTTGACAGAGCTAGTCACGTGGTAAGCAAGCATGCACCTGCTTCGGGGTTATCAGAAACATCTCAAAATAGGCCTCACAGAATGGATAGAATGTATGCAGGAGAAGCTGGGGAAGGGCCTTGGGAGTGTGGGTGCCACCCAGAGGAAGCCCAGGCACGTATAAGCCGGCGGCCTTCGCAATACGGGTTGCCCGGGGAATGAAGCACATGGCCTTGCCCCTTGGAATTTCATCCTTCAAGACTGGATTCCACCTCACCTCCTCAAAGAAGCCAGTCCCTGTCTTCCAGCAGACTGGGTATCCGTCCTTGCTCTGCTATTTACTAGGTTCTTTGCAAGTCGTACAACTCATCTGAGAGTGAGGCTGCTCAGCTGAAGACTCAGCAGCGGTGGGGACTGGAGGGCTGCTCTGGGAAGAGCGTCCGACAAGGCACTTGGAACCAAGTGGGCACGGGTTAAATGGCAGCTGTCCCGAAGCAACACCTCCCAGGCCACATCGTCTAGAATCCACACGTCGATGTTGAATCACATTCTGCCTTACTGCTATTATCATTTCTCTGTGACTAGATTGCTAGGCTTCTTAGTAGGGGGAGGGAAGTGGGTGCACATTAAACAATTGTGAACCCAGACTGCACAGAGCACAGTGCCAGAGAGACAAGAACTCAGTAAGCTGTTCTTCGTCTTAAGGTCCCAAGTGGTTTGACTTCCACACAGGGGCCCTCCGCCCCTTGTTTAGTTTCTTGGACTCGATTCAGGGGAATAACAGTGTCCAGCCAGCCTCCCTCCTACTCTGGAATCCAACAGCATCAGTGAATTGTGTTTGGGCCTGGACAGAAGCAGGTGGATCCTGAACAAAGCACAATGCGCCTCCGGATGCTTGAAATAAACATCCTCCCCCAAGAGAGGCTGCAGGCAGGCATCATGGGAGAGTGCGCAGGAGGAAGCCACGGCCTCACCACGTTGCTCGTGGGAATCAGACTGGTGGACCCCTAACTGCATTGGCTAGCACATGATATTTTATAAAAACAATCATCATCATCATCAAACCACTTAAGTTTTCTAAAGTAACATTCTCACACTTTGCAAAGACTCTCAGCATGTTAAAGAAGCATGTTAAATATTGGAGTAGGGGGAGAAAGGGACAGGCATTTTTCTAAACTTTAAGATATTACCCAATGTTAAGGCTCTAAGATCAGTCACCTCTCTCTCTCCCTTCCTCCCGCTCTCTCAGTATTTTATCGACTTTGGTGTGAGCTTGACAATGCAGCTGAAACACCTCTTTTCATATAGAGACTGGAATAATTAAAGCACCCGTTACAAGTCACACAAGTGGGCAGCAAAAGTTAGGGTGTCCCAGATCTCAGGTTCTTTCCAGAAGACACACTGTCTTCGTCAGTCCCCAATCTGCAAGTTATTTTTTCTGCATGGAAACTGACCTTTAGTGTTTGAGCAGAAGGCAAGGAAGACACGGGCTGGGGGACATTATCTGGAGGCAGCCTGCCTCCAATGAAGTAAATGTGACAGAGCAAGGGGGGGTGTGAGCTAGCTGAGTAAATATCATCTCTGCCTATAAATATATGTGGTTCTAAAGAAAGGCAGTTCTGAAAGACAAATTGGAGGGCAAAGGACTTGAATAGAGATTTCTCCAGAGAAGATACACAAATGGTTAGTAAGCACGTGAAAGGATGCTCAGCATTATTAATCATTAGGAAATGGCAGTCAAGTGCACCTCACATCCAATCAGATGGCTACTATCAAAAAATCGAACATAATGAGTGTTGGTGGGGTTGAGGAGAAACTGGAACTTCTGTGTCCCATTGGTGAGAACATAAAATGGTGCAGCTGTTACGGAAAAGAGTATGGTGATTCCTCAAAATATTAAAAATAGAGTTACCATATGATCCAGCAACTCAATTACTGGAGATATAGCAAAAGAAATAAGAGTGTTGAGATATCTGAGCAAACATGTTCATAACAGTATTATTAACAATAAGCCAAAAGGGGGAAGCAACCCAAATGTTCATAGGTGAATGAATGAATAAAATTGGATATGAACACACAATAGAATATTATTCAGCCTTAAAAAAGAAAATTCTGACACATGCTACATCATAGATGATCCTTGAGGACATTAGACTAAGTGATTATGTATCAGTCACAAAAAGATAAATACTATATGATTTTACTCATAAGAGGTACTTAGAATAATCAAATTCATATAGAGAGAAAGAATAGTGGTTATCAGGGAGAAGGAGGGGGGGAAGGGAAGTTGTTTAATGGGTGGAGAGTTCAGTTCTGGAAGGCGAAAAGACTTCTAAACATTAATCATACAGCAAGGTGAATGGACTCAACAGTACTGAACTGCACACTTAAAATGGTAAATTTCATGTTATGTATATTTTACCACCATTAAAATGATTCCTTGGTAGATTCCCCTGGATCAATAGATATGAAATAAGAATAAGGGCTTCCCTAGTAGCTCAACTGATAAAGAAGACGGTAAAGAGTCTATCTGCAATGTGGGAGACCTAGGTTCGATCCCTGGGTGGGGAAGCAACCCACTCCAGTATTCTTGCCTGGGAAATTCCATGGACAGAGGAGCCTGGCAGCCCCCAGTCCACAGGGTCACAAAGAGTCAGACATGACTGAGCAACTCACTCACACACACACACACACACACTAGAGAATAAAGTAAGCTTACATTCTGGAAACTGTGGGAAACCACAACCACCAAAGAGTAAATTAACCTGACGCTGCAGCAGAGAGAATGAACGTCAGACGTGGGTGATACGTTCTGCTAACGAGGCTTCTGAGATGTAGTAACAGCTGCTTGACAAGAGGATGGGATTACCGTCCTCTGGCCGACATAGGTGACCTCTATCTAGAGGTGAAGCCCCGCAGCAAAAGGAGAGTAGCTGGGATAGAAATGTCTAGAGAACGCGTGTACAGAAGGCAGGCCCAGTAATCCCACAGCAAGAGCTAACAGGCTGGATCCTTACTGTCGGTGTGAAATGAGCGTCTGCAGAGCTGGGAACAATGCCTGTTTCTGTTACGGGAACACATTAGATGGAAGAGCAGGACAGCAGTACATAAGTGCTCGAGGGTGTGATGTTAGGGGGACCCATGTCCTTCATGCTTCTCATTAGGCCTGAGTTTCCCCTCGCTGAGAACCAGGGCCATAAGGCCCTCAGACGCCCAAGGTACAAAAGCAACCTAAGGAAAATCAAGAGGCACCACACCACTTTGGGGGAGAGGCTGATTATCAGAGAAGCATGCGGTAGGACTCACGGAAAAGGAATCGGAAACAGGAGCTGTGGCCCCAAATTCTGGGAGAATGATTTCTGACTGAGGAAAACCGGAGGCAATGCTACTTGAGGGCTGGGGAAGAGGAAACCCCAGGAAGACAGAGGGGTCAACAGTGGTGGAAGGAAAAGGAAAAAAAAAAACAAAAACCAGCACTGCATAGGTGCTGCTATCGAGTGCATAGGTGCTGCTATCGAGTTGACTGATCACGGGCAGCGCAGAAGCCTTCTTTAGGATATTGGAGGAATTACTATCTTTCCACATCCCTACTCGCAGATTCTTCCCAAATTACAGTAGAGTGTGGATCTTTTCAGCTGTGCACAAAGTGGGTTAGACAGTAAAGGCCTCAGACAGAGAGAGAGACTGCAGCACAGTAAAAGCAGTTATTTCTGGAGTAGCAGTGAGTTTCTGGCACTTATCTTGCAGGATGACCCTCATTAAATGTGAACTTTGAAGAGCAGTGGACAGACATTTAGAATAAATCGTGTGCGATTAGCTCTAAATCGTTTGTACGAAGAATTAGTATTCTGGCACAGACCACTGCGATGCACAGGAAAATAAGTGCTCAGCCAAGATAATACAGAAAGAGAGAGAGAGAAGATGATCATTTTTCTTGTCCATAATTAGCAAACTGTTGGGCAAAAAAAAAAAAAAATGTTTTTTAAATGAGTTGAAAGTCAGCATCAGAAACACAGAATCTTAACGTGTCCACACCGTACATTCACGCTTAACTACTTTACAAGTTGCACTTAGCTATTCCCATTGCCTGAACCTCTGTCTTTCAAATTTCTGTTGTTTTTTAAAACTGTAAGTTAAATAGTTTTCTTAGGTATTATTTTAGAAGACCTGTGAGTCAGAATGACCCAGCTGATAACCACAAGATACCAATAGGCAAATTAGACAAAAATAAGTAATGTAACACCCTCTACAGAGTACAGTATTTACCCAGACTCTTTCCAATACATGCTTGTCACATGTCATATATATGGTTCCCTTAAATGGGTTCCCAACTTGTAAGAAAACGCTTTTTTCTGTGAGTAAATATCACTTTTCCTATCATCCCATCTTTCATCCAGGAAATTGTTGCTGTCAGGAAACTGGATTTATTGAAACAAAGCAAGGAGACCTGCTATCATCATCAAAAATTAACACAACGCTGTACAGTCTGCCACGAAATGAGGCCTGAAACTGAAAGAAGAGGCGTAACTACTAAACAGAAAGAGAAAACCAACATGGTATGAGAAATGGCGTTATGGTTTACCTTAAAAATGAAAAATAACCATTTTAAAAAACTCCTGGAATTAATAAGCATGTTAAAGAAAATGGCTAGACCCAAGATAAATATAAAAAACTCAATGAACTTTCTAATATACAAGAAACAATCAACTGGAATATATCATGGAAAATCTATATAATAAACAAATCTTAAGAAATCCATAAAACTTATAGGAGAAAACATTTTAAAAATTAGAAAAATAAAAAGACACAGGACAATACCAGAGGAAAATCAGGAAGAAAAAATGGTAAGATTTCAGAACGGTTCCAATTAAAAATTTAATGGTCTTGTGGGGTTTTTTGACTTGTTGTTTCTAAAATTTTTCTTAAAAATAGATGAAAAATTCCTTATACACAGGTCTTTGTATAGCAAAGACCTGCTTGGCTAGATATTGAAACTGTTGATGTATAAAAGTATAAGGGCTTCCCTGGTAGCTCAGCTGGTAAAGAATCCACCTCCAGTGCAGGAGACCCAGTTCAACTCCTGTGTCGGGAAGATCCCCTGGAGAAGGGATAGGCTACCCACTCCAGTATTCTTGGGCTTCCCTGCTGGTTCAGGCAGTAAAGAATCCTGCAGTGTGGGAGACCTGGGTTCCATCCCTGGGTTGGGAAGATCCCCTGAAGAAGGGCAAGCAACCCACTCCAGTATTCTTGCCTGGAGAATCCCCATGAACAGAAGAGCCTGGCTGGCTACAGTCCATGGGGTCGCAAAGAGTCGCACACGACTGAATGACTAAGCACAGCACAGGGCACATAAAAACTTAATACAAACTAAAGGGAGAACCCGAGTCAATAAAGGAGAGAATCGCTGAGTAAATAATAAATGTTAGGGGAACTGGTCATATGGAGAATGAAGCATTTACAGCAAAAAATTCTTTCTGTATTAAAGTGTTATATGAAAATAATGATAAATAAATTGATTTTTTGGGTGACTAGTTTATATTTCCTGAAGGACTTTCTTCACATAAAAGCAAACCTAAATCAGACTATATATTACAATATGCACGTGTGCGTGCTCAGTCATATCCAACTATTTGCAACCCTATGGACTGTAGCCAGCCAGGCTCCTCTGTCCATGGGATTTTCCAGACCAGAATACTGGAGTGGGTTGCCATTTCCTCCTCCAGGGGAATCTTCCCGACTCAGCGATGGAACCCATGTCACCTGCACTGGCAGGCAGATTCTGAACCACTGAGTCACCTGAGAAGCCTATACAGTACAATAGAGGAACGGGAAAAGTAAATTTAAATAAAATCATCTTTGCCTTCTTTGTCCACCAGATGGGGCCTCTTACTCCCTTAAATCCAAAGCTCAGTATTCAAAGCAGCCTGTCCATGTTAAACTGCCCTGCCTCCACCCAACTCGGTCCTTCCAAGACTAACCTCAAGGAGGTTCAGAAGTAATTTCGGGAGGAGTAGGAGGGGATAGACTGGGCAGGGGGGGTTGACTTACACAGCTGGAGGTCTCATTTAGCTTCAGGCAGATGCTGTGGGTCAATTTCACTTCTTTGACTCTGGAACATTTTATTTCATTCTGTATTAAAAAAAAAAAGTAAACAAATCAGCATCATTTCTTCCCCACCTCTTTTCTGGTTTGATTTCTATGAGCTACTTTTTAAAGAGGCTTTTAAAAAAAGGAAATTTAAACATGTTGTTAGGAGACTAGAAAGTTATAAGACACACTCTTCTTTCACCTCACTTCTTAACACATCAGATAGTCAAAACTTTAGTTACTAGCCTGGGCTTGCAGGCAAGTAGCTATTTGCAATCTTGGTAAACATTGGCTTGGATGGTGCAGAAATGCAAGAGGGTAGGATCTTTCCCCTTGGAGCTGTTTTTCCCTCCAGTGAATTACACACTTGCAGGGGAACAGATAATCAGGTGGCCAGGCAGACTCTGGTGACACTCATTTTCCTCTTGGGCCCTGGGACTCTCCAGATTTCTATTCTGGCTCCCTTCAGCACAGAACCCAGGCAGGTCTCCCATGCCTGCTGGCAGGCTCCACGCCCTCACATTTTTACTCTTTCTGCTGAAAGCTGTTGATAGCCACAAGCCCCAAGACTGAACAAGGCAGGTTTAGCTCAACACCCCTCGTCTTCTTAGCTCCTCACTGCCTCTGCACCCTGGCATACCACCAAACCCTCTCACAGAGAGGAAACAGTATTCGCCCTAAACATTTTGGGAAAAGCAGCACCATTAAGTGCAAGATAGTTTCCAAATATGCCCAAAGGGAAGCGGTACCTTGGTCCAAGACTAGACCAAGAGGTATAAGAAAGAACCGTCGAGGACTGGATGGATTTCTGAGAATCCTCTTTACACTCTACTTTCTAGAAACACTATACCCATGGCACAGACCAGTCTTGCCACCAAACCCTACCCTTTTCCTTCCCTTTCTCTCCCTTTCAGCAATATTTAAGCTGCGTATTTCTCCCGTGAATTCCTACATGATGAAAATTCACTGGTTTGGAGAAGCAGGGGTTAAGGGGAGGGGAGAGAGCTTGCATACATATGAAGTGAGGGGGAAATCTGTCATTTTTAGCCCAATTCACCCACCTTGATGATACTTTGGGTAGGAGAAAATGATGGAGAGGTTTTCATGGAAGAAGTCACAGGGCTGGTACTGTTATACACGGAATCCGAAATATTTCCAGGAAACGTGCTGGGCTGCAAAGTCGCCTCTGAAGTTGCAAAACTGATGAGGGTAGAAGACACTGTGGTGGCTAAAGAGGTTTCTGATGGGACAGAAGAGTTCACGGTTCCAGAGACTGGGAGGATCTCAGAGGTAGACGTGAAATTGACTGTAGACGCTGGAACTGACCAAGACACTAGTGTGAACACACGCACAATGGCATAAACACACAGACAAACACACAAACACTTGTCAGTTCATTCACATAGGCTCGGACTTCAACCCAGAAAAGGGAATCTGGGGAGTTAAAAGTTACTTCATATCCTAACCCTTGGCAACTCATTTCCAGTCAGCTGTTGGAACCACAGCTCTAATCTAGAATGTATTAGAAATGCCCTCCAAGACGCTGAAACTGAACTGGAAACTGGTCTACCTTAGAGACACCAAAGGCCCCCAATTTGAATCTGTACCCTGCTTGCTTCACTTAGAAAAGATCATAGACTCTTGTTTTATCACTAAGCTGGACTCAGGAGTACAAGAATTACTGATCACAACAAGCAGCGCAGACGTTGACTGCAGTTCTTCTAGACAGGAAGAACTGTCTAGAACATACTTCAGGGTTCCCTAAGCGTGATATTCAAGCTATTATTCAAAGGAGCTTGTATGTTTTTATCTGTGGGGGGACATAGAGGGCAGGGGTGGTTTGCAAATATCCTAAAGCTTTGCCCAGGGGCCAGCAGCATCCTTCTGGGGGCTCGAGACGAGAACTCTTTACCTGAGGTGGCGGGTGTGGTCCCATTGCTGTCCTGGGAGACACTGTAGAGGCTGGTGCTCCTAAAAGTACTTGAGCTCACACTTATCCAGCTGGATGTGGATGTAGGGACAGGTGAAGATACTCCTGGGCTGAGTGGCACTGTGGCATTAGTAGTCATGTTCATATCTGTGAATTCCATAGAAGCTATAGAGAAAGCGAGAAGACATTTCAGAGTCCAGATCATCCTGATGACTCACGGCATCACATGATTCAGTTTCTTGACATCAGGCAGAATCCATCTAGAACATCCCCTGGCAACAGAGCAGAACAACGACACCCTCCTGGTCAGCTGACGAATCTGCCACTAGATTTTTTCCCAAGGGAAGAGAGAAAGAAAAGTTCACACGCACCAGTATCTAGCATAGTATTATTTATAGGAGGGAAAAGTTGCAAGCAACTAAATGAATTACAATAGGGTAGATGTTATATGCACTCAGGATACCATAATCACTGCAAATGAAAATATGCTACAGTTATAGCAGCATGAGAATATGAGGCAATGCTCATAATAGGCTAAGTAAAATAGAAACATTTCAAGTTACACCTGAATAAATACTGCCAAGAGCTAAAATGTGGGAAAAGACGCACCTCTATTTCCTTTTGAATGTATCCTTCTCTCCATTCAATTTATTAACTCAGAATAACCACTAGATTCACACCAGCTCTATGCAATCCTTTAAAAAATCTTCTTTCCTTCCTAGATTGCCCCATTACCCAAATCCTTTCATTCTTTCCCTCAGGGCCTTAAAATCTATTCTTTTTTTTTTTAATTGAGGAACTGTGGCTCACAAGCTCAAGATTTCTTTTGGGAAACTCTGACCTAGGAATCTAGCCGATGGACTAGAGAGCATATGACTTGGTTTCTCATCAAGCACCGTGGGGACAGACAGCTGGGTTCTGGCTCTGCCAAGAATTCAGTAATTTAATGTGTGTGTGTACCAATTTCTAGATGAGGGTCTTTTCTTACTTGCATTGTTGGGGAAATCAACGAGATAACAAATGCTATAGCATAATGTTTCTAGAACTAGTTATTCTCTGAAATTTTCCTGCAGGTTCCTAACCCTCCCATGTTTCCTATGGTACCCAGCAGGGCCATCCTTAGGTCCAGGAAGGACCCTCCCTGTTCCCAGAACATGAGCAGTCCATGGGGCCAACGGAGGTGTATCCTCTCTTCTAGATCATGTGTTGGGACCAGAAGTCCTAGAACTTCTTGCCCAAATGGCTCTTTGCTTACTGGAGGACCTGCATGGCCCTCTTCTCCTGGTCCAACCTTCCAAGGGTGAACTGCAGCTCCAGGGAATGTTCTCCAAGCTCAAGGGTAGCCAGTGTGCAGGGAAAATGCGAGAGCTCAAGCGTGTGGGTGGGGTGTCCCTTGCCTGCACGCACGGTCCCTTACAGTATGGACCAGAGCCCTGGGTAAGAAGAAGAGATGAGGGTGGGCAAAGGCCGGCGACCATCTCTTCCCGCTAAGCCCCCCTGTGACACTGAACCCAAACGCTCTGAGAGTCTTAAATTCAAATCTGGCCTTCCAGGTGGCCATGAAGTTACATTTTTAAGAAGATAGAAGATATTTTATTTACCAGTTCATTGGCCTGATTTATAACTTGAAGAATTTGGACATATAATATATGGGATATGGGCCTCCACTGTATTCTTAGCTTGAGCCCTAGAAAAAATTAGAGGGAGGCTTGGTATCCAGAGCTCACACCCAGCAATACTATCCTCAAGGAAAGGCCCCCCGGGGTCCCAGGGCACCCTAAAGCTTGTCTCTAACTTTTCTGATTGAGATCTGAGTCTGTATTTTTCAGATGTTTCCAGGTAAACGCAGTGCAGAAGAACACCTCTTCTTTGGCGCAGCCTCAAGGCAGCAGTTAGGCAATGGTTTCAAGGCAATGAATTTTCCCCCAAAGGTGGTGTCAAGTCTCACTCTCCGTCATCCACCTCTCTTCCCAGCCTGCTGCAGGTAGGCTGGTACTCATGCTGAGTACAAAGCACCTCTCTGAAAATGATGGGGCGCAAGAGGAGGAGGAACACGTGGTATTACTATTTCCATTCCAGAGATAAGAACCTGGGTCACTGAGGTTTTAGCCAAGGGGCAACGCTGTCATTCATGCAGGGAGTTACGGTGTCCCCAAGGCTTAGCTGACTCTTGAGTAGAAGCAGCAAGAGGGTCAGGGAGTCCAAACTGCTAAGGATCAGGATGCATCTTCCACACTTTGGAGAGAAAAGGATGGGCTTCTGACTGGCTGGGGTTGGGGGTGGGAGGAATGAATTTCTCAGAATAAAATAGATGGGGAAGCAGACCCAGTGGTTTTGTCTTTAAATCAGTCCCCCTCGTCCTCTGTCATCCCCTTCTTCTGCTGCTTTTTATCTTTCCCAGGGGACCACAGAGGACGAGACAGTTGGATGGCATCCCCGACTGCATGAACATGAGTTTGAGCAAGCTCCGGGAGACGGTGAAGGACAGGGAAGCCTGGCGTGCTGCAGTCCATGGGGTCGCAAAGAGTCGGCCACCACTGAGTGACTGAACAAGTCCCTCTCAGCAGTCTGACCTGAAGGTCTAAGTTCAGTGCAGGGGGCAGGTGGTGGGAGCATCTGGACACTGAACTGAAGGACCGTCCTCCCAGGGTTCCCATTCCAAGGCACCGCGGGCGTTCCCCCTGGCATCCCTCCTCCCGCCCACCCTGGTTTCTTCTGGTTTCTTCTTCCCTCCAGGACACCGATTCTCGGGAATCCCATCTGGCCCGGCCTGGCCCAGCCCTCTCCTCTCCCCAACGAAATCTGGGCCTGGCTGAGGTTACGTCATGCTTTTGAACCCCCTCCCCCGGGGCCTCCTTCACCCAGACAAACAGTTTTGAACTTTTCCAGATGTGAGGAGAGACCCACTGGCCGCTCTGCGCGGAGGTGGCTGCTCCAGAGGAGCGAGGCAACCCTGCACCCGGCCAGCTCCTGAGCTCAGGGTCAGGCTCCCGGCTGAGGCTGCCTCCTCCCATGCCCTCCCCCCGCCAGGAACGGCGGAACAGGTTGCAGGAGCTGTCTGCAAAGGAGCAGGGAACCCTAACCGCGGGTTCACATCCCGAGTCCAGGCGGAGTGGGGAAGCCCGTGAGACCCTTGAGAGACAGGACAAAGAGGGAAGGCAAGAAGGCAAGGCGGGGCCCTGGGGGCGATCCTGACCTAGGCGCTGCGCCGGGAGACTGTCGGTGAGGGCGGCTCTTGCTTTCATAGTCTCTGGGGCTCCCTCTCTAGTGCTCCCATGAAGAGATGGGTCTTGGAGGAACGCAGTGAAAAGCATCAAGACTGAGCACAGGTCTGTGTTAATCCTGTCTTCCACAACATGCCCATGGCGTTAGACCACCCAAGGCGGATCTTTCTTTATCCGAGCTTCTCATCCCCAACTGTGTATGGAAGTCATAGCAGCCTCCCAGCCAGATCCAAAAGATGGTCAATGAAGTCTCCACCCCATTTCGCTCTAGAAACTGGAGGAACAGCTCTTACCCAACCCAACAGAGCATCATGCCACAAGTTAAACTTGAATGAACACCTATCTTCTGCTGTTCACCTCTCACTCCATCTGTATTCACTGTGTCTCCTGAAGCACCCTGTTTGCCCCTACCTGCCCTACTTGATCTCAGCCCATGAACTTGAGATGAAAGGAGACAAGGGATCCGGCAGTCAGAGACATGAGGATTCCAAGAAGCCAAAGAGGTGTCACGAAATTTATGTTGTAAACGTCATGCATTTAACTTAGAGGTACTTATTTCAGAGGCAATTAGTCTTGTCTGACACAGAATTCTAACAAACGTCTTCATCTGCTATCCTAGTCAAAGCTAAAAATTAGTAAGGGACTCCTAGAAGCAAACAACAAGGCGAAAAAGAATAAACAGCAATAAATTAAAACCAGACACAAGTATTAAAACCCACACTAGTCTGGAACCACTTGTGGTCAGAGTAAATAAAAAATACACACTTTCATAAGTATTCACACTCAGTGCGCATGAATCTGAGCAAACTCCAGGAGATAGTGAAGGACAGGGAAGCCTGGCCAGCTGCAGTCCATGGGGTTGCAAAGAGTCGTTCATGACTTATCGGCTGAACAACAACAAGAATTAACAATGCCATTGAGTTACACCATAACCAAACTATTTTCCGGATACATCTAAGTCTGAAGGTTAAAGCCCCCTTGCCCCTAATACACTGAGAAAGCAGAAACGTATGTAATAGGTTTTTAAAAGATTTCTACCTACAATTAATATATTGAAAATTCTCTTGAACTTTAAAGGGTGTTTACAAATCTTCAGAGATCCAGAAAGCTCTGCTGCCTAAATTACTAAATTCCTGTGCTTTAGGAGATGTTTTTTTCCCCATTATTTGGTCTTGTATTTCACAGGCCCTCTGAGCTGTAGTGGTGCTGTTTTTTGTTTTTGTTTTTTTGCTGGTGCTGTTTTCTGATCTCCTAGCCAGTCAGCCCCATCCTGCCCATCCTTTCAGGTTCTAGCACCTGACCTGAGAGCAGTTTCCTGGAGGAGATCTTGGCTATCTTAGATACAGAGCTGGGAAGAAGGAACAAGCTGGCCTCTGCTGGGAGCCCACAGCCTGTGTTGATGGTTGATGGGAAGATAGGAGAGCCCCAGAACAGAGAGCTCGGACTCTGTACTTGGACTGTGTTGAAAGGTTCCTCTTCCAAGTTCTAGCTTTATGACCATTGAAAGCCTTTTCACCTTTCTACACCTCCTCTGCAAAATGGAGATACAAATAGCCCCTTCCTCCTTGCTTTTTGGAGAAATAAAGGAGATAGGGGGTGTAAAGCAATTGCCTGTCTGCTAAGTGCTCCAGAAACAGTGATTATCTTTATGACATAGGATATTCTCCTGCTTCTAGGAGACGTTAAGACATATATCTGAATAACTTATCTGGCAGAAGATCATATACACTGTTTCCTGAGTGTAGGTCTTGTCACCTCAGTTACATTGCAGATTTCCTGACTGCTGGAACCATCTTTTAGACTTGTTTATTTTTAACTCAAGGCACTGAACACAATCCTTTCTGAGTTCGAGATAGGCACTTGGGTTGAATGGCAACTGCATCAGGCGTGTTCATACTGACCACTTCTCTGTATTGATAGAACCATCTCATTCAATGCTATAAGAGGACATGTACTTAATTAAGGGAATGTCCTTGAGAGGATAATCAGAATTAGGAAAGTTCTAGAAACCAAGTCACATGGTTGAGGGCTTAGTATTATTCCAGATAGATCAATGGTTGGTGCTTGGTGCTGGTGGACCAAATCTGACCCGCGGGTTGTGTGCTGTTTGGCCAGTGAGCTAAGAATGGCTTCTACAGGTTTAGAGTGTTGTAAAATAAAACAATGTAGACTATGTGTCAGAGACCACATATGTACTCCAGAGCCTAAAATATTTACTCTCTGGCCCCTTATAGGCAAAAAAAAAAAAAATTCAGTGATCTTTAATCCAGACAGGAAGAATTTGAGGGGAGAGAATAAACAATCTTCTTCAAGATTCATTTCACTTATTCATTCATTCTTAATTTTCCAAAGAACAAGTGATGTGCAGAGAATCAGACTCAGCACTGTGGGGAGTACAAATGAACACCTTTCTACTGTTAGGTGTTAGTGTCACTAGAATTTAAATAAATCCCTGTCCTCAAGGAATTTGTAATCTCATGGGGCAGACTAGAAAGGTTGTTAAGGATTGTCCTGAAGAAAGATCAGAGTAATTCTATGAGAGTTCAAGGAACAGAATTGCAATCAATGACTAGAAGTTACAGAAAGGCTAATTCCACTGCAATACCAAAAAAAAAAAAAAAAGCTAATAATCATAAGATTTTTCTTTAATAGAACAAATGACTTTGGGAGATAACAAGGTACTCGTGTTCCTGGGAGCATTCAGGAAGCCTCCATGCTATGGGTCTTGGCGGGTTTGGGTCATGTGTAACTAGATCAAAGTTCTAGGCTGATGCCTTCCTATGCTACAGAGGCTAGGTTGAGGTGTGAGTGTAAACCGAGAGTCTGTGGTCTGAGTGTTCCCGGGGTTCGGAGGCTCCCCTTTAATATTCAAATAGCACGTCTTGGACCCCGTCCACTTCCTGGGGAACCCTAATATCGTGAGCTCTCTCAGGGGGCCTGCGTTTGTCCCGGTCACCTCTTCCTCCCTGTCCATCATTTCCAGGAACCCCCGATTTATAGCTCTGTGCTCAACTGCAGGAGTTCTCGTTCTCACTGGTGTACCGTGGGCTCGCCAAATACCCATTCCTTTATTCCCCCTACCCAGAGCAACACTCAGTGCTACAAGGCCAGTGTGAATTGCCTGAAGATTTCAGATCATGCAGGGAGATCACAGCACACCCCAGAGGAGACAACAGCATAGCACTGAAATACTAGACATTCCCGCGCTAAACAGCCGGGCCACACCATAAGGAATGTTCCCAGTCAGGTCTTTTCCACCCTCCACTCACTACCGTCCCCCTACTGCTCCAGGCGCTTCCCTCCTCTTTTCATGCTTTCCTGGGCTTGGAGTCCTTTAGCCTTTTGTCTCTTGGGTTCATCAAATACAAAGTTCCACTTGATTTTATCACACTCAGCAATTCAACTTCCTGCCTGCCACTGCCCAGCAAAGGTTTGTGCGAGGGTCCAGGTTTTCTCAACCAAAGACTCGTTAAGGCATTTTCGTACACAATGGAGCGGGCTACCTAGAGGTACTCTCCAGGAAGATAGCAGGGGTGGATTCTTTGCGTTTTTTTCCCTCTTAAATCAGGAGCAGACTTCCCAATGAAGCCAGAGGCCTTTTCCTTTATGTCCAAAGGGAAGTGATTCATTCTAGCAGGCTGCAGGGTGTATGCCCTGGGACGCACACCCTGGTATATATCCCTCCTCATTTCTACCGCATTCTCCCAAGACGCATGCATCTTTCTCCGTAGCAAAGTCGAGGGCCCTTGAGACTAAAAAGTGTAGACACTGTGTTTTTATTTCTTAGCTGAGGAAGGAAGAGAATGTTCTCATTAGGAAAGTCAAAGCCCAGAAAAATATGGAAATTCTGTCCTGGCAACTCTGAGCATTTTCTTTTGGAGGGTGGTGTTTTATTCCTTTTCCATACCTTCGGATTTTCAGTTCCCCACACTCCGGGCCCTTTAGTGACATCCAGCAAAGTCAATGTGAGAGGGAAACCCAGGCACCCTTAAGGTGGAGCCAGGTAACCACCCCACCATGAACTCAGGCCTGCGCCCTTCTGCCCAGGAACTAAAGGGAATCGGGCAGTGAGGTGGTAAGAAGTGGAATTGTTGCTCCTTTTGATTTGCCTTTGAAAGAACGCTAGGCCTGAGTGTATCTGCTGCAGTGTGGGCTTTCTGGCCCTGAGCTTTGGAAGACAAAGACTCTTCCAAAGGAGATGAGAACTAGTGAACAGAGAGGCCCAGGAGGTGGAGCCAAAGGGATAAGAAAAAGAGGGCCAGGCTCCCTTTATCAGTCAAGCAGGAATGCTGAGGGAAACCTGCAGTTTGCAAAGGCAATGCCAGCTGGGCCAGCCCTAGGAGGGGGAGCGCTGGGGACCATGGAATTAGTCAGAGGTCCCAAGGCTGCTCCATCCAGGTCTCCATGTGGCAGCGAGTCAAGGGTGGAGTCTCTCCCCTCCGGAAAATATCTGATAAAATTCTTTTCCCTTTTCTTTTTTCCCCTCTTACACACAGCCCCAGACAGGATATGGGTGTGGGGTCAGCAGGCACGAAGGACCCAGAGGAAGAAGAGGAATGTGAAGGGGTGGGACACGCAGGACCAAGAGGAAAGACAGGCCTGGAGGGCTTGGAGGAAGCAGATACCCTGGGCCTGACAAGTGGGCTTCCCTAATTGCCTGCAAGGCTTCTCCTCCCAGCCGGAGCTGTGACTCTGGCCACGCACACACTCAGGTCAGACTCCAGCCTGCCTCTGGTCACCGCGCAGAGGGCCCATCTCCAGCAGAGACGGTTCAAGCCCGGGACAGCTTCTCACAGGGACCAAAATCCGACCTTCCCAGAACAAAGCTCCGAGAGGAGAAAACTCCAGGCCTCCCTTCTGTGGCTCCCTAAAGTTCACAGGACCCACACCACAGAATTTCTGCAATGTCCCCTCGTTAGCATTTCAAGCTATAGTCACTCATTTCATTTACCCCACAATATATCAGAAAATGACTCCTGGTATTAAATAAAAATGGAGGGACCCAGGGCCCGCTGCTCATCCCCGAAGCGGACACGCTGCAATTCTCCGTGTGTCTGCCCAGGGTTCTGCAGAGGTTAAATCGCTTTCCCATCCCCTCCGCTGCAGGCCAAGGCGAGACTGAGACTGGCCAGCTGAGGAAATAAGAAAAGGGTGGGCCTCACTCGGCCCGGGACCAGGTCATCATGAGCTGTGAAGCCAAAGGAGCGTGGAGCATCGGATAGGAATCCGAGCTGCCGGTCAACACAGCCCGTTGTGAGGTGCAGACAGCCCCCAAGGCCATGCCGCATTCTAGGGCTTCAACATCTGAGCAACAGCTTTTTTCCCGGCCCCAAACAGCATGTCTGGGTCCGTCAAACAAGTCAACCCAGAGCCTAACAGAGCTTCCCCCAGCCTGGAGTCTCTCTCCAACTGGGTGGGCCCAAAGGGAGACAACAGAAGAGGCCTGGCCGGCTGACCCAGGTCACTCAGAGGGACCACGCTGGGTGGCTTTTAGGATGCAGTTTAGGGAACTGGGAGCCCTGGAGGCCTGGAAGCAGAACCTGGAGCTAACAAGAGAATAACTTACAATATTTAAATGTCTAAGCTCCATGAGATGATACGGAGTGTTATCCCCAAATGAAAGCAATTACAAATAAATATTGATTGCGTGCCTACCATTTTTTTTTTTCTTTTCAACAGAAATGACAGCAAGAGCTTAAGAAGTATCCAGACCTGCCTGGATAAGCAAAGGAGTGAGCCCTAGTCTGCACGTCTGTCCACTAGTTAGAACTCGGAGAAGAGGGCAGGGAAAGAAAACCCCCCAAATGCAATGAGCTTGAATTTGTGCCGGGGTGAGCGGTTGTGGTGGGGAGAGGAAGGCAGAGTACAGAACAAATTCCATTCACCCGACCCTTCTCTCCACGTAAACAGGTGTGGATGCCCAGAGAAGGAGTCCTAACCTAGCTTTCCCATCTTAAATGCACCCTCACGGACTCTTCTTCACTGCAAACTCTCCGTGTCACCTAACTCCGCCTGCCTCCCCGGCCTCTGGACCCCGGACCCGGGGTCTCGTCGCAGGCGGGCTTCGTTCCTTGAAGGTCCAGTTCTGGCTCCCCGCGTCCAGGTGGTCGGTGGGTGCCAGCGCTCCCTTCCCAGCAACCGGCTCTGGCCGCCGCTTGCTTTCCGAATCAACCATCAGCTATAAACTTTTCCTTTCCTTTCCTTTTCTTCTCTCCTCCCCTCTCCCCGAGTTCTGGCTCCAGCTCTGCGCTCTGCGCACCTTTGGCATCTCCAGAGCGCTTTATTTCAGAGAAGAGTCTCCGGCCTGACTCCCGGAGGCCTGGGGCGCACCGCCCGGCTTACACCTGGGCTTCACTCAGAGGGTCCCCTTCCCGTCGCGTCCCACCCCCACCGACTCCCAGGTGAGGGGCCGGTCCCCACTGGGCTCTGTAGGGGCGGCCTCAGTCCCAGCAAGTCAGGAGCTGCGGCAGTGGGCGTGGGCGTGGGCGCGGGGGTCCCCGGGGCGGGGGGTCCCCCTGGTTCCGCGATCTCCTCGACCCGGCGCGCTCTGCCCCCGGGAGAGCGCCGACCCTTCCCGCCGACCAGACCAGCCGAGCTGGCCGGGCGCGCGGCCGGTACTCACGCAGCAGACTCAGCAGGCAGAGCGCGGTCCAGCCCCGCGCCATCCCGCGCCCCGCGCGCGCGCCCCTGCGGCCCAGCATCGTTCCCGCGGCGACCCCGGAGAGATGCGCAGAGCGCGAGTCACTGCCTGGCCCGGCCGGGACGCGCGGCTCCCCGCCCCTCCGCCCGAGCGTGGGGTGGGCGAAACGCGCTTCTTCCCCTCCCCTCCCTCTTCGGTCCTGGCACGGCCAGCCCCTCTCCTTGGCTGCCACTAACGTGAGCTTCCCGCTTAGTCCCAAAGGCGGAGGACGTTAGGAGGGAGGCCGGGGTTGCCGCTGTTGAGGCCAAAGAGGTTTCCTAAGGGCCCCCCGACGCCTTGTTCAGCTTGATAGAGCGACCCCAGTTTCTTCAAGCTCGCTTCCACTGAACTTTTAACCCCTTGGTGTCAGCCTTACAGGTATTCAGGGCAGGTTTCCTCTAATTCTTTTTTCCTCCTTCTTTCCTTTCTTTTTTATTTTTCTTGGTTTTTACGTTTTAAGTTGAGAACAGTCTTGCAGAAGGAATCTACTGGTAAGGACCTGAGTTTACAAGGGTGTGCATTTTTGCTAATCAGGTAAAAACAGGGACGCCCAGGTAAAACGTACCCCGTGTTAAACCTGATGCAGACTGCGATGTGTGGTAACGACGCAGCAAGCCTGAGCAGGACACGTAAATGACGGTAGTTGTTCACTTTTTTCCCCCTTACCAGATTTATTTATTTTAATTTGGAGGGTTTCTATTTTTCTCCCTGTGACCGGCCCTGTTTTCTCACATAGCTTGATCTTTCACTAGCATCATAAAGGCAAAGAAATCCACTAGCACCTGGGATGCTTTCTCCCCAGTCACCCCCTTTCCAGCCCTGGGGCTGAGACTCTAGGGGCTCCATCCCGATCTTCTATCAGGAAAGAACACTTATCCTGACTCCACCCCCTTTCACCTTGTTGATCCTGGAGCTGCGTTCTCCTCAGGAGTTGTTCTGGATGTTGGTAAACCAAATTACAGAAAGTGTGAGCTGGGCGGTCAGCCTAGTCACGGACTGGATTGTGGGGGTGGAGGTGGAGGGATAGAGGAGCCTGGAGGAGCAGATGATGGCACTGGGAGCGGGGAAGAGAAGGGACGGTCTTGGAGACCATGCTCTGAGATCCTGAGTGGGCTCGCAGGATTACAGATGTCCAGTCCAGTCTCTTCCATGATGCCCGTGGCACCAAGCCCAAAGGGGCAGAAAGCCCAGCACCCTCAGCTCCTCTCTGACTTCCTTCTCTGCAGAGATCCCCTGGGATTATAAGAGTGGAAGCGTGTTCAGGTCTAAAAGCAAAACCCAGAACTTCCACTGTGGTCTTGTTGCCTGACTTTCCTTTACAGAGGAAATGAAGCCTTGCATCACAGAAGGAAACCAAAGCCTTCTGAAGCAGACTGGTAGCACACGGTGGTGGTATGCTATGACTCTGATGGAAAGTGCAGATGGGAATTCACATCTGACCACACTGACCACACTGTGATCTCAAGGACCTGCAGATGGGGACAGAAAGCGTTACAAGACACATTTTTAAAATCAGGTGTTTGTCCTTGGAACTCCCAAGTGGACAGAGAAGAAAGTTGCCCTCCCCCACCCCAACTTTCTCAGCTCCAGGAAGTGGGTCTGCTTTACCCCCAGTGAGAGGAGGCGAACAGAACGGGAGGTTGGAAACCCCATATGAAAACCAATTTGTCTCTCTTGGCTCTTCCTTCATCCCCAGTAAATTCTTCTGGTTGCTTTAAATGCCCTTTGTCTGCCCTAGTTGCAGCACAGAAAACAGGAAACAACTTGTCCCTAGCACCTGAATTTCTTAATTCGTTTTGGAGGCAGAAGAGAGAGTGATCCCTTGGAGCAGAGCTTCTCAAAGCATGCTGCACAGAGAATCGAGGGTAAGGTCCGGGACTCTATGCTTTTAATAGGCACTCTCTTTCATGCATGCTAAAGTTTGGGAAGCCCTGGTATGGAACAAAGTCAGGCTAGGTACAAAGAGGATGACAGACTTCAGGGAGAGAAATAGGAGTAGGGGGCACTGGAGGCTGCCCGATCACTCTGGGAAACCAGAGCTGTTCTTCTCTGGCTTAAAGCACTGTGGATGACACCAGAACCATGACACCAGGGGATAACGGACCAATCTTCCTATTTTCCAGGGTCCCTGAGACTCATGACTCCAAGCACACATAGCCTTACCCTGATCACCCACAAACTCAGGGTTCTGGCCACTGGACACATGTCCACCCTGGGACCACAGCCTTATGTTCCGTCACAGGTCACACAGAGTTGAGCTAGTAAGTGCCTTCAAAGCTCTCGCCTTTCTTGGCTGCTCCTTTGTTATGCCCGATGTCCGAATCCCCGAGTGGGAAGAGAGAAGGCTTCCAAGACAATGCAACTCGCAGGAAGGGAAGTTTATTACTGACTCGAGTCAGGACTCCCTGCCGCAACCAACGCAGTGGTGCGGGTCAGAGAGCCCCGAGCCCAAGCTGTTACACAAATTTATAGAGTGAGAAGCGGATTGGTTACACGTTTGCAAAACAATTTCATTGGTCAATACTTTCGCGCAGGCGGGACTTTCCTGGGGGTTTCCGCCCCGTTCCTAATTTCCTAATTGGCAAACATCGGTGAAAGCTAATTGGTCCTAATTGGCAGTAGGAAGGCCTCCTCCTAATCTAAGTTACGTTACTTCTGCTCGCCTCACATTCCCCCCTGTCTGTTGTTCAAGTAGAGGAATCTTCCTCTTTTCCATCTTGGGCCACTAACACTATAAGTGGACCCAGGAGGGTGGATTCCTGAGGTCTCGTTGAGCAGCTCATGAGTCTTCCCGTCGCTGATCAGCAGGAGAATTAGGAGACCTCCCGGCGGACCAGTTTCAGTACGGGTGAGGACTCGTCTTCCATTCTGCTCACGCTTTTTCCTGTTCTTCCGGTGTGGCTTGCCGCACGTGATTGCGGTGAACCCAGGGTCCAATCCCATCGACCTTTACAGCAGTAGGAGTGGTAAGGAAAACAACATAAGGGCCTTTCCATCTAGGTTCTAATACACACAGGAGGGGGTCTTCCATACAGAGGGGTGTTACGCGCTTGAAAGAGTGCAAAGGGAAAGAGGGTCACCCAGTCCCCGCCAGTCTCTATTGCCAACTTCGTCAAAGTTTCTTTTAGAGTCTGATTCATTCTCTCAACCTGTCCTGAGCTCTGGGGATTATCCATTTCGTCCCCAGAGCTCGGGCCAGCCCTTGTACCATCTGACTCACAAAGGCAGGTCCGTTATCAGAGCCCATAGTCACCGGCAGCGCATACCTAGGCACTATTTCCTCTAAGATCTTTTTAGCAACCACTATTGCTGTCTCTCCCTTAGCGGGGAAGGCTTCCACCCACCCTGAGAAGGTATCTACCAGAACCAACAGATAGCGGTACCTGTACTTGCCTGGCCTTACCTCAGTGAAATCTATCTCCCAGTGTTGCCCTGGCTCCTCCCCCCGGTACCTCGTTCCCGTGTGCTGCTTTTTTCCTGTCCTCATCAGCTGGCACGCTTTGCAAGCCTGGATTATCTCTCGTCCAGTTGTATTTTATTCAGTCCATACCCAAGCTTCTTCAGAGCCTCTGGCATCTCAGGGGGAGGAGGGCGAGGGAGCCTGAAATAGACCTTCACAGAATCATAGATAAACCACTGTAGTGCAGTCAGAGTGCCGATCATGATGATGCGGGCAAAGAGTCTCTTCCATACAACTCTAAATCCAAGTCTCTTGAGGACCTGAGAGGTTCTGCTACCCTTCTCTTTATGCAACACAGACACCACGGAATCAGCAACAGTACGTTCAAAGCAGGATCTGTCTCATCCAAAGAGGAGCAACCCTCTTGTATACATTTTGGGAGCTGCATCCCTCAGAGTGTAACCTGGTTGGGTTTGAATTCGAACCTTAGCAGCTTCCATAGGAGCCAGAGCAATGTTCAGCACTGGCAGAGGCAGCCAAATACAGTGATGTGCGCCACAGATAGGCATTTTCCTCTCCAAGCACGTTGCTGTACAAAACCTTGAAGACTTTATAAAAACCAAACTTGCAGAGCCCCTGCAGGGAGTAGCCAATGAGGGTCGGGGCCCATCCTTTGGCCAAACCACGGAACTGAAAATCCATTATGAATGCCCTTGTACTTCTGTGGGTCTGCCTGCATACGGCATTTCACCAAATCCAGAGGAACAGCAGCAGTGTGTGTAGCTGCTCCCATCGATGAACCATACTAGCTCGCTGTTGTCTAGGGGTACATCAGTTAAGTCTTTTCGTGCCGCCAGGGCCTCCGCCAGTATCTCGCTGCAATCATGGAGCTACAAACAGCTGGAATGGCTTATTTGGGTTAGACAGGGCAAGGGCTGGGGCTTCTAGTAGGGCCCATATGAGTGTCTGGAAAGCCTGTTTCATTGGCTCAGTCCAAGTCCAGTTTGGGGTCTCTTTACTTCCCTCATACAAGGGCCGGGCCTTCTCAGCAAACCCCATAATCCACAGTCTGCAATATCCAACAGTCCCCAGAAACTCTCACCT
This sequence comes from Muntiacus reevesi, assembly GCF_963930625.1. Taxonomy (NCBI): domain Eukaryota; kingdom Metazoa; phylum Chordata; class Mammalia; order Artiodactyla; family Cervidae; genus Muntiacus; species Muntiacus reevesi. The sequence goes on along the minus strand of NC_089253.1, from coordinate 120,209,973 downwards.
GGCGGGGGGTCTTGGGCTCTGGCATCTGCAATATTGTTTCCTTCATGGCCTGAGTTAGCCACCTTTGCCCCTGCCTGATCTTATACCCCAAACAGGTGACCTCTTGCCGGGCTATTAATTGTGTAGCAGAAGGACCTCTGGGTGCCAAGTCCGATATTCATAGAGGTCCTCACTCAGAGCCTCTTGAACCTCTGTGGGATTACCAGTTGGCCTTCCTCCTTGGTCCACTCAAAGGCAAATACCTCCTGGCTCTGGGCCGCCAGGGGTAGGCTGAAAAAGGCATCTTCACTCAGGCAGCAAACTGCTCAGGAGGGTGTATGGGTTAGAGACAGTGGGGTGTATGTCACTCACCCGTATGTTGACTTCTCGCAGGTAATCTGTCCCCCCTGGCTTCTTCACTGGCAGTAAGGGGGTGTTTCAAGGGGATTGACACCGCTTGAGAATTCCGGCATCCATGAGACGTTGAATGTGGGGAGTGATCCCCCGCCGAGCTTCCTGGCTCATGGGGTACTATCTCACCCTCACAGGAGTTAACCATTCTCTCCCCAAGAGTTCTCACCTGCTTAACCCTCTCTAGAAGAGAGATGTTTTCAATAGCCCACCACTGATCAGCAAAGTAAAGTGCCACAGCTGTGAGTGAGTAACTTTCTGGGTCTGATCTCCACCATAGAGAGGTACGCTAATTCCAGATTTTCAGGGTCCCCATACCTCAGATCTAACATGTAATCTTCAGCAGAATTTTCCAGTTCCTCATGACTGCATCCACAGGGAATGCCATCGGCCACAACAAGTCTCTGGGCATTCTGGTATCACTAAAAACGAATGGGACACCTGGTGGGTCCCCAGATCTACTTTTCGTTACCCAGGACTTGGGGAGGGGTGCTGAGTCTTGACTCCCCTAGTCCCTGTCTTCCCCCGCATATAGAACTTGAGTTCCAGGGGAGATTCTCTGTCTCTGGGTTGTACCTCTCCTCAGGTCCCTCTTAGGGCACTCGTTTTTCCAGTGCCCCTGTTCTCTGCAGTAGGCGCACTGATCTTTCTTTAGGGCCTGCTTTTTTTGGTTTCTCCTTTTCTCTCGTCCAGGGGTCTCGAGGTTCCCTCAATTCTGTCTGGGCTAGCTCCCTCTGGTTCTTCCGCTTTTCCCTCGTTCTATATTCTCTATCTTCCTTCCTGATCTTCTCAGCTAATTCCCTTTCCTCCCGTCAAATTCGTTCTTCCCTTTCTTCTGGGGTCTCCCTATTATTAAATACCTTTTAAGCTGCTTTCAATAAATCCTGTATCGTCTGTTCTCCCAATCCCTCTATCTTTTGTGCTGCCTGATTTACAAACACTAACAGGACTGCAGCACGTGACTCCTCAGCCTGGGGGTCCATAGGTGTCCTGAAAGCTTCCATTAGCCTCTCTAAGAAGGCTGCCGGGCTCTCAGTGGGCTCTTGCCTTACTACAAATTTGTCGGCTTTCTTGCTGCAGCCCGCAGGCCAGCAATCAGAGTCTGGCGGTACACTCGGAGACGCTCCCTACCTTCCGCTCGCTCAAAATCCCAGTTAGGCTGCAACAGAGAAAACCCCTTGTCCATGAGATAAGGCTGGGCGATTGGCCTCCCGTCAGCCCCTGGGACCCATTTCCGCTTATGCCAGAATTCGCTCCTGCAACAGCTGCCGACAATCGTAGTGAAAGGAGAGTTTCACCTGGCTGGGCTCTAGTTACTGAGGCTCACTTATTGTAGGGCCTTCAGAGTCCGCCAGAGTGTAGCCCTGGCCGGGACTCATCGATTGCGCCCACAAACGTTCGCCTGTTCACTGAAACTCGAGTCAGAGTGGGAACGAGACCAGAGACGATGCCAGCACACACACAAACACGGACAAACACGGAGAGCCGAAGGCAAACACACGGACAGACAAACGCCGGCCAATAACAGCGCTGAGTTTTTTCCGGGCCCCCTGACCAGACCAGACCAGACTTGGGATCAGGAGAGAAGCTCTCTTTCCCACAGAGCCGGCTGCCTTCCAGCGCGCTCGCTGGCCTCGGCCTTACGCCGGTTAGAGAAAGCTTTCTCCTGTGCCAGATACCTCCCTTGCTTTACAGCAGGGCCTCGGAATTACTCTGGACTTTCCCTGTGCCAGATACCTCCCCTTGCTTTACAGCAGGGCCCCGGAATTACTCTGGACTTTCCCTGTGCCAGATACCTCCCCTTGCTTTACAGCAGGGCCCCGGAATTACTCTGGGCTTCCTGTCCTGAGACAATGCCGGCACACACACCAAAGACAAACACACGGACAGCTGACAACACAGCACTGGGTTTTTGGGCCCCCTGAGTTTTCCTGAGCACCAGTGCTATTATCTATCCTTCCCTTCTGTCCTGGAAGTGTTCTCTTCCCCCGGTAAACGGATCCCGGACGAGCCCCCAAATGTTATGCCCGATGTCCGAATCCCCGAGCGGGAAGAGAGAAGGCTTCCAAGACAATGCAACTCGCAGGAAGGGAAGTTTATTACTGACTCGAGTCAGGACTCCCTGCCGCAACCAATGCAGTGGTGCGGGTCAGAGAGCCCCGAGCCCAAGCTGTTACACAAATTTATAGAGTGAGAGGCAGATTGGTTACACATTTGCAAAACAATTTCATTGGTCAATACTTTCGCGCAGGCAGGACTTTCCTGGGGCTTTCCGCCCCGTTCCTAATTTCCTAATTGGCAAACATCAGTGAAAGCTAATTGGTCCTAATTGGCAGTAGGAAGGCCTCCTCCTAATCTAAGTTACGTTACTTCTGCTCGCCTCACACCTTAATGCCTCTGCTCCCCAACTTTGTCACATGAGCTGTTGCTGAAAGAGGATGTTAACTACACCACACGTCGTGGAGGATGCAACAGTCATCGGTAGACTGAGAGGCTCTATCAGAGCGTTTATAGACCACTCGGTCATGGCTACCCTCACCAATGAACATCCACCACCCCAGGCCCCAAACACATAGATGTCATATCAATCCATTTAAAATAGACCCTCACCCTGTGTTAAATGTAACTTCTTTGATGTAAACAAAGTAAGGAAAATTATTCTTAAAAATTTTGAGTTTTATGGTATATTCTTCATTTTGTTCTTGTGATTCAAACTTTAGTACATTTAGTTCAATTCACAATCTCAGTTGTGTCCGACTCTGCAACTCCACAGACCGCAGCATGCCAGGCTTTCCTGTCCATCATCAACTCCCCAAGTTTGCTCAGACTCATGTCCATTAAATTGGTGATGCCATCCAACCATCTCATCTCATCAAAAGAGTGAGTTGCAGCTTCTAAGTTGGTTAAGTTTACCTTTAGGAGGCACTTAATAAAGCATTTATTCATTTTGATTTACCATTTTCATATTTTGGAGCCAAGACTTCCCCCCCCCCCCCACATTGCTTTCTTATCTTGGGTCTTTGAAAGTTTACAGGATGCGGAACCCAGTTTGGCAAGGAGGGATCCTCGGTGGTAGAAGTGTCCAGATATTAATATTAGAAGGAGGCGATGAGAACCTGCGGTCAGATGTGAGCCCATTGTTTCCTTTTCCCACCTGCCAGTCGCTCCAGTACTTCCTCTTGGCAGAACAAAATCAGAAACCAGCTGACAAGGGAGTCTGGAAAATGTGGCAATTTTGGGAGATTGGTTCCATGCAGTGGAAACCTCCAAGTGTGTTCGAGGCAGGCTATAGAGGCCCAAGACCAAGAAGGCTCAAACCAAATTATGGTGATGAAATCACAAAGGTTATGTATTTAGAGGCTGTCTATTTAAACCATACAGTTAGAACCAATCAGTCAGACAGTCAGTTCAGTCACTCAGTCGTGTCTGACTCTTTGTGACCCCATGAATTGCAGCACGCCAGGCCTCCCAGTCCAACTCCCAGAGTCTACTCAAACTCATGTCCATTGAGTCAGTGATGCCATCCAGCCATCTCGTCCTCTGTCATCCCCTTCTCCTTCTGCCCCCAATCCCTCCCAGCATCAGGGTCTTTTCCGATGAGTCAACTCTTCACATGAGGTGGCCAAAGTATTTGAGTTTTAGCTTCAGCATCAGTCCTTCCAGTGAACACCCAGGACTGATCTCCTTCAGGATGGACTGGTTGGATCTCCTTGCAGTCCAAGGGACTCTCAAGAGTCTTCTCCAACACCACAGTTCAAAAGCATCAATTTTTTGGCGCTCAGCTTTCTTCACAGTCCAACTCTCATATCCGTACATGACCACTGGAAACACCATAGCCTTGACAAGACGGACCTTTGTTGGCAAAGTAATGTCTCTGCTTTTTAATATGCTATCTAGGTTGGTCATAACTTTCCTTCCAAGGAATAAGCGTCTTTTAATTTCTTGGCTGCAATCACCATCTACAGTGATTTTGGAACCCCAAAAATAAAGTCTGACACTGTTTCCACTGTTTCCTCATCTATTTCCCATGAAGTGATGGGACCAGATGCCATGATCTTAGTTTTTTGAATGTTGAGCTTTAAGCCAACTTTTTCACTCTCCTCCTTCACTTTCATCAACAGGCTTTTAGTTCCTCTTCACTTTCTGCCGTAAGTGTGGTGTCATCTGCATATCTGAGGTTATTGACATAGAACCAATAGGAAAGAATTAGATAGGTTAACCCACTTGGGGGCTTCCCGGTAGCTCAGCTGGCAAAGAAATCTGCCTGCAATGTGGGAGACCTGGGTTCAACTCCTGTGTCGGGAAGATCCCCTAGAGAAGGGATAGACTATCCACTCCAGTATTCTTGGGCTTCCCTGGTGGCTCAGATGGTAAAGAATCTGCCTGCAATGCAGGAGACTTGCAGGAGATCTGGGTTCAATCCCTGGGTGGGAAGATCCCTGGAGGAGGGCATGGCAACTCACTCCAGTATTCTTGCCTGGGGAATCCTCATGCGCAGAGGAGCCTGGTGGGCTACAGTCCATGGGGTTGCAAAGGGTCAGACATGACGGGCAACTAAGCAGAGCGCATCTCCCCACTTGGGATGGGGTGTAACAGGGTGAAAGGGCTGAGCTCTCTGAATCTTGTGTTTTGTTCCGCTAGTGTAGTTGCAAGTATCAGAATTGAGGTTAAAGGAGTCAGTAGGCGGAAGATGCTTGGAACTAACGTACATTTGCTCTACTGGGAGACGCAGGCAAGCAGGTCTGGCGTCAGGCTCATTCACACAACTCATAGGTTCTGGGCAGTCACCCCTTCTGTCAGCGTTTCTGCAGCAGAGCATACAGGGGCCAGAGTGATCTACCAACAGGAAGAGAGCTTAAGGATGTCAGCCCTGAGGGGGCACGCTCTACACCTGCTGACTTATGATTTGATTTTTCTATTCCTTCCTACACGTAAGTAACACTCTTGTTTTTTCCCTTCTTTTTTATGTAATACATTCCATTTATTCTATTTTTTCATGTCTTACAGATTACAAACTTGTTCCTATTTTTAGTCATCTGAATTCTGCTTATGTCTCACAAACTACTTGCTTACTTATCATCTATAGTTAATACTGATGATTTTCACCTATCCTGTTTGCTTTCCTTGTCCTCTGTAGTAGAAGTGAATATTCTCACATAATAGAGCAAACATACATTAAACTCTGCATTATAGAGAAGATTACAGAAGTGTGGGGTTGGGACTGAGAAATGCAGGGTGAATACTTGGCACTAATCCAGGTTCATGTGTTTTTTATACAGAGAAACAGGGGCCCAGCTCTGCTTCCTGTGTGGCCTCTCCTTTCCCTACTCATCTGAAGTGCCCTTTCTGCTCCATATCTGCACTTCACGTACGTGTGGGCCCCTTTCTGGGCTCCCTATCCATCGGTCACCACGGGTGCAGCTTCGGATAAGTCCTGATATGGTTAGGTCAAGTGAAAGCTCAATTTTTTTCTCAGAAAAGTGACCTGGCTAGTCTAGGCCCTTTGAAGAGTGAAAGTTAAAGTCGCTCAGGAGTGTCCGACTTTGCCACCCCATGGCCCATACAGGAATTCTCCAGGGCAGAATATTGGCGTGTGCAGCCTTTCCCTTCTCCAGGAGATCTTCCCAACCCGGGGATCCAACCCCGGTCTCCCATATTGCCAGCAGGTTCTCTACCAGCTGAGCCACAAGGGAAGCCCAAGAAGACTGGAGTGGGTAGCCTATCCCTCCCCCAGCAGATCTTCCTCACCCAGGAGTCAAACCGGGGTCTCTTGCATTGCAGGTGGATTCTTTACCAACTGAGCTATCAGGGACTCACCCATATAGACCAGAATTCACTTATCAGATTCCTCCCCAAAATAACCTTTTGGATTTTGATCAAAATTTCCCTGTAGATTAATTTGGAGAGAATAGAATCTTCCATTCAGTGAAGCTGGCATAGCTCTTTATTACTTGGGTCTTCTTTAAAGTTTATGTTTTTCCCTGTAATGGTTTTCATTCATCTTTTGTTAGATTTATTCCTAGGTAATTGATGTCCTCTAACACTGCTGTAAATAGTATCTTCTATTTAATTATTTTCATTTCTGGTGTATGAAATGGCAGCTCATTGTTTTATATTAATCCTCCATTGAGCTACCTTGTTAAATTCTATTTTTTCTAAGTATTTGTAGATTCTTTTGGGTTTTCTATGTAAATGATCATATAAACCGCAAATAGTAATAATTTTAGTTTTTCTTTCCAGTCCTCCCTTTTAATTCTTTTTTTTTTTTTTGAAGTTAATGTGCTTGGAGAACATCTGCCACAAGAATGAAAGCTGGGTGATCTTATACATTCTTGACTCGTTTCAGATTTTAAAGGGTAATGTTCTAATATTTCCCCATTTAGAATGACATTTGCTTAATTTTTAAAATGTGCTTTTTATATCATGCTAAAGAAATTCCCTTCTATTTTAATTTATTAAAAGATTTCTTTAATAGTGACTGTATGGTGATTCTTTTAAAAAATCTGTATCTATTGAAGAGATAGTTTTTTCTCTTTTAATATGGGAGTATAGTGAATTACATTTATAGACTTTCTAATATTAAACTGACTTTGTGTTAAACCCAACCTTGTCATGGTTTATTATCTTTTTTATACACTATAGAATTTAATTTCTAATGCAGTCTTCTATTTATGGCTTGTGTTTCTATATTTATAAACGAAATGGGTCTATATTGTCTGATTTTGGTATTGGGATTATGAAGTTCTTATAAACTGACTTGAAGAATATTTCTTTTTTTTTAATAGTCCCAGGAAGAGTTTTTATAAGATTGTGATGATCACTTTCTTAAAGATTTGTTAGAACTTTCCTACAAAATCACTTGGGACTGATATTTAGTGTGGGACTATTTAAAAATACTGTTTTCCATTTGTTTATGAGTTCTCAGTTTTAAAACATTTCCTTTTGAGTAAATTTTATTTTTCTAGGAAATCATTTATTTATGAAAGTTCTCAATGATTTTTGGTAAAAAATAAATTCCTTTTATCTTATTTATCTATATTTTTCCTAGAGGATATCATCATTTTCACCCATATTATTACTTGCTTGTGAATAATTTGTGTCTTAATTTTTTATAAATATTTAGGTTACAAAAGTGTTCAAGTTGCATTTATATGCTTTGTTGGGACAACATCCCTCTCTTGAACTTGAGTTGGGGCAGGGAGGGATATATTCCTTAGAAGGGAGTGAGCTTGGACTGATCATCCAGGGCAGGTGCCTGCAATAATATGTTAGCATCTTTCATAGGCCCCTTCGGATATCCTTAAAGTGAAAAAATGTAATCCTGTTCAGAAAAGAGGCATCAAATGCAGCATTTCGTTTCTCCCTCCCTTCAATATTGGCTCAGATCTGCCATCTGAGTTTTGCTTCCTAAGGGACAGGTTTCTCAGTAAGAAAGAAGGACGTGGCGTTTCAGTTGGACTTACATGTAATCCATAGCTTTTCTGTGCATGGCTATAGCTATTAAGAGCTAGTGATAAGACACGTATGTGGGAAGAAAGCACATCGAGGTGTGGTGATATTTTGCAGTGGGAAGGGCGAAAAGGTCAGTGTGTGAAAGGCTATACCCTGCATCACATGGTCATCTCGGGCTGGCAGAGTCAGGGGCAAATGCTGCTTTCTTCACTTCTGTATACAGCGTGGCCCTTTTTTATTTTTTACCATAATGATGCATTGCTTTTACAAACAAAAATGACAAATAAAGCTATTTGCACTGTGAAAAGGAAAAAGAGTGTGCTGATTTTTATTGTAGTCCTTCTCTTAAGATTTGTTAGGACCTAGGTTGTCTGAGGGAGCAGCCACGTGATAACCGAAAACAGCTTGGCTTAAGAGCAAATATGTCAGCGATGAGGGCACTTGGATAAAACATTTCTGAGCTGTGGGAAGCAACCCTCGGAGAATGGGGCAGAAATCCGTGGCCTGTGAGAGTGTGTCTGTACCTCTGCTATTGGCTCTGCTTATTTCCCTTGTGTCTCTTCTAGGTTTCCAATAAGTCTTCCTGCCAGGGCAGGCCTATCTCAGCATCACTCATGAGTGTGACCAGATAACATTTGTATTTCCAGTAAAACCAGAGTATGAGAGGGGTCAAGGCTACCCTGGGGGCTGGAGTGTAACGGATTCAAGGAAATGCCAATGGGAAGGATTTATTTGGAGCAACAGAAATGAAGCTACTTGGCAAACTGCGCTTCCTCACTCGGAAACTCTGTGGTGCTACCTAAAGGTAGGAGCAGGGAAGTGATATCTGAGATCCAAGAATTACCTCAGGGGGCTAGAGTCTCCTTACACCCAATACTGCATCTAGCGCATGGCCCAACAGGCTGGAAAATCTAGGAACCCATCAGTCTTTGTCTCTGGAAACCCGAGTGGACAACTTTAATGACATACATTTGATGGAAGCCAAAGCAGAGAGGGTAGTTATTTTTAGCTTGGGGCAGGAAAAGGTGGCTGGAAAGGAAACATCTGTCCCAAACCATTGACTGTTGCATTTTACATGGAGGTCTTTTCTTTCTTGAAACCATCACACAAAATAAGGTGGTTGGTTGGGGCCTGGCTCTGGGAACATTCCTCCCGTTGCCCCTCTCCTACTGCTTATCTTCTGAGTTGGGGCTACGCCTATAAGAGCCCACCTCAGAGGCAGCGGGTGAGGGTAATAGGTCAAGGACAGCCCAATTCCTATGAATTTTTCAGACCGCTCCTAGTTTACCATCTTCATCCAATATGGCCCCACCCTTTAGGGTACAAATTTTTCAGACTCCCCAGACGGGAATCACCAGAGGTCTCAGGCTGTGAGAATCAGACCTCTGAGAGCCAGAACAGTCTCCTCGGCTGTGCTGGTGTCTGACCTCTGAGCAGAGTTGTTCTTTCTTCCATAACAGCTAGAAAGCTCCCTTTCTTCAAGACAGGGCAGCCTCCTACGTGTCCGTCTGAGGGGGAGGAAAGGGGCGAGTGTGCCCGCAAGGAGGCAGGGAGCTCTTTTCGCCTCAAGGGAAGCATTTTCCGTTTCCGAGCACACAGTGCCAGGCTGAATGTAGCCACCGAGGCTCAGGGTGGACAACGTGAAGGAAGCGGAGAGGCGGAAGGCTGGGCTCGGGCGGCGCGCGGCCGGGACTCAGCCGCACCGCTCCTGCGGACGCCGGCGTGAAGATGGCTCCTCCGGAAGTGGCCGCCGCGCAGAAGGGGAGGAGCAAGACCCAGCATGTCGCTGGCTGAGGGGTTCCCAGCCTTGTGTCTTGGCAAACTAACCAGAGAGTGCTGCTGTGTTCTTTCTTTCCGCCCTTTCTCTCTTTCTCAATTCCTTCCTGTTTTCGGCCCAAGACAATCGCCTTCCAGATTGAGCAGACTCTCGCCAGGAGCAAGGACAAGGGATGAAGAAGAATAAAAGAGCCTCCATGGGTCCCCTCCGTCCCTCTCCTGGGGCGGCCCCAGCAGAGCGGTGTCAGAGCAGGAGGGCTTGGAGGGTGTGAAGCGGGATTGCGAAACTGCCTGAGTCTCTAAAAAGATCCATATGTCTGGGCAGCATCAGGCTTCTGGGCTCAGGGAGGGGCCGATAACGTCATCTGCTGGACGGGTGTCCGGTTCTCTTCCTTTGGGGAGGATTCGACGTCAGTGTGACTAGAAGTTGTTAGACTTCGTGATGACCCAGGTTGGGAACTCGGGGTGCAAGTGTTTGGGGTGTGGAGGAAGGGAGAGGGACAGAGAGTAAATGGGAGTAAATAAATAGGAAAGGTGAAGTTGCTAAGCTCGGGTCTGTGAAACATTTAGTAGGGAAAGAGTTTGGAAACCCCAGCATACTGATTTTTTCTTTGAAATTTTTTCTCATGACAGGAGAGTTTTGGGGGGAGCCACTGTGCAGTTGGATGTTGGGCCTTTTGCCTACTTCGTGGGAAGTCTAGACGCCTGTTTCCATAACTAACCCTCCAGAGCCAAGGAAGAGTCACTTTCTTCCCCTTCACATCTTTAACCTCCAAACTGCAGCTTCCTTCGGGGTAGGGAGTGGCAGATGGTACACAGCTGTGTGATGCATCTGGTCTTGAAGGGATCAGAGGAAGGCACAAAGGCCAGTTGGAATCCCAGTGGCTACCCTGGAGGCACGGCTTCGAAGATTTGGGGTGGTGCCCCTGACACTCTACCCAGGTCCCATCTTGGACAGATTTCCTGCCTTTTCTTAGTCCCCCACGCCTCTTCTCCACTCTGACTTCAACTGGATCAGACAGAGAAGATTTTGTGAGAGTGGCCAGGCAGCTGCTTCCCAGATGTGTGTCTTCTCCAGAAATGGCCATGTCCAAACGCGGGAGCTTTGAGAAGATTGGTTGGGGACGGTAGGGATGGGACTTGGGAGATTCCCCTGAGGATGTCCTGACCTAGGAGAGCTAGCACGGCGGTCGTCTGAAGACCCCGTAGTGAAGCCGGAGGACCTGAACTGGAGAAGGAATGGCAAAGCTCTGGAGTGTTCTCAGCTCTTCTCTCCAAAACTCTGTGTCCAAACATATGACTTTAGTACATTTGCCAGATAATCTGACTCATTGTGTGTGTGTGTTTGCTTCACAAGTAGAACATAGTCTTCTCCAAGGAGGTCTTGAGTCTGCCACAGAACTTCTCAGTAACTCCCCTGGTCCTGCATTTCTCAGTTGGAACATGACTAGCTTCTAGTCTGGTCTCCTGATAACCAGTTTTTTGGTTGTTGCTGTTCTTTCTTCTCTTTATTCAAACAGCAGGCAGAGATAATGTGTGAAGGATTAAAACCGAGGCATTTCATCCTCTTGTTGAAAACTCCTCAGTGATTGCCCTTTGCTCTAAAATAAGATCCAAACTCCTCACCATGATCTGGAGGCCTGGCTGGGCCGGATTCTTACTTGTCGCTCAGTCTCCTCTCTTGGTCTCACCTACTTGCCCAGTCTCCCCACTGTTCTGGCGGTTTGGGCTTCCTAAAACCTCCCAAGGGCTTTTCCCACCTTAACTCTTAACCCAAGCTGTTTCTTTGTCTGACTGCTCCTCTTTCTGTAAGCCAGCTCATCGTCCCATCCTCCCTGACCACGCCATGGAAATAAGCACCCCCACCTCCAGTCGCTTCTCTTCTCTCTCACAGCCCACCCCACCTTGAAACATGCATTCATGCTGCATATCACAGTCTACAACCACACATTACTTGTTGGCTCCTTGTCTTTCTCTTTTGACTATAAGCAACACAGCAGCAGACACCATGAGTATTTTGTGCCCTGGAACAGTGCAGGTGGATAACACATCCTCTCAATATTTACTGGGTGAATGAATGCATTATCTCTTTATTTTCCTTTGAGGAGTCTCCACTTGCCCAGACATCAGTAAAAGAAAATGTTTTAATGCTAGGGACAAACATAGGATTATCACATGCTATTATCGTTGTTTCAGAAAAACAAGGTCATTTTTACAACCTCAAGGTGAATGGAGCCTAAACTCAGAGCTCTTTCTACAAAGGCACAGTTGGTGATCTTATCCTAATTTCTTCAGTTTCTTCTGAAAATGTCACAGATAAGCCCACGTCTTCTGACTGCGTTTGGAAACCTTAGCCTGACCTCACAGTTCCTACAACCCGTGACTCCGCCCAACGCCGGTGGGTGTTCAGACTCTACAAACATTTCGGTGGACCTGAGTGAATCTTTGCCCCTCTGTGGGGCCCAGGCCTGGCATCTGCCATGTGATAGGGCTCAGAGAGATGGTTGCCAAGGCGACTCCTGCTCCAACCGTACCCACCCACCGGCTTCCCTCTAAGAGGCAGGCCGAGCCATGCCTGCTGCCAAGGGGACTGAGCGGGGTGGGCGGCCAGTGTCTGAGCCCTAAGCTGCTGCCAGACGGGGGGAGTGCGGGGGTCGTCTGCTTGTGTGCCGGGCAGCCCAGGGCGAGAGTGGAAGCAGCCAGAGTGGGTGGCCAGTTCCTGTCTCTGACCCTTGGGGCAGTGCCTGCAGATCCTGCCAGGCTCCCACACCTTGGCTAAGAATAGCTCAGCTCCTTCCTGCTAGCCTGCAGGCCTCCGGAGCCCAGAGGAAAGAGAGCCGGACTATATAACCTCAGGCTGGGCTGACCCTTCCGGCGATTCTCTCCTACGCCCTGCAGATCAAAGGGCTACCGGGATTGCAACTCTAGTTTCTGACGCTACCCCCTAATAATAGTGTTCTGCTGTCGGTGAGGGGAGTCAGGCCACTGTTGAAGGCTGGTGGGAAGCAGGAGGTCTGGAAACTGAAAACTAACAACCCTGGGTACCCAGGACTGGGAGGATGTGTGCTTGGGAGAGAGACAGGTTGCCAGGGGTCTTCAAGGTGAGCTGAAGTTGTAGCTGAGAGCATCAGACTGAGGCCTTGCAGGGAAAGGAGCTCCTGGTTCCGAGTGACGAGGACCAGAGTGGGTCCTAGGCACCCGGACGAGTGCACAGCTCTAAAACTGGCTGAAGCAGTTGGCCTGAAGACCACACTTTGAGAAACAACCAACAACAGATGGCTTAGCAGTCCCAAAAGCACTTCCCTGAGTGAGGGGCTGTCCTTATTCTGCACCAAGGCCATGAGGGTAACCTTGGGTCCATCACTAGACTCCAGCGACTAGGGGGATCATTCATTTGGACAGTGAATAAGGATGTTGTTAGTAGCTATGCCAGGAGATCAAGCATCATGGAAACTCTCCTGGAAAACCAGACATCTGGTTATTCTAACCACCAAACACAGCAGCACCTCCCTGCTCTCCTCTGCCTCGATTTCTCAATAGCAAGAGATGAGATGGAATACATAAAATAGAATGTTGGAAATTGAGGGGCCACAGAAATCTGGGGCTCATGATCAAGCTTCTCTGTGCTTCACAGGTCCTGTCCTTCATAAATCAAGTGGAAGTTAATTATAGCCACAAGGAAGCTGGGAAAGAAAGGAGAACTTTCTCAGGAAGTCCATTGCTTGGCTGGGGTGGGGGACTGCCTGGATGGAGAGATAAGCTTCATTGACAAGCCAAGGGCAGCAGCTTTAGGCAGCTGAAATCCTGGGCTGTTGCAAACCCCGGAGAGAACCCCTACATCCTCTTTTACAGCAAAATAACCTCAGCTCCCCAGTTAACTGTCCACAATCTATACAGTTCACTTGAATAGATGGTCCATTGATTCATTAATGAGCATGTAAGGGACAGATCATATGTTACATGCCAACTTCTGTGTTAGTTTCTAGAGATGTGAAAGCAAACAAATTTGTCCCATCTCTTAAGGAACTCTCAATCTAACAGGGGAAACAGAGGGTTAAATAATTTGCAGAGTGGCGGAACAATACTGCTTTGGTGGAGAAACCTGTTTCCAGAGTCCCTTTCTCAGAATCACTGAGGATTTTCACAGTCATTCTTTAGACAGATAGCAAAATCCTTGCTTATATGATGATGAAATTTACTTCGGGGTGTTTCAGAGTATTTGTTAGGAGATAGGCTTTGGAGCAGGTTAAACGTAGATTTGGATTCTGCTAACTCACAAATTACATACTCTTCAGCAAGGTTCTCCAGGCAGATAGCAGTGCCTACTTTGTCAAGCAGTGGGTCTAAAATTTTAACATGTACACAGATCAATTCGGGGAAGTGTCAAATGCACATTCACATTCAAGAAGTCTGGGCTAGGGCCTGAGAGTCCACATTTTTAATAAGCTCCCAGGTGATATTGATGCTGCTCATCTGAGGACCACACTCTGAGTGGCAAGAGCATGGAATATGAAAAGATCAAATGAGTGCTGAGCGCAGTGCCAACAAGTGGAAAATGTTCAAGAAATGTGCCTTGAAAGTGAAAGTTACTCAGTCATGTCTGACTCTTTGTGACCCCGTGGACCATGCAGTCCATGGAATTCTCCAGGCCAGAATACTGTAGTGGGTAGCCTTTCCCTTCTCCAGGGGATCTTCCCAACCCAGGGATCAAATCCAGGTCTCCCACATTGCAGGTGGATTCTTTACCAGCTGAGCCACAAGGGAAGCACAAGAATACTGGAGTGGGTAGCCTATCCCTTCTCCAGGGGATCTTCCCGACCCAAGAATTGAACTGGGGTCACCTGCATTGCAGGCGAATTCTTTGCCAACTGAGCTATCAGAGAAGTCCGAAATGTGCCTTACTACTATTCAAACGAAATTCTAAAATGTTCATTGATTTTCATCTAGCTCTCTCCCCATATATTACTTATTATCATAATCTTAAAGTAAATTTCTTAAGTAAACACTCCCTGTTCCATCTCTTGGGAGCCACAAAGAGGCCAGTCCTTTACGCAGTCCATGGCAGGGGGGTAATTCCAGAAGAGAGGAGTGGAAGATTGGGAATTTGCTTCTATATTCTCCCAGATCCTCGTGATGGAAAGAGCAACAGGAACTCTTGCTGGGCTGTCATCTCTCCTGTAGAGTGCATCTACCTGTGGGTACTGAGAAGGCGTCACTCTCAGACCCCGTACTAAGAAGAAAGAAGGAAGCAAGCATGCGGATAGCAAAAACACCATTAAAGTCTAGAAAGTTTTATAAACGGTGGTGGTTTTAAGGTATGGCTTCACGCGTATTGACACTCCTACCACTGAGAGGCAGGCTGTATGTCCTCTCCTCTTAAAGCTGAGCTTGCTCGTGACTCCCTCCACCAGAAGAGTGCGATGGAAGGGCTGCTGCGTGACTTCTGAGGCTAGATGAGAAAGGGCCCTGCGGCCTCCTCCTGCTTCTCTGGGATGCTTGCTCTCCTGACATGCTCCCTCTTTTGGAAGCTGGGTGCCACAGGCCACAAGGAGAGACCCCATCTCTTTCTGATTGACAGCTTAGTGGGGTCCCAGTCACTCCAGTCTTTCCGCTGAGACCCCGGACCTCCTGGTGGAGCCGAGTCAACACCGTCCGCCTGGGCTCTGGCCCACAGAATTCACGAATATAATAACACACTTGTTTTATGTTGACACATTCCCAGGGCAATAAATAATTTAAACCATATTTTTATTTAGAATAAGAAAGTATAGATATGGTAGCTAAAATTGAAAGCTGATGTTAAACCGTTATTTACAGGTAGTAAATATTGTTTTCTATGAAGTTAATAATTCATTAGGTTTTTAGAAAGTAAACATCAAATCTCTAACACATTAAATTTAAATTTTGTGATTAAGTATTGTGTCATTAGAAGAGGAGGAGTAAATAGTGAAAAAAAAAATCATACTTTGGAATCTGGATTGGAATTCCAAATTTAAAAACTTGCCAGTTGCATGAAAGACAAATAGGTTTACTTTTCTATGTCTCATGTTAATAATATATTAAATATTTATATCATTTCATGATATAGTAGATGGGATAGTAATAAAATGAGAAGCTAAGCAAACTGTGTTGAGGAAGAGAAAAAGGTTTCTGATGAAACTGCCTTGTAAATTAACCCTTAAAATGAGTGGGAATAACTGGGTTAGATATTCTCAGATTGTAGAATTTCAAAAATTTCCCCAAAAAATTTAGGGTAGATTTAGGTGGGGGAAGCCTTCAAAAAAAGTAATTTTCTAAAATATGTATAAAAATTTGAAGAGCCAATCATAACTGAGCCTGTCTTCAGCCAAACAAGCTGAATATCTTAGTTAGTCTAGATCAAGATGGATTATAAAAATATAGTAATGAAGATAGCATGGTTTTGGAACAAGGATAGACAATCTGATGGATGGAACAGATAGCTCAGCTATACGCCCACATGCATTTGGTCTGGTTTACAACAAAGGTGACAGCTCAGAGGTTGTGAAGAGTACAGCTGCAGAACAGAGAGAAGTGAGAACCAGGGAAGCAGAACACCCCAGTATCAAGGGAGCAGAGAGCTTCAGGGGGAGAAAGAGGACAGAGCCAGGGACAGCAGAGGTCTACTAAACTGGAAAGCTCTTCGAATTTGACTTTCCAGCAGTTGTTAAGACCAAAGTGTGAGCTCTTCTGCCAATGTGGACAGGAACCAGATTGTAGTGGTTTGCAGAGTGAGTGGAGGTGATGGGTTAAAGAAAGAAAGTGCAAGCTGCTTGTCCAAGAACTCTGGTAAGAGGAGAGGGGAGGAACTCACAGCAGGTATCCATGATAGGAATTCTTTTTTAGGTTTATTAAGGATAGTGCAGGCTTGAGGGTGTTTGTAAGTTAAGGAGATGGTGAAAGTTGAGAGGAAAAGTAGAACATATATCCCACTGAAGATATATTGATAGAGGAAATTCAGTATATTTCTGGGGAGAAAAGAAGATTAAGAGTTAAGAATAACACATGGATAAACTATATTTTATGAGTCTTTAAATGTCTCCAGAAACTATTAACATTTCAGTTTAAAATAGCCCAATTCTCAGACATCCTCAGTTATATCTCAAAGGCCTTTTAGTGGCTTAAAAATGCATTTTGAAATATATCAGACATAAAAAAGTCTATAAAGAGTACTGCAAGGAACTTGTGAGCCCTCACTCACCTTAGAAAAGAGAACATTATGAATACAATTGAAGACCACTTTATGCACCATTTGTGTATGTGTATGTGTGAATGTAACTGTGAGCTTTTGTTTGCTATCATTTTTCCTCAGATAAAGAAATGTCAAAAGTTAAAGAATGAAGAAAAGTCTTGCACCTCTGCTTAGCGATAGGTTGCATGTCTGCATATTAAGCCTCTTCAGTCATGTTCCCCTCTTTGTGACCTCATGGACTGTAGCCTGCCAGGTTCCTTTGTCCCTGGGATTCTCCAGGCAAGAACACTGGAGTGGGTTGCCATGCCCTCTTCGGCAATAGCTTAATATGTTATTATTATTTCTCTTACTGTTTTAGTATACTTTTGCTTTCAGTTCAGTTCAGTTCAATCTCTCAGTCGTGTCTGACTCTGCTACCCCGTGGACTGCAGCACGCCAGGCTCCCCTGTCCATCACCAACTCCCGGATCTTACTCAAACTCATATCCATTGAGTAGGTGATGCCATCCAACCATCTTATCCTCTGTCATCCCCTTCTCCTCCCGCCTTCAATCTTTCCCAGCATCAGAGTCTTTTCCAATGAGTTTTGCATCAGGTGGTCAAAGTACTGGAGTTTCAGCTTCAGTCCTTTCAATGAATATTCAGGACTGACCTCCTTTAGGACAGACTGGTTGGATCTTCTTGAAGTCCAAGGGATTCTCAAGAGTCTTCTCCAACACCACAGTTCAAAAGCATGAAATCTTCAGTGCTCAGCTTTCCTTATAGTCCAACTCTCACATCCATACATGACCACTGGAAAAACCACAGCTTTGACTAGTCAGACCTTTGTCGGTAAAGTAATGTCTCTGCTTTTTAATGTGCTGTCTGGGTTTATCATAACTTTTCTTCCAAGAAGCAAGTGTCTTTTAATTTAATGGCTGCAGTCACAATCTGCAGTGATTTTGAAGCCCCCCAAAATAAAGTCTGTCACTGTTTCCATTGTTTCCCCATCTATTTGCCATGAAGTAATGGGACCAGATGCCATGATCTTAGTTTTCTGAATGCTGAGTTTTAACCCAACTTTTTCACTCTTCTCTTTCACTTTCATCAAGAAGCTCTTTAGTTCTTCTTTGCTCTCTGCCATATGGGTGGTGTCATCTGCATACCTGAGGTTATTGATATTTCCCCCGGCAGTCTTGATTCCAGCTTGTACTTCATCCAGTCTGGCATTTCATGTGATGTACTTTGCAAATACGTTAAATAGACAGGGTGAGACTATACAGACTTGACATACTCCTTTCCTAATTTGGAACCAGTCTGTTTTTCCATGTCCAGTTCTAACTGTTGCTCCTTGACCTTTTGCTTTAAAGTTTGTTAAAAATATATAGTAAGTTGGTGACTACTGTTTCCTCTTTATTATGGGGAAGTGTTTGTATAAAATCAGAATTATTTGCTTCTTGACTGTTTAATAGAACTAACTTTTAAAATATCTGAGACTGAGTATATGTGAGAGTGTGGGTGTCAATTTTTAATGATTCATTCAACTTCCTTAACTTATATAATATGAACTTTTTCTGTTTCTTTTTGAGTCAGTTTAGGTATATAATATTTTCCTTTTCATCTGTTTTTAAATTAAAGGAATATAATTGTTCATATTATTCTCTTAATATTTTAATTATCTCTTACATCTATAGTTATGAATTATCTAAAAATCCTAATATTACTTTCCTTCTTTCTTTTTTAAAACTCAATCTACTCAAAGGATATCAATTTTAAGGTTTTTGAAGATATCAACTTTTGGTTTTGTGTGCATTCTGCTTTTTTTTGTAATTTTTAAAGACTTATTTCACTAATTTCCATTCTTTCTTATTTTCTAAACAAACATGAAAATTTGTAAAATTCCCACTAATAACAACTTTTATCCTTACATATATCTTGATGTGTGCTATTTTATTGTCCTTTGAGTTTATGCATTTTGCTATTTATACCTTGGTTTGTTCTTTGATCCAAGGAATTTTTAGAAGTTTGTTTTAGAATTTTTCAAACATATTGAGTTTATTACATTATTTTTTTAAAAAATACACTTAAGTCCATTTTGGTCAGAAAACGTAGTGTCAATGACATGACAGCTTTCTCACTTACAGAGACTTTCTTACCAGCTTATTGATAAAGTTTCATTTTCATAAGTGTTCCATGTGTGCTTGACCACAATGTGTTTTTGCTGATTGTTGGATTCAGAGTTCTATATACAGCCTTTGAAATAAATGTGTTAATTGTGTCTATGAATTCTTTTACTTCTAGCTAATTTTCTTACTGCTTGATTTGTTATTTTTGGGGGGGAATTGTACTGAAATTTCTACAGAGCAGGTGAATTTTGCTCTTTAGGTCATTCTACCCTTTTTTGCTGTGTATATTTGAAACTACATCATTAGATATAGAAAAGAATAGAATTTTTATATTTTCATGGCTAATGAAACATCTAATCTATTTAACCTTTAGGTTTTTGTATTAAAGTGTGTTTTGTCTCATATTGATGTAGCTACATAGGCTTTCTTTTTATTAATATTTGCCAGAAAGATTTTTCTTCATCCTTTTATTTTTGATATTTCTGTGTCCTCACTTCAAGGTGTGTCTTTTGTAAACAGTATAAAGCTGAATTTTCCCAGGACCATTTGAATAATCTCTGCCCTTTAGCTGGTAAGTTTTCAGTCCACTTACATTTATTATCATTACTTATCCTTTTAGATTTATTTCTACCATCTTACTTTATGTTTTCTATTTGTCCAACTTTTTATTTTTCCTCTTTATTTTCTCGTCTTTTTAAATTGGTTATTTGTAACTCAATTCTTTAGCATTCTATGTCAATTATTTTAGAAGTTAAACTTTTATTAATAACAAACAGTAATTTTAATAACATCTACATACAAGGATTTCCCCTTTTGTGTTACATGTTACTGTATTCCAGTAACTCAATTCTGTTTTCATACATTATCAGTCCTTTCAGCAATTATTTACTGAGTGCTTGCTGTGTGCCAGCACTGTGCTAGTAGCCAGGGGTGCATAAGGAAGCAAAATCTTTCAAAATAAAACTTCTTACTCCGTTTCCTAGTGAGGGCAGGCCTATAGTTGAGTTCTAAGAACTTATTTTTGGTCCCCCACCCCAATGGAGGCCTGGCGTCCTGCGATTCATGGGGTCACATAGAGTCAGACACGACTGAGTGACTGAACTGAACTGAACTGTACCCCAACCAGACCCAAAGACGAGATAGAAATTTTAAAATTTCCTTGTGATTTATCTTTGTATGTTAGCTGGTAGAGGTAGAAGTTGAAATAGATCAATTTAGCTGCACACACATGCACACATTTATATATGCATATATGACAGATTTTTATCAATCTCTGCATATATAGTTTAAAGACTCTTGTTATTTCATAGGACTTATTGCCAAAAAAAGGAACTTCCCTGGTGGCTCAGATGGTAAAGAGTCTGCCTGTAAGGTGGAAGACCTGGGTTCAATCCCTGGGTCAGGAAGATCCCCTGGAGAAGGAAATGGCAACCCGCTCCAGTACTCTTGCCTGGAAAATCCCACGGACAGAGGAGCCTGGTGGGCTACAGTCCATGGGGTCGCAAGGAGCCGGACATGACTGAGCGACTTCACTTTCACTTTCATTGCCAAAAAGAAAAAAAAACCACACAACCAAAAAAGGATGCCTTTTATCTTATTTCCCATCTTTAGATCAGTCCACTTTACTCTTTTACCTAATTCTATTGTATTTACCTCCATATCTCTAAATAATGTGTTTACATTGCTACTTCCAGATTTTTCATTTAAGTCATTACTCAAATTCCCTATGTTGGCAGATGAGGTTTACCTGTCTTTCACTTTACCTCCTCTATTATCCCATTCACTCTTCTTATCCCCACTAAGTTAATTTCAGGAAGGACAATAAGTGATTTATTTTGCAAAGTTATAGTGACCTATATGATCGTCATTTTATATATATTATTTCATTATTATACAAACTCTACTTAAAAGGAAGCCAAGCAACTATTAATTTTTTTTTTATTTCCTGAATTATTTTTTAATCTTCCCTGGAAATAACTGTAGCCTTGAATTTCTCTTTTTATTTCATCAATTAAATCCTAACCCTGCCACTATTACTGACCCCTCCTCTCAAGACATGCAAATGCACTAGGCATTCTGTCAATTTCATCTCCCTAAACAAACATTTCATGGAGCCTTTGCATGCCCTCCGATTTGGGCCGGCTGCCCCACTGCCTGAAGCGTAGCTCTCATTCTAGGTTCTCCCTTTACCTTCATCCCAAGGATCCTCTTTTCCTCTCTTGTGTTGGATTCCCTGTTTCTGGTTCCCCATTTCCCTCTTTCTTAATTTATTTCCTCTTTATTAACAGGCACATTCTTTACCAGCTTTCTGAAAATCGACGTACTAGAGGCGAACTTTTTCATATCTTACATGTTTGAAATTGTCTTTATTCCACTCTCACAGTTAGTCTAGCAGCAAATAGAATTATTGATTGTAAATTGGCTTATTTTATAATTTTGAAGGCCCTGCTCCATTGCTATTTAGGTCCCATGTTGCTCTTAAGAAATTCAAAGCTATTTCTGAAATTCAAAGCCAATTCCTGATATTTGGATGTGGCATATTCTCTTCCTGGAAGTGGTAGGATGTTTTCTTTATTTGTTAGTGTTCTGAGAAACCTTAATGTACCTTTTGTGGACTATGTTCAGCTATAATGTTGGGTTCTCAATAAGTCCTTTATCTCTGGAAACATGTAACATTCATTTGGGGAAAATATCTTGAAGCACTTTGGTCTTTGGATGTTTCAGTTTGAAACAAGTCCTCTCAGCTTATCTTTTCAATAATATTTTCCATCTTGTGGTTTTTACTCTGTTCTAGGAGATTTTCACCACTTTTATTACATTTTTAGTTTCTTCCAGAATGTTTCTTATTTCTAGAGCACTTTATTTTCTATATGTTGTTTCTTTGTCCTTTCTTTTTCTTTTTTTGCATTCTATTTTTGTTATGAATACTATGTCTTCTCTTACTTCTCTGAGGATATTGGTGATAGTTCTTTCCCTTTTTTTAAAAAAAGTCTACTTCCTGCATGGTCTCCATTTCCTCCGGGTTGCTTTTTTTCTTCCTGTTTGTTTATTTGCTTTTTTGCTTTGGTCTATGTCATTCTTTGATATTTGATGACGCTTGAAGTTTATGAGTGGGGCACCAGCAAGCTGATGGTAAGCTCTGAGAGAAAGGGTTTGGTTTGTCGAGTGTGGTCTCTACTGGAGGAGTGTTCTGGCTGGGATGTATCTTTGGGAAAATCCCAGGCATCAGTAGCTTCAGATCTTTTCTCTTGTGTTTGCCAGAAGCCCCAGAAAATTTTCAGTTCTCCTGTCTAGACTGTTTATTCCTAGCTGCCTGCAACCTGGGAACTAGTGGGAGAAGTGAGCTGGATGGGCAGCATTCAACTCGTGGCCCTATTTTCAGAATGATGCGCTTGTCCTGAGGTGAAGTGAAGTTGCTCAGTTGTGTCCGACTCTTTGCGACACCGTGGACTGTAGCCCACAGGCTCCTCGGTCCATGGGATTTTCCAGGCGTGAATACTGGAGTGGGCTGCCATTTCTTTCTCCAGGGGATCTTCCCGACCCAGGAATTGAACCCAGGTCTCCCGCATTGCAGGCAGACGCTTTACTGACAGTCCAGAGACTTTCTGTTTTATATTCTCCAGTAACCAAATCTCCAGACGTCTTGCTGTAGTTTAGAAGGGGCAGTGTCTCATGGTATGGTAGGATGGGACAAGGTGAAGCAGAGTGGAAATTTGGGAATCTTCAAATTTGAGTTTCTGCTTCAACCAAATTGATCTTCCTATCAAATCGATCAACCTATCACTACATTTAAAAAAACTCTATGTTATGCGTGAAAGTGAAAGAATTGTTCGTCTCTCAGTCATGTCTGACTCTTTGCAACCTTGTGGACTGTGGTTCACCAGACCCCTCTGTCCATGGAATTCTCTAGGCAAGAATACTGGAATGGATAACCATTCCCTACCCTTCTCCAGGGTATTTTCCTGACCTAGGGATCGAACCCAGGTCTCCTGCACTGCAGGAAGATTCTTTATCATCTGAGCCACCAGGGAAGCACATTTTATATATAGTAGTTTGTATTTGTTAATCCCATACCCCTAATTTGTCCCTCCCTTCTCACTCTCCCTGTTGGTAACCGTAAGTTTATTTTCTGTGTCTACGAGTCTGTTTCTATTTTGTATATACATTCATTTGTATTATTTTTATAGTCCATATATGAGTGATATTGTATAAAATTTGTCTTTCTCTGACTTATTTCACTAAGCATAATATTCTTTAAGGCCATCCACGTTGCTGCAAATGGAAATAATTTGTTATTTTTAATGGCTAAATAATATTCCATTGTGTATATATACATAAAACACATCTTCTCAATTCAATCATCTGTTGAAGTGCCCTTGAGTTGCTTCCATGTCTTGGTTATTGTAAACAGTGCTGCTACGAACATTGGGGTGTATGTATCTTTTGAATTAGAGATTTCACTTTTTCCGAAAATATACACAGGAGTGGGATTGCTGGATACTGTGGTAGTCCTATTTTTAGTTTTTTAAAAGAAACCTAAATACTGTTTTCTATAGTGGCTACATCAATTTGAATTCACACCAGCAGGGTGTAAGAGTTCCTTTTTTCCCACATCTTCTCCAACATTTGTTATTTGTAGACTTTTTGATGACAGTCATTCTGTAAGATGTGAGGTGATGCCTCACTGTGGTTTTGATTTGTGTTTCTCTAATGATTCACCATGTTGTACATCTTTTCATGTGCCTGTAGGTCATCTATATGTCTTCTTAAGGAAAAGAAGGGAGTGTCTGCCAACCCCAGAAGGAATGAAAGAACCACAAAATATCGTACAAAAGAGGGCAAGCTAATGGAGCGATAGAGACTTGGTAACGTGGTGGGAACTTAGTCACTGGAAGGAGACATTCCATCTGATAGGAAAAGAAATGGGAAGTTGATGTTTCCTCACCCAGAAGCTGTTATGATTAGTGTTTCGCCAGAAAAATCTGAGGGCTTTGTGCTGACTCCTGGGACATAGAGGGATAGAGAGAATTAAACATAAAGAAACCAGCTCGGAACAGCCACGGTGGTCATGGACCAGCTATGGTTTCCACAATCAATCTTTTTTTTTCTTTTTTAAGGAGAGAAGAGTTTATAAAGATATAAAAAATTTCAAATGTATTTAGAATTTGGGATCTTAAAATTTTATTTAGGATTCCAACTTTATTTCAACATCACAGGACTGCTTTGAAGTTCTGTTTGGAAATCATCTAGAGTCATCTATTTGCCAAATATCTCTAAGTAACATAAAAATGTTAAGTTCTTTGTACTTTACAAGACTGTTCTAGGCATGAGAACTATAATACAGATTTGTTCATGACACCACCTGATTCTGTTTTCACTTTGTGACCTCAGGCATCCTGTTTTATTTTATTACCCAATTTATTCCTGAAAATATTTTGGATATTAAAATTTCAAATAGCTTGAGCGCATATTTCATGATTTTAAGTGAGAAAAATAAAAAAGCATTTCTTAAGCCCCCCACTTATCATTAAAACCCTCTTAGAAATCTCTGTAATAATCCATGGAGGATTTCTGAACTATAAAGATAAAGGATTTAAAATGACAATTGCATTTAATGAACTCATTAATGAGTATAGATAAACGCTCTGCAACCATGTTGTTCAATAGCCAGTACACATTATGTTATCATTTCTACCTGCTTATTTTCTATTCGTTGTCGTCTCTCAAAACGCTTTTTCACTCTCAACTATCTTTTTAGCGATTTGGGTTTTTCTAGGTCTCTTTGGTTCGTGTACTTGGTTCACAGGCTTTTCCACTTTCTTAGAAGGCATTTTCACTGAACAATGTGGGGAAGATGGCAGCGATAACACACAAGTTTAAACAATGCAATCGACAGCACAGGCGGGAGAGAAGCTGTCTTGCCGGGGAAATAGCTAAGACGACTGCTGGGCGTCCTGTGTCCTCTTGTCCAGACTTGCGTTAAAATGATGAGTTTTTACTGGCCCCAGCATGCAAATACTTTACAGCAGGTTTTCAATTAGGGTAATGTCTGTGGGGTAAAAATGGTTCCAAGTCATTACAGGGAATATTTGCAGAGTGAGGATTCAGGTAGTAAAAGCAATATCTGTATTGTATCCTGTGTACACATTGTCTTTTCTTAAAAAAAAACAACACACACACACACAGTAAAAAGGTTTTTATAATTAACAAAACAAATTCAAACACAGTACAAAAATACAGAAAAATAAAAGCAACTGTATTTATTTAATTTTTCATGGTTTGCATTCTGTCTTCTGATTAGACAACAAAACTCTTGGTGGAAATGATCTCATTTTTATAATTCAATCCAGCAAATGATGCTGGCCGCCTACGTGGTGGCAGGCACTGTGCCAGGCAGAAAGCTGGTTATGACACAGACAGAGCACCATGGCTGAGTGTGCAAGCTTGTTCAGCAAGTGTTCATTTCCTCCCAGTTTCCATGTCCAAGTTCTGTGTATCTGCCACCAGGTAAATGGGTTATTTCTCCATTGCACCCTACCTCCCCAAACAAACAAAACCTCTCCCTAACCATGCCAAAATACCAAACAATCTGATCATTTATACTGATATTCTTCCAAAATATGATTGTTAAAACAAGAGTATGAATTATTAGGTCATAACTAGTCATTGTGTATGATTCCTGTATACTTTAGGGAAATACAGAAAGAAAGAAAAAATACACAAGGGCAAATTAAATATCCTTCTCCCACTGAACTTCGATTTTAGCTCTAATCACTTCTTCACCTAACCCCACTTTTCTTACTTTGCAAAAACAATGCTTTAACTTCTTAGATGAAATTTCCAGT
Source organism: Muntiacus reevesi (assembly GCF_963930625.1). Taxonomy (NCBI): domain Eukaryota; kingdom Metazoa; phylum Chordata; class Mammalia; order Artiodactyla; family Cervidae; genus Muntiacus; species Muntiacus reevesi. The sequence goes on along the minus strand of NC_089253.1, from coordinate 120,184,196 downwards.
GTTAAAGAGTCTTAGCTCTTCCAGTGTTCTGAGAAGTGCAGAATCTCTCCGTTTCTCTCCTTTTGGGCTTCTGATAGATCTGGGATCAAAAAGCCTGTAGTTATTTTCTTAGACTTACTAGAGAAAGGGCATTCTGTTTCACTCCTTGGTTCTCTGAATAGACTCTGACGTATTTTAACTGGCCAGCTAGATTTCCAGAGGAAATCTGGCTTTAAGCTTCTAGAAGTGACCTTCCTCTTTCTTCTCTTTTTGTGGTTAGAAGAGGAAAGAGCAAAAAGACAATGGCACGCACTGACAAACATTATATACCCAACCGGGCAAAAAATTCTCCCAGTTATCAGGGGACCTGTCATTTGTCCAGACTGCTTCCTCCCCTCCTTGTTCTTTGAGGCAACTCAGTACAGTCTTTCCTGAGAAGACAGTTTGCAGACTCCCACAGACCAGCACTGTCTGGCAGAAATATAAGTCACATATGTAATTTACAACTTTCTTATAGCCATATTAAAAAGGTAAAAATAAATAGCAAATTAATTTTAATAATATGCTTTACATAATATGATGTATTCAGTCATATAATCAATATAAAACACATTGAGATATTTTAGGCTGTTTTATTCTTAGTAAGTGTACTTTAGACTTACAGCACACCATATTTGGATGCTCAGTTTTTATGAGGAATAGGTGAAGTATTTGTAATTTTATGTAATTCACAGTTGGATAAGTATATTCACGTACTTAAGGTGTTCTAAACATATTTACATTCCCCCCATAACTGAAAAATCATTTTCCTTTAATACTGCATCCACACGGACAAGACTGGTTTATCTTTTTAAAAATAATTGCTTCGACTTCAAAAGCCAAAGATACTAGTTTCAGATTCATGTCTAAGCTAAGTAAATTCATTAACTCTTGTGTTAGCTCAGTAATATAAACACTGAGCTCAAAATGGTATTGACAGATTGAGAAGCAATTCTTTATCAGTGTTGGGTTCTTCACATTTTTCTTGTAGTTTTTACAGTCAGTTTACCTAAACGCTATCAATCACAATGAAAATTATTTTCACATTTGCTCATATAAGAAAAGTGTAAAATCAGTATTAATTGATCATATAATGGAAAGTTTCAATTTCAACTTAAAATCTTGTGTCTCTCTAACTAGGTCACAGATAAGCTTTTCCTTTTCTTATGCCTTCAAATTTAGCTCATTCATATGCAGTCTGAAAGTATAAATCACATTGATATTTTGTTTTTGATTTTTGGCTATTTGGCCAATATTCCTTTATTTTCAAGAAAATCTTAAATTAGAGTTAAGGGTAAAGCAAATCCTTGCAAAACTCTCACAACTCAACCGCAGAGCACCGGCAAAGAAGTCATGAGGCCATTAAACTCACCATCTTTTATTTCTTTCAACAGTTCTATCCACTTGCAATGGTTCATTAGATTAGCATACAAACACTGAATGATTTTAACAACTATATCCATGACAAATTTCATGATGTCTGCTTCAACTAAGCATAAATATTTGTAAGATGTATCATACAGTGAAACAAAGACTTAAAGGAAACATCAGTTCCTTTAAAAAAATTCCAATAAACTGTTTTTTTTGGCCTAATACAGCTGAAAACTGTTTGTTATGTTAGAAACTAATTTTTTAATATCTAGCCAATACTCTTCTTTGACAGATGTAAAATATTTTTAAAATATCTATACCATGAGTTTGCTATTTTAGGGCCATGAATGGAAAATATTTCTTTGTAAACTAAGAAATCTTTGGAGGCAAAACATAGCCAATGTACTAATTGTACAGTGTCTTTTATATCTTGTGATGCATTTAAAGGCAACCCAAGAAAAGGAAAAGCTTATCTGTGACCTAGACAGACAGGTGCAAATTTTTTTACAATTTTTCTGATTTTGAATCAGGTGATCTTTGGTTTTGTTAAGAAGATCTTGTATTTCATAAACAATAGTTGTGGCGGCTTAATTGAAGTTCTTACTTTTGTGAAATATCTTCTTTAGTGCTTTTCTCAATTTTCTAACAAAAATTTCTGTTACTGATATAATAGTTTCTTTTGCCATCTCTCCATCTAAAAATGTGAAAATGAAAGCAATTTTGTATCTGGCCAAAATGACAAGCTCAAATCTTATTAAAAGTCTTAAGAATTTGGGACGACATGGATAGATCTGGAAGACACCGTGCTAAGTAAGTGAGTCACAGAAGGGCAAACACTGCATGATTCTACTTATATGAGCTATCTACACTAATCAAATTACAGAAGTAAAAAATAGAACGCTGGTTGCCAGTGGGTGGAGGGAGAGAAAAATGGGCAGTTGCTATTCAACTTGTATAAATTTACAGTCATAGAAGACAGGTAAGTTGTAGAAATATGCGATACAACATACCTGTAGTTAACAATATGGTATTGTGCACTTAAAATTTTGTTAAGAAGGTAGATCTCATGTTAAGTGTTCACACACACACACACACAAAGGGACACAACGAAATTTTTGGAGGTGATAGACATGTTTATTACCTTTAATGTGGTGATGGTATCACAGGTATATATAACATATGTAAAAACTCAACAAATTGAATACATTAAATATGTGCAGGTTTTTGTATTTCAATTATATCTCAATAAAGCTGTAAAGGAGAAAGTGAAGATAAATTGTCTACAAAACAAGAAAAACTTAGATGTTTAATCCTGATTTCAGGTAACTTAATGTCATCAGTTCTTTTTCAAACACTGGAGGAAATGTATCAAATTCAGTATGTGTTTTCTGAAAAGTCTCTTAACATTGTGCACTTTATTATCTCTAAAGATTTTTATACAACAATCTTTCTCATTTTTCTCCATGTCAGCAAATTATAGTTGTCACTCATTGTGAAATTTACAACATACCTTTATCAATCATTTTTTTAGTGTTCTGACTAGCTTTTACACCTGTATGCAATTCTGCATCAGTATGATGCCTTCACTTTTCATTAAAAAACTTGTCCATGCTTATTTTTTAAATAGAAAAATAATTTAATTATATTACAATTATACAATATTTTATATAATTTATTATTTATAATTGGTACAAATTATACCAATTATAATTTATAGAGGTATCATTGGAACTTGTGCTGCCTGTATAAAACATTCAAATAAACACATTATAATGTTACATTGGTGTTTAGAAAAAAAATCACTGAAATTGAAATCAGTGTATAGACATCAATTCGGTCAGTACAGTGTTTACATGTAATAGTAGAAATAGTGTATATAATATTGTAACATGAGAGAAAATTTCACAGTGAAGGTTAAATGCTCTCCTACCAAAATAATCAAGTCATATTGTTAGAAAAATATTTTATACTCTTTCAGTTTTTAAATGTAAAGTATCAGTTCAGTTGCTCAGTCGTGTCTGACTCTTTGCGAGTCAGACTGCAGCATGGACTGCAGCACACCAGGCTTCCCTGTCCATCACCAACTCCCAGAGCTTGCTCAAACTCATGTCCATTGAGTCAGTGATGCCATCCAGCCATCTCATTCTCTGTCGTCCCCTTCTCCTCCTGCTTTCAATCTTTCCCAGCATCAGGGTCTTTCCCAGTGAGTCAGTTCTTCGCATCAGGTGGCCACAGTACTGGAGTTTCAGCTTCAGCATCAGTCCTTCCAATGAACACCCAGGACTGATCTCCTTTATGATGGACTGGTTGGATCTCCTTGCAGTCCAAGGCACTCTCAAGAGTCTTCTCCAACACAACAGTTCAAAAGCATATATTCTTTGGGGCTCAGCTTTCTTTATGGTCCAACTCTCACATCCATACATGACTACTGGAAAATGTCATGTCACAATTAAATAAAATGAAACAGTGACATATTTCAAGGGCTCAGCAGCCACATGTAGCTGGTGATTATGGTACTGGGTAACGCAATCTCAGATGATCACTACTGAGAACTGATAGATACCTAACTGAATCTAAAAACCCCCAATAAAGAGATCTTGATTCCATTTCAACAGATAAATATTGAAAAACACACATGAATAGAATACTGGAGTGGATAGCCATTCCCTTCTCCAGAGGATCTTCCTGATCCGGGGATCAAACTTCTCCTGCATTGTAGGCAGATTCTTTACCATCTGAGTCACACAGGGAAGCCATGAATAGGTGCTTTAAAAAGTAGGCTTATGCTGTAATTCACTGTGACTCCTCTAAATAAGGATGTAATGAAATAACAGTATACAATTAGGAATTAAAAAAATATCAATTTTTGGAAATCCAGCTTTCATGCATTTCACATTTTTGTTTTACATATTCTATTAGATATTCCATGTAAACCATTTAACACAATGTCTGGAGCAAAATAAAGTGACACATTTATTTGTTTTCTCTCCTTGGTCATCTGATTGCTGATGCTTTTAAGCCCAAAGAGTTTGGTGCTGTTGTCCGTCTGCTGCGGCTGCTGGGAGCAGGGCGGAGCCCAAGGATGATGGCTGAGAGCTGAAGCTGGGCTTCTGAGATAGCAGTTGTCCTTGTCACCATCTTTCTCCCCAACCCATGACCTGATCCCTTGACTACCAGGGTCTGGGGCTTGCTCACCATATGCAGTCATCATCTCAAGTGGGTATGTTGCTAGACCCCATCCTCTCTGACCACGGGAAAGCTGGCTACTGAGTGAAGGCTTTACTCACGGGTGAGCTTGGAGGAGACAGATCAAGACTTCATTCAGCTCTTGTTTGGGAAACAAGGAGAGAGATCTTGTTTCTGCTACCTTTTCCTTTGTTTCCCTAATGTCTGGTGGCGGGGAGGCGGGGGTCAAGGAAGCGGGGCTGCATGGCTCCCTGACCCTGTAAGTTACTAAGTCTGGGTCCCGCCCCTCCATGATCACAGCAGCTCCTGCCTGCCCAAATGGGCCTGTTAAAGATTTTCATATGTTCTATATCACTGGAGCTTAAGTGAGGCAACATCTACAGGAAGCAAAACAAAGGACTTTCTAATCTTTAGCATTTGGGGAAGAAACGTCATCCTGCCTAAAAAGATGTAAGCCTAGTGTTCAACTTCTGAATACAGCACTTTTAAACATTGTCAGGATATGTTGTTAGAAGCGTTGTTATAAATTAGAAAAAGAGTTCTAAGAGTAAAAGCTAAAAGTTTTCATTGAGAGCTCACCATATCCTAAGTATCTCATTAATCCTCAAAGCAGCATTAGTTGTGACTGTTTTTACCTACAGTTTTGAGATGATGAATCTGAACAAATGAGATGATACATGACCTGTCCAAGAACATAAAGCTGGCAAAAGTCGAACATGACTAAAGTGACTTAGCGCTCACACACCCCCCCACCCCCCTACCCACCCACCCACACACACACACCCACACACACACACATACACACATATGTGTGCATGCTAAACGATGCATGCATGCTAAGTCACTTCAGTTGTGTCTAACTCTTTGCAACCCCAAGGATTGTAGCCCACCAGGCTCCTCTATCCATGGGATTCTCTAGGCAAGAATACTGGAGTGGGTTGCCATTTCCTCCTCCAGGGGATCTTCCCGACCCAGGGATGGAACCCATATCTCTTACGTCTCTTGCTTTGGCAGGCAGGTTCTTTACCACTAGCGCCACCTGGGTATATATATATATATGGTTGTTGTTGTTCAGTATTTAAGTCTTGTCCGACTCTTTGAAACCCCATGGACTGCAGCACGCCAGGCTTCCCTGTCCATCACCAACTCCCGGAGTTTGCTCAAACTCATGTCCATTGCGTTGGTGATGCCATCCAACCATCTCATTCTCTGCTGCCCCCTTCTCCTCCTGGCTTCAATTTTTCCCAGCATCAGGGTCTTTTCCAATGTGTCGGCTCTTTGCATATAATATATATATATATTATATATATATCATTATATACATATATATGAAACATCCCTAGTTTTTAATCACTTCTATTTGATCCTTTCTGAACAGATATCTCAAATATCTATACAGTGATTTACTCACATTTGCTTATAATACTTACCCAGTGTTTTTGCTGTTATTCGTACTGTTGAATTGAATGAACTATCAAATTTTTTAAATTTAGGGTTGCATATTTTACTGCCTCCTATTTTAGAAAGGACTTGATTAAAATTTGGCTCAAACAGTAATTTTATTTTTTTTTACCATAGAAGAAGTTTATAAAATGTTGCTCTTCATTTGAACACATGGAGAAGAGATGGATAGAAAGAAGGATTCAGCAGAAGGGGAATTTGGATTATCCATGGTTTTACAAAGACCTCACCAGACTTCACAGGACTCTCTGAAGCTGAGACGATCCCTTACTGTGGTTCTGAGTTGGATCAAGGGGCAGACCATTCCTGAGGCAGGAAGCCACTCATTGAATGCAGACTGTTCTAGGGAGGGGCTGTACCCGCAGGCAAAGTGCTTCCCTTTAGGCCAGACTTGAAGACTGATTGCTACTCAGTCTGTTTGCAGTAGTGGGTGAAAAGCACTTCACCCCTGAAGAGGTGTCTGGGTGACACAGGTCTCTGTCCACTATACCCAAGGTGGAAGCTCCTTCACCTGAAACCTGGGAGGGTGGAGACTGCACACTGCTGATGGAGGAGCTTAGGGGAGGGATGTGGGCGATGCCTCTCTCTGCTCTGCCAGTCTCCTGCCTGCAGTGCAGCAGACGGGGGTTGGATCCATGGGTCAGAAAGATCCCCTGGAGGAGGGCATGGCAACCCACTCCAGTATTTTTCCCTGGAGAATCCCATGGACAGAGGAACGTGGCAGACTACAGTCCATGGGGCCGCAAGAGTCGGACATGACTGAGCAACTAATGCTTTCAAGATTGAAACACAGTCCAAAATAAGATAATTCATAGTAAAGCCCTGCAGAGCACCGCTGAAGGATGCAGGGAGAGTGGACAGTTAGGCAGCTACATTGGACCGACTGGCACAGAGGCCAGAAGCGGGCTCTAAGCCTTCTGGCAGCGAAGTCAAGAGCGACACACACTAGATTGAATAGTTTTCAATTTTCCTGACAGTCAGAAGAATACAGTTCAGCTGCAGACAACTCAAGTAGGAGTTAATGTATGAGCCTTCAAATAAAGGGAACATGGAAAATATCTAACCCTGGTTTTAGGAGACACAGAAGAATCATTTGGATAGCTGGTTGTCATGTTGTTCTTAAGTAAGAGCGCATGCCCTTACATACTAACCTGCTACTTGTGAAAGCATCTCCAAATGCTGAAAAAACATGATGCTGTGCTTCCTTCAGGGCTAGAATTCCATGGTTAGAACTTGGAGACTCTCTGATGGGTGATTTAGATGCTTGGACCCTCTGCAGTACCAGACACCTAAACCATTTCTGGGCACGTGCCAAATAGTTATAAAGAATGACCGAATCCTCTAAACGATATAGATTTTTCTGGATTGTTTATTGAAATGAGAACTAGATGTGAGATGGGAAAAGATAGAAATGAGTCATGCTCTGTTGGAATGTTAAAAGCTAGGCAGGCCTCTCAGACTGGCTGCTCACTTCAGGGGCGGCAGGGGGACAGCTCAGGCCAGTAGGCAGCTGACTGAGGTGCTGGGGACTGCTCCAGAAAAGCCTGCAGGGAGACGTTACTATTCTCTGCATCCTTTGGATGAGGAAACGGAAGCTCAGAGACATCCGAGGCTGTATATAAGCCTCCCTGACTGCAGAGTGCAGAACTGAGCCAAGAGATGTGAATCTCATCCAAACTACTTGGGAAAACAAGACTTCAGCTTGACAAGTGATTGGGCTGGTTGTTACCACCCGTCCACACCTCTCAGAGCAAACGTCTCTATTATTCTGTACTTTTTTCTGAAGAAGTTAGCCTGTTTGCTGCCACTGATAGGTGATTGTGTGAAAAAGTCACTTAAATAGCAAGATGATTCAATTTAAGGAGCAAGAGAAGACTGTATAAAATTGCTCTTTGAAATTTTAATAAAAGCTTAATTATTTCTATGATTTAATGGTGTTATAGTCAATATTAATTAGCGGTCCTTTTGGCAGTGGCTAAACTACAAATTCAACCACTGTTTAAGACTTATTTATTTATTACCAATTTTTTAAAAAACCGAAGTCTTGTTTTTTAAAACTAGGCATTTATTATAATTTCCAAATTCTCCATTCTAATGATTATATATTGCCTAAAATTTGTAAAACTGGAGTGTAATTCATTTACAATATTGTGTTAGTTCTAGGTGTACAGCAAAGTGATTCAGTTGTATATACACACACATACTCTTTTTCAAAGATCTCTTTATTGTCAAAGACAATAAAACAAGGCCACTGTTTCCAAAGAGAAAGGCTGGCCTTCCCATTTCCTACTACAGAGGGACAGGTCCCTAATATTCCCAGTTTTATAAAGATTAAAAAACGAGCAGTGCTAAGTTCATTGTTCCATTTGGTATCATTTAAAACCGGTTGCCTATGTGCCATGATAATCCAACTATTTCAAACGTGCTGCTTTTCTGAGGCACTAGAGCAGCAGAGGCGAGCCTGAAGTCTGTGATACAAACTAAATGATGTTAAGTTACCCGAGGGTCCTCGATGCTTTCACAATGTGGAGGAAAGCTTATTCTTTAATTGGGCTTTGTTCTTATACAAAGCCATTTTTAGTAGCAATGAAGAGGAAAAGTTAAATTTTTACCTCACCTCCTTCTCCTTCTGCCTCTGTAACTCCGCTTGCCCCTTGCAAAGTCCAGACCATGTAGGTCACGTAGTCTCAGAAAGTGGGGACCTGCGATACTAGGAACTGGAGTTTATCTCACTCACCCTTGTCCTGCTCTTTGCAATCACCCGGCCCCTGCAAACCTGCTTAATCATGCCTGTCCAGGCCAGGCATCCCCCTCCCCATTGTGGCTGTTGTTCCGGCGTGTGCAAAACCCCTTAAACCAGCTCATTAACAGCTAGTGTTGCCCACTAGAGTCTGTCTATATAAACTCTGTAATCTCTCTGTTCAGGGCTCAGAGCTTGGAGTGTTAACTCCTCTGGGCTGGGCGGTGTAATAAACCTGAGTTCTCCAACTCTCCGAGTGTGGTCCTTGGTTTCTCGAGTACTGGTTTCTGCAACAGTAACAATAGGAATAGGAGAGTGGGTGTAGATAGGAGGTCAAATTAGTGCATTGAGGGACTGCAGAGATTTGAAGTGATATGAGAGTCAAAGGCAACACAGACTTTAAATTTTAGTAGCTCAGACGATGATGCTACCATCAGCGGAAGTAGGAGAATTAAGAACCAGGTAGGTTTGGGTGGTAGAGGGACGGGGATCATGTGTAGGAATCTATTTGAAGGTAGACAGTTGGAGCCAGTGAAGGTTCTAAATAACAGTCATCCTACCTCCCTTATTTGAGACCTGAGCTGTCACTATTCCCCATCAATACTGATACAATGTCAAGGATCCATAACCATCTGGTTCAGTTCAGTTTAGTTGCTCAGTTGTGTCCGACTTTTTGTGACCCCATGGACTGCAGCACGCCAGGCTTCCCTGTCCATCACCAACTCCTGGAGTTTGCTCAAACTCATGTCCATCGAGTTGGTGATGCCATCCAGCCATCTCATCCTCTGTCATCCCCTTCTCCTCCTGACTTCAACCTTTCCCAGCATCAGGGACTTTTCCAATGAGTCATCTCTTCGCATCAGGTGGCCCAAGTATTGGAGTTTCAGCTTCGGCATCAGTCCTTCCAATGAATATTCAGGACTGATTTCCTTTAGGATGGACTGGTTGGATCTCCTTGCAATCCAAGAGACTCTCAAGAGTCTTTTCCAACACCACAGTTCAAAAGCATCGATTCTTCAGCGCTTAGCTTTCTTGATGATCCAACTCTCACATCTATACATGACCACTGGAAAAACCATCTGGTAAAGGTCTGAAAAAACTGATGACACCATCTCACAGTCTGATGCAATTTATAGAACCAATGCCTGATCATCCATCCATCTAGTCTTCCAACTTGAGTGAACTCAAGTTCACTCATCTATTTATCTAGCATGTGTTTCTACAAGTCAGGCACTGTGCTAGGTACTGGGGATGAAATGGTTAATAGCACAAGGAGCTTATGATCTCACTGGAAAGATGATAAGAAAACAGGCAATAACAACAGAGTGAGTGTGCAATGGTAGCAATCGGAGAAAGAACATTAAGCCAACTCATGGCAGAAGCATGTGACTCGGCCTCAGTGAGTCAGAGAAACCCTCCTGGGAGGTACGAAGTCCAAGGACAGGGAGGAGAGAGCCAAGTGAAGTGGTGAGGTAGGGAGCCTTCCAGATGGCGCTGTGAGCATCAACACAGTTGAAGCACAAAGGATGAGATGAGGTGTAGCGAGAGTTGAGAACGGAGAAGTAAACGGACTCGATCAGGAGGTGCCTTGTAAGTTTTATTCAAGGCTTTGGACTGGATTCTAGGAGCAGGGAGGTGCTATTACTGAAGGCCTTAGAATTCTCTCTCTGCCTACAGTGGAGAGGATGGAGTGGGCTTGCAGCAGAGCTTCAGGGGGTCCTTTGTTTTCTCTGGTCTCCCGAGGGTGAGAGCCCGGGGCAGAGAGCCCTTCAGCTTCCATCTCATTGGGAGCGCCTTGGAAAATCAGAATCAAGGGCGGCAAAGCTTTTACCCCAGCACCTATCCCGCACCCCACCGTCTGACGCTCCCTGCCTTCTGCCAGCACTTTGGTGAAGCTTACCAAGGAGGGATGAGCACCCACACTCTGCAAGTATTTTCTCTGTACCAGTCACAGTGTAAGGGCTTCATAACTTCCTCATAACAACCTTAGGAGGTAGGGATGATGTTATTTATCTCCGTTTCACTGAAGAGGAAACTGAAGTTCCAAAATCTGAATCCCTTGCCCCCAGCGGCACAGGCAGTAACAGAGGGAGGATCTGAACCCAAACAAACGGACTCAAGAGGCCACACTTAAAACTGCGAGGAACATGAAACCTGCTGGTAGCCATCACTTCTCTACTTTGGAGAGTCTGAAAGAGTGAATCACCCTTTTTGGTGGGAAAATTACTAATATAACATAAAATATGCCACTTACCCACATTTAAGTGTACAATTAAGGGGCATCAGTTACATTTGTGCTGTAGAGCAGACACTACCACAATATTTCCAAAACCATTTCTCTCATCGCAAATAGAAACGCGATACCCATTAAGCAATAACTTCCCCTTCTCCCTTCCACAGTCCAAGGTAATCTTTACTTTCTGTCTCTAAGAAAAGGTCCTATTCTATGTATCTCATATAAATGCAATCATAATATTTGTCCTCTGTCCCTGGCCTATTTCACCTAGCAGAAAGTCATCAAGCTCTACCCATGTCGTAGCATGTAACAGAGCTTCATTCTTTTTGACGACTGAATAATCGAATAATATTCCACTGTATATGGGTTCTACATTGTGTTGAGCCGTTCATCTGTTGATGGACACTGGGTTCTTTCCATCTTTTGGCTATTGTAAATCATGCCGTAATGAACATTGGTGGCCTAGCATTTGTCTAAGTTCCCACTCTCAATTCATTTGAGTATTATACAACTAGGAGTAGAATTACTAGGTGGTATGATGATTCTATGTTTAGCTTATTGAGGAACAGCCAAACTATTTTCCACAGCCAGTGTACCATTTTACTTCCCTACCAACAATATACAAGGGTAGAACCAGAAGACTCGAAAGGCAGAAAAGATCCTGCAGTGTATTTAGTTAGCTCCCTTACTTTGCAGCTGTGGAGACAACAGTAGTTTAAAGATTAGTTACCGTTTTTGATCACTGACTATAAGCCAGCCATTCTATATACATTATTCCACCCTGTCCTCTCCAAACCCCTGTAAAGTGTTTATTATCTCAGTTTTGCAGAGGCTAATTGACATGCTCTGCAGCTCACAAATGACAGATGGTAAAACTGAGCTCTGAACTCAATTTAGTCTTAAATTAACTCAGGATCCTACAAATGGATCTGCTCTGTGGCACAGGATTACCTGCTCTTCCTTCCTGGAATTGGTTCTCAGTGGATTCCATCTCTAAAAATGAGTTTAAGATTTTGTGTGCTTGTGAAAGCTTTCGATTATTTTTGTAAACTGATCTGGAATTTACGTTTTTCATATCACCTGGGGTCACATCTTAAAACTGCAGTTTCATTGTCAGTGAACAATGGAACAGGCAGGAAACGAAACACTTTGTTGTTATTGTTGGGTAAATATAGCCTCCATTCTGGTTTTCCTTTTCTGAATTTTCTCCAAAGTTTGTCTCCGTAAAGCTACTGTAATCTGATCCTTAAAAAGCACTCTGCTGACTCGGATGCTGCTGGTAGTTGCAGAGCTCCTCCGTTTGTCTTCCTGTTCTTCTTGGGTGAGCTTATCATCGTCTCTTGTCTGGTTTTCTCTGTTCTGGATTGGATTTCCATATGCTGCTACACAGTCCTGCAGCCTTTCTCTCCAACGATCTCTTTCCTGTGTAAGACGTTTTGCTCGCCATTGTTAAGCGCAGGAATATGACAACATTTCCTGCAAGAAATTTCCTTCTGCTTGTCCTCTGCTTTATGGGTGTTTGACTTCATTCATTTGTCCTCTTTAATATCCTCATTACACAAAGTATTCTACTGTGGCCTCCTTTTTTCTTCCTCTCTTCTCTAAGTAATTTAGTTGGCCCTTTTAGGGGTCATATTACTTTTTTGTCACACTTAGGATTTGAAACCTGGTTATTGGTGACTCTGAGAATCAACTTGGCGTGCTTTTCAGCCCACTCTTCTTATCTGGGGAATGAAATCACACTTGAGAGAAGAAAGAGCCGTTGTAGCTACTTCCCAGCACCTTCTATAAAGGGGTTCTCTTTCTTTTCTTTTTTCTGTTAGAATTCTAGATTTCGTAGCTAGATTTTCGCTGCCATTGGCTCAACTAGCTGCCCCCAAGCATCCTGCTGGCTACTCTGCCTTCATAAAAATAGTAGCTTACGTTCATTGCTGTTCAGTCGCTCAGTGGTGTCTGATTCTTTGCGACCCCATGGACTGCAGCACGCCAGGTTTCCCTGTCCTTCACCATCTCCCAGAGCTTCCATTTGTACACAGCGCCATATTTTATAAAGTGCATTGGACTCCATTATGTGACTCAAGTCTGACTTAAATGCAGTAAGTAAACATTATAATCCTTATTTTATAGATGAGAAACCAAGATAGAGGAAAGTTAAGAAGTTTTCCCAATGCCACACCAATTGAGTGGCGGAAGTAGAACTCAGACTTCGTATTTTTCTTATATTGTCTTATATTTTATCAGCACTTAGAGTGTCAGTCGCTCAGTCACGTGTGACTTTTTGGGATCCCACGGACTGTAGCCTGCCAGGCTCCTCTGTCCTCGGGATTCTCCAGGCAAGAATACTGGAGTGGGTAGCCATTCCCTTCTCCAAGGGATCTTCCTCATCCAGGGATCGAACCTGGGTCTCCTGCACTGCGGGCAGCTTCTCTACCATCTGAGCCATCAGAGAAGCCTTTAGATAGAGTCAAATTCTTTCTGGTTCTTAGTAATCAGTTTCCGACTTTAATTTCTTATTTTATTTTTTAGTTTGTGAGCTTAAATAAAGCTAATGGAAAATAAAAAGGAAATAAAAGTAGGAAGAACTAGAAGAAGAAGATGGGCACATCTCTAAGTCCTAAGTCTGGACCACATATTTCTTCACTGATCAGCATAGAACTCATCACAAACTTAGTGGCTTAAGATGCCCACGCGCGCTAAGTTGCTTCAGTCGGGTACAACTCTGTGTGACTGACCCTACGGACCGTAAGCCATTAGGCCCCTCTGTCCATGGGATTCTCCAGGCAAGAATACTGGATTGGATTCCCATGCCCTCCTCCAGGGGACCTTCCTGACCCAGGGATCGAACACATGTCTCTTTACATCTCCTGCACTGGCAGGCAGATTCATTACCTAGAACCACCTGGGAAGCCCAGAGGCTTATGACATACCTACTTATTATCTCATAATTCAGATTTTGAAAGTAGTATGCCATGGCTAGGCTCCTGCTGAGGGGATCACAAGGCTAACACCAAGGTGTTGACCAGGCTGGACTCTCTCCTGGAGACTCACTGAACTTGTGAGTCCTCTGAGGCTTGATAGACCTTTCCTGGCTCTAGTCCCAAGGATTTCCAAGTACCTTCCACCACTGCCCCGCAGGTCTTTTGGCTCCCCAGTCCTGAGAGCCCCGTTTTCCACCGCTGCCCATGTCTCCGTGCTGGGCGGCTTGCCTCAACACCAGCCAGTGACGGTCACTGGGGTCCCTGCTCCCCGGTGAACTTGAGCCTCTTCCCCAGGGACCCGGCCAGCATCCCGCCTGGCTCCCACTACTTTCCCCACGTAGCATGAGATGATGAGTTACACCTGGGCTCAGCTCTGGACGCTCCTGCAGCTTCCTCTCCATTTCCTGGGCAGATTCACATGAATGAAGGTGAATTCATCTTCCCAGCATCTCACCACCCACTTGGCACCTTCTAGCCTTTCTCCTTTCTGATAGGATGACCATAGAGAATCTCAAGCTCGTTTGTTGAGCCGGGTGACAGATATCACAGGACCCAGTCAATACAACAGACCATGACTCTCTTAAAAGACTCCCAGAGTCCACTTACCCCAGGAAAGGGGTCTTTTAGAATGACACCTTTAAAATGTTATAATAGTAAGTGCTTGACATTTTCTTAGGTGCCTGTCTGTATATAAGGATCCTGGCGATCCTACAAGTGAAGTATTATTAGACACATTTTACCTACTAAGACTTTGAGGCTCAGAAAGTTCAAACAGTTTGCTTAAGAATACAGCGCCAATCTTGTGGCTCAGCTGGTAAAGAATCTGCCTGTGATGTGGGAGACCTGGCTTCGATCGCTTGGTTGGGAAGATTCCCTGGAGAAGGGAAAAGGCTACCCATTCCAGTGTTCTGGCCTGGAGAATCCCATGGACTATATAGTCCATGGGATCACAGAGAGTCAGGCACAACTGAGTAGCTTCCACTTCACAGCGCCAATCAGTGGCAGAAACATCTCAGTTTGCACCTCTTCCACGCCTGTGATTACTTGTTCTTAAGGGGAAAATAACACGCATACTATCAGAATGCCACACACACGTGGAAGCAGGGTCACACCCCCACACGTGGGCTCCCAGGTGCTTAAATCACATTTATGCATGTTTAACACTTTGACTCAGGAAGCACTATGCCACTGGGGGTGCCCTCACTTCTGCTTGCGTTCCATCAGTGCTGCTGACACTCACACATCCCAACACGTTGTTTCACCGTGACTGAGGCAACAAAACAGCTCTTGCAACAGTTGCCGTACAGCGCCATATGGAAAAGTCATGTGTGGTGCGTGCGTCTTGGACAACAGCCGTGTGTCTGCTTCCTGTGCGGATGCACGGGCGGGTGCACTTGGGGTGGGGATGTTTTTTGAACAGTATGACTGAGTGTTTGAGGGTAGATCGAGGATCTGGGCAAGCCTGTTGACTGGCAGCCCCTTACTCTCAGGTATAAAACAGATCTATAGCAGAGCAGGCGTGCGGTGGGGATGGATTCCTTCGCTCTGACCCTGTTGGCTCAGCACTGCCATTTTACTGCTCCCCATGAAGACTGCTGGCAAGTCAGTCCTGGTACCCGCCAAGAGGACTGTTTCCTTCCAAGGGAAGCTTCCCAGCCTACGACCTTAGCCTCAGACTGAGTTGCGCTGGCCGTGTTCGGCACCCACCCTCCTTTCCACGGTGGGTTAGATGGGATTTGGATTCAAGGACGGTCAACCCACAGACCGACCAGCGGCTGATGAAGTGACCAGGGATGAAGCGCTCTGGTAGATACAGAGGCCAACCAGGGTCTCATTCTTGGAAATCTGAACCAGAAATTGGAGACTATCAGCCAGTTGGTAGAAAGAGAAAACAGGAGACAGAAAGCAGGCAGAGGGCAAGAGAGTGGAAGAGCCGCTCTAGTCGGGGCACGGGGACCCCCAAATCAGATGTGGGGGAGAAGACACTGCAACGCCTAGAGCTGCCAAAAGTCTCCAGTGTTCTCCCCACAACTCCTCTGATGCCCTATTGGACTTTTTCTTTCTTCTTATGTATTCCAGTGCAATCCTAATCACATTAATTGTATTAGGATGACGGGCAGCAAGTAACAGAAAACCCAACTAAAAATGGTCTGAATAAGAAAAATGATTTTTTTCCTCACTTAAAATCCCAAGGGTTCCCCCCACTTTCTCATCTCAACCCCTCATTCTAGCCACCACCCAAGGTCAGTTCATTTAGTGGTTCAAAAGTGTCGTGAAGACTCCAGGTGTTTCCTGACTTTCTCCCATCACCCCAATATGCTGCTTGTCCTTCCAGGCTAACATCTTCCTTCGTCTAGGAAGATGGTGGCAGTTCCAGGTAAGGACAGCCAGAGACAAAAAGGATGCACTTTTCCTGTGTCCATCAAATCTTCATCAACTCCCCAATCTTCCATTATATCTTCTTGGCCAGAATCACGCCTGATGCCCACTCCCAAGTCATTCCCTGGGGCCAGCAGGGAGAAACTCAGCCTCCCCTGATGGGCACCACACTTTAACCCAGATAGTGCCACCTTTCAGCTGGCTGAGGGATGGACATAGCACTGTCTGGTCTGCTTCGTACCTCCAGCACCGAACAATGAAGTTCCATTTCATGAAATGAATTGGTTGCCTTTCTTTCCAACCAACTCTTCAAAGAGTCAGTTAACACCGAGCTCATCTTAGCAGGTACATGTGGGGAGTTCAGTGAGTTTGTAAGTACAGTTTTGTGTGGGGTCCTAAAGTCTCCACTCCTTCCAGTGTTTTATGGACACACACACACACACACACACACACACACACACACAGAGTTAAGACTCTGAGGAATGGCCTTTCACAACTGCAGCTAACCACTGAACCTCCCAGTTCACTTGTCGCCTTCTTTGGCCCCTAAGTCATCAGTCAGCCTTTGGGAGGCAGGGCCTGTCTCTAGCCTATAGGGAGGCTTTTCTGGACCAGGGGGTTCTCCACATTTCAGAGTGCATCACAGAAAGGGCTGGAGAGCCCCTTAAAGCAAAGCTTGCTGGCCTCCACCTTCAGAGTATCTGATTCAGTAGGTCTGGGACCATGTGCCCTTCTGACAAGTTCCTAGATGATATTCCTGCTGCCAGTCTGTGGATAAGACTTTGGGAATCACTGCTTTAGGGCCAGGAGTGCCCACCTTCCTTCCATCTAGAAGGGAAGCATCTAAGGAGGCCACATGGTCACTCACATCGCTTCTTCTGCAGTAAGGGGAACCTGCGTCCTTGTCACTTGCTGTCAGCCCCTCTCCGGGCAGTAGGGACTCTACCTCTCAGAGAAACAGAGGCCATCGTGTCCGGGAATGTCAGAGGGTGGAAACCTGGCCCCCTGCCGCGGGAGGAAAAGGAGGAGGAACTTACAGGTTTGTTGGATCCTAGCTGGGGACAGGGGCCCAGAGCCTCAGGCCTTTCCCCTCCCAGCTGTGAAATAGCCTGTCCGGTCCGCGGCATACGGTTGTTGTGAGCATAAAGAGGAAAGAGGGGTTTGAAACTGCCCAGCCAAATGCAAAGCTCTTTATGATCTGCAGTCCTATTAATCACAAAAAGGTAAGCCAGGGCTGTGTAAAGTCTCCTGGGTAAGAGGGGCGGCCCGGGTCAGTATCTGGGTCCCCGTGTTTGTCTCCCTGGCCAAGCAGGTGTTCACCCTCCAGAAGGCTTCGCTCCCCACCCCGCACCCCCCAAGCGCGTGTACTGGACCGGGGCCATCCTCCAGGCCCCCCTGACCAGCGTGTGCGCGCGTGCATTGCACAACAGATTGAAGACGAGGCCTGCGTTTCCCGTCCTTCCCCAGCCTGCTCCGGGATCCCAGCTGCGCGCCAGGGCCGTGGAGCCCCGAGGCGACGAGAATCCGGGGAGAAAGCCCGCGTTTCCCTCCCGCCCTCCGGGGTCGAAGAGCGGGGTGGGGATTGGGCCGCCGCCGGAGGGCCGGTGCAGGCCGCTTGGCAGAGCCGCCTATGGGAAGGGCCCCTCCAGCGCGGCTCCGCGGAGCCCTGGGGGCCGCGCCGGCTCGTCCCAACATTGTTCAGCACCCCGCGTCAGCCTTGGCCGCGGCCCCTGGCGCGCGCCGGCCGCTTTTGGCCGCCTTGGCCCCGTCTGAACCCTGCGGGCCGCGGGCCAGGGCGGGCCGAGCGCCGCCGCGCCGGGCCCCTCTCCCGACGCCTCCCGGCCGCCCGGGGCGGCTTCCCCCGGCCTCCCTGGCCCGCCCTGGGCTTCCCCCCACCCCGGCCCTCGCGCCGATCGTCCACGGGTGCAAAACCCCGGGGCTGGGCTTGCGGGTTTGCGGGCGTGTGCGCGCCCGGGGCTCCCTGCGCGCGCCGCCGCGCCCTACGGGGACGCGCGCGGGGGCTGCCCCACCGTGCCGGTGCCTGGCGCCCAGGGGTCCACCCTGACCTCGGGCTCAGCGCTCCTGGGCGCGCGGGCGGGAGCCGAAGGGCCGCGGCGGGGCGGAGGAGAGGCCTGTGGCCGCCCTGATGTCTCCGGGCGCACAGGCTTTGGAGGTCCCGGCGCGCCCCTCGGGCTCCAGCCGGGCGAGGTTCCAGATGTGTGCAGCTGTGCAGCGCGCGGGCTCCAGCAAGTCCTGGGTGGGGGCCGAGTCAGAAGCGGCCCCTGCTGCTCTCTGCGTGAACCGGGTGGGGAAGCTTTGCCTGGGAGGGCCGGCGTATGGCCACAGAATGTTCCGGGGGAGTGAAGGGCCTTTGGATAAGTTGAAGGCTTGGGTCGAGGATGGGGTCTTGGTGTCACCATTTATTAACCAGCTGCCCAACCTCGAGAAATACGGTCTCCCCCATTTTCTTGATTATCTGTAATATAGCTATCATGGGAATGCTTCTTATCTTCCATACATTATTTTTTTGTCTTTCCAACAACACACAGGGTCGGTGTTACCCGAGTTTTGCAGATGAAGTGGGATCCACCCACGCCTGCCAAGGTTATACCAGGGCTGAGTGGGGACCTGTGACTTGAAATGATCTGTAGTTCCAGAGGCTGGACTGTGAGGATGTTGATGGGATTCGGAGAATTTTTAAAATGTAAAAGAGTGATAGATACCATTCTCCTACGACGGCCCTCAGTCCTGAAGCCCCGCCCGCAGGCATGACGCTTGCACCTCCGAACCCCCCCAGCCACACTTCCTTAGGAAAGCTGGTGAACAGGCGGGGGTTCAGGGTGGGCACCCCTGACAGGAGGCCTCGCCTGGAGCCAGAACAAGAGGGGGCCTCGCCCTCTTCTCATCCACATCCTTCTCTGCTCTTGAAGAACCAGATTGTCTGCTGTGGGTCCCCCCCACCCCCTGCTTAGAGCCCACCCACCATCAGGGCCCTTGGGCCTCTGAAAGTGCCTCAACGTCCTCATCTGTGCGCCCGCGTTCACTCTGCAGATACGCTGGTCGGGACGCTGGAGAGAAAAGGGCCTGGGTGCAGAGCGACCTGGGTGCTAGTCCTTCGTAAAACGAAAACGTCTAGCGACACTACAGCCCGTCTTGCCTGACCCCGGAGAGTTGTGGTGAGGCTCAAAGTGGATACCGGCGACACGCGGGCTTCGGGAAGTGTGAAATGCCTCACACGTTCACACACGGCGCTGGGAACAACCGGGGTAAAAAACGAACGCCATCTGGGACTCTTCCAGGCCAGCAGGGGAAGTAAAAATGGCTATACACATAGTCAAGACAGAAGACTGCGTGCACGTGCTACCGCATATACCCCGTGGTGCCGCCTTCCACGCTTCCTGGAATGACCACACTCGGGCACCTGGCTGGCCGCCAACACTCCTCCCCAGCGGCACGAGCGCTGGCCCACCACAGCTCTGGCCCAGTCCCCGTCTCCGATGAACTCCCTTCTTCCATTAACGTGGGTCTGTGGCAGGGATACTTGTCCTCTTTGGGGGAGGGGAGGGGGATTAGTTTCCTATGGGTGCTGTAACAGATTACTACAAATGTGGTGGCTTAGCGTGAAGGCCCCAAATTCGGTCTCACTGGGGTTAAAATCAAGGTGTCAGCAGGATTGTGTTCCTTCTCGAAGCGCTAAGGGAGAACACGTTTCCTGCTCTTGTCTGTCTTCTGGAGGGCTCCTGCTTTGTGACTCGTGTCCCTTCCTCCGTGTTCAAAGCCATCACTGTTGAGCTGAGTCTTCCTCACCTCGCTTTGGCTCCAAGCTCTGCTTCCACTGACACCTTCTGACTCTGACGCGCTTGCCCCCCTTCTTGTAAGGCTCTTCCGATTACATTGGGCCCACATGGCTAATCCAGAATAATCTCTTTAAGATTCTTAACGCGATCACATCAGTAAAGTTCCCCTTGCCGAGAACACATTCTCGAGTCCCACAGACTAGGTCTTGAGCATCTCTGGAGGAAGGTCACTCGGCAGGGGAGGGAGGGACTGGGGCCTCAAGCCACAGCAAAAACTTTTTCCTAAGGAGAAATATCAAACGTTCAACTCTCTTCTTCAATCAAGAAGTGGGAATTGGCTGTGTGACACCGGGAGCTCAACCCAGCGCTCTGTGCCAACCTAGAGGGCTGGGATGGGGTGGGAGGTTCAGGTTGCAGCGGGTGCATGTATACCTATGGCTGATTCATGGTGATGTATGGCACAAACCAACACAGTATTGTAAAGCAATTATCCTCCAGTTTAAAAAAAAAGTAACATAGCAACTTCTCCTATAAATGCGACAAACTTTGAAAAAACTATACCTCTGCCTTCCTTCCTGTATCCATTTAACATCAGATTGCCTGCTATGAGGGAAGAAGAAATAATGAAGAGCCACAAACAGACTCTGCATAAAAGAAGAGGGGGGAAGCTCAGTAGGTTGGGAAATTGTAGCATGTGCCTCACTGGGAATGGAAGTTACAGGCCTTTGAAATGATTAGCTGTTAACCATTGTTCACAGCTCTTCAGCTGCTCTTCGCTGCAATCTTTTGGTGCCATTCATTTCTAAATATTCTTAAAGCATCAATAGAAACCTTGGCTCCTTTTCTTTTCCACAAGAACTACCTGGAAAATAAAAAAAATAAAATAAAAATGGTGCTTCTCTGATTTAAGTCGGCACATGGAGCCCCTCAAACATTCTGTCAGATTCTAAGAACATGGTTTTATCTGTTTTGTGAGGTCGTTTCTCTGAGTGAACTAACAAAAATAAGTTAGAAATTACTATTCAGAGCACTAGGGAAAACACCATGTTGAAAATTACTTCTTGGAAGCAAAAGCAAGGAACACAGTATTCTTTCAAGAACTGGTTCTTGTTTTGAGACTTGATTTCCCCAGCTTTGCCATATAACATAGGTGCTTCCATGACATAGGCCTTTAGTTACAAGAGTAAAAGGGTCGGTGTGCAGTATGTTGAAAAGTACATAGGTCCAGAGACCAGATGGGAGGAGCTCTGATCCATTCATTCATTCATCCAATGTTCATTGAGTGCCTATCAAGCGTTTCCCTGATGGCTCAGGCAGTAAAGCCTCTGCCTGCAATGCAGGCGACCTGGGTTCGATCCCTGGGTTGGGAAGATCCCCTGGAGAAGAAAATGGCAACCCACTCCAGTACTCTTGCTTGGAAAATCCCATCCATGGATGGAGGAGCCTTGTAGGCTACAGTCCATGGATTCGAAGAGTAGGACATGACTGAGCGACTTCACTTTCACTTTATCATGGGCCCACGCACAGTCTGGGGGCAGAAGGGGACTCTGGGTAAAGAAGCAGGGAAGTTTGGCATGGGCTATCTGACGACGCTGTTGGACCGGGCTCTATGCGTGAGGCACAGGGGAAGGCCTGGAAAGCTTTCCAGAGGAAATGGTGTGTGAACCTGGAATTAGGAGACAAGGAGGAGTTAGCCTGCAGAGACTGGGGCTGCAGGAGGCTGGGCTCATTGAGCCTGGCAAAGCCCAGAGATGAAGAGAGGTGAAGAGAGGGGTTCTGTTGCCAAGTAAGCAGGAGCTGATGATGCCATAGGGCCTTGAGGCCCTTTTAAGGAGCTCGAATTTTCTCCCAAGAACTAGGGGAACCATTACAGGGTCCCAAGAACTGACTCAGTGGAAAAGACCCTGATGCTGGGAAAGATTGAAGACAAGAGGAGAAGGGGATGACAGAGGATGAGATGGTTGGATGGCACCACCGAGGCGATGGACATGAGTTTCAGCAAACTCCGGAGTTGGAGATGGACAGGGAGGCCTGGCGTGCTGCAGTCCATGGGGTCGCAAAGAGTCGGACACGACTGAGCGGCTGAACTGAACTGAAAGTTAAGGCTCACATGGTAGGCTTTGCTCCTCGCCAGCAAACTCGGTGACCTTGGACAACGTGCTCTCCGAGTTCTCCCATCGGTGTCTGGCTGTTCCCTGGCGTCGTTCCCCGCTCTGACCTCGGGACTCGCTGAGCAGGAAGTCCAGCTGGCCCGCCGGCCCCTCCGCTCCTGCGGCTCTCTCTGTACCATGGACGCGCCAGTGGCCCTCGCCCCAGGCCTCCCCTGCCCGGGGTCGGTGCGACTGCGGAAAATCGAGGTGGCCTTGCTCAGCTTGGAGCTGACAAGCGGCCGATGGACCCGAGGCCGGAACGTCACGAGGCCAGCCGGGCGGCCAGAGGCCGCGGAGGAGAGCAGCTCCGAGATCTAAAGCGCAGCGGCTGCTTCCTAAATTTAGGAACAATTCTTAAATTCTTCCTAAAAGCCCCCCGCGCCACCGCAGGCCGCCGCCTCTGATCGCGCCCGTGGGGCCTCGGAACACGGCCGCCGGGTCTCCGCAGGGCGGACACCGGCCCCCTGTTCCCGCTCGCGGACCTCAGAGCCGGCCCTCCCGGGCGGATGGCCCGCGGTAACCTCCACCGCCCAGGCCGCCGGAAGCGCGGCTCTCGGGCGCGGAGCCCGGGGCGGCCTCGGGTGTGCGCAGGCGCGGGCCGGGCGCGCCGGGGAGAGGGGGCGCGAGCGGCCGGCGCTCCCGCGGCCCGCGGGCGCCCCCCGGTGGAAGCTGGGCGCCAGGGCACCCCGCGTGCGTCCACGTGCAGCCGGCGCTGGCCCGGAGCGGACCGGCGGTCAAGCCCCAGGCCGGGAGCCCAGCCAAGCGCTGTGTTTTTCCAGGTCCGCGCGAGGACCGGGGGAGACTGCGTGTTTGTTCGGTGGGAATAGTTTACTGGAAAACTAGGCGGAAGGTACCCTGCAGATCGGCATGGACTGTATTGTTTGGGAGTCAACAGCCTGTAAAGTACACGTCAGGTGACCGCAGTGCTGGGAACCACCGCTCCCTCCTCCCTGACCTTGAGCGAGGCTCGCGGGGCGGGGGCGGGGGAGGCGGCGGGGTGCGGAGGGGCGGGGTCAAGGCTTGACTGGCCCATTGTTGTTCAGTCCTTCGTGTCCGACTCTTTGCGACCCCATGGACTGCAGCACGCCAGGCCTCCCTGTCCTTCACCATCTCCCGGAGTTTGCTGAAACTCACATCCATTGAGTCAGTGATGCCATCCAACCATCTCATCCTCTGTTGCCCCCTTCTCCTCCTGCCTTCAGTCTTTCCCAGCATCAGGGTCTTTTCAAATGAGTCAGTTCTTCGCATCAGGTGGACAAAATATTCAGCTTCAGCATCAGTCCTTCCAGTGAATATTCAGGACTGATTTCCTTTAGGATGGACTGGTTGGATCTCCCTGAAGTCCAGGGGACTCTCAAGAGTCTTCTCCAACACCACAGTTCAAAAGCGTCAATTCTTCAGCGCTCAGCTTTCTTTATGGTCTAACTCTCACATCCATACATGACTACTTGAAAAACCCTGGCCAGCTCTCAAATTCCATCCCCTGGGTCTGTGAACGGGGGCTGAAGCCCACCCCACCCCTTTGCCCACCCCACAAAGACATAATGCATGTGGACTAATAACAATTCCAGAGAGGCAAGATTTCTGCAAGGTGGGAGTGAAGATGGAGGGGTTGCTGGGGACTCATCCAATCATAGCGATGGACTCATCCAATCATAGCGATGTTTGAAGGGCACCCCACATGGGAGGCTTAGCTGTGGAGAGTGGACTCCCACCGGACAGTGATCGTTGTCTGCCCTAGCCCACTCAGGGAGCCACGCTGCACGCAGTTCTCTTGAAGTTCGTCGCTGCTGGCTAGGCAGGCCAGGTCCTTGTGAGCCTGAGTTGTCGTTAATCTTCTGTGGTCCCACCTGCGCTTTTCTCCAGCAATTGGTTTGGAATGTGTTTTCTCTCCTTGGAGATTCCAAGATTAATCACAAAACGCATCACTGGCCTCTGCCCACGCTCAGTTCCACCCATGTTTCTAGACTACGTGCTGGGAAACGGCTTCCTAAGGGCTCCCCTCCATTTTCACATTCTTCCCACTGCCGAGTCTGTGCCTGGAGTTGGTGGGGAGACAGTGGCTTCAGGCATGGAGGTACGGTATGAACTCACAAATGTTTTGCCACTTTGGGGGAAGTCATGCCTTCCGGGCTAGGGCATTTCTTTTATCTAGTTTCTGAACATTCATCCTGGCTGCAGGTATCTGTGGTTTGGGATGTAACCCCATCACACCTGCCTCCCCCTAGGTTTTCAGAGCTGTGGTGATGGAGGCTCCCTTAACGATGGGAGGGACAGGACATGAAGCTGGACAAGTCACCACGTGACTCTGTATGGTGACGCCATGTTTCATCTTCCTCAAGAAATGTCTAGACTGGATGACCTCACTGGACATCTGGCACACAGCCTTCAGGACAGAGAGGGACAAACCGAGACCCAGAGAGGGGAAGTGACTGGCCTGGGTTACTCAGCAAGCCAGCAGCCGACCCGGAAAGAGGTCTCGGGTCTGACACCCAATTTATTCATTTATTGTACACATTGGTTGAGGGCCCACTCTGAGTCGGGCACAGTGCTGGGTGCTAAGGATGCAGCTGTGAACAAAGGGAAATGACTGCCTAGACCTTGTACCCTCTGGTGTTATGTGTGGCGATCGTGGGCAGACAGCCAGACCTGGCCCATCACAGGGCGCAGTTAGAAGTGCCTCGTAGCTCTGTGCTCCTTCTCCTTGGAGAGGATGGTCTTGAGGGTTGGGAGGAGAAGCCCACTTCTGCATTCACTTGTTAAATAAATACTGGTGGTGTCCCACTGTGTGTTGGCTGCTCTGGGGGACACACACACCCCCCTACGAGCAAGACCCACCTTCCGAAGCTGCCCGATCAACTGGGCAGAGACTTGTCTCTTAGCATCTCTACCTGCACTTCTATAGTTTTTATGCTTATTGCTTTCCTCTCCAGCTCTCCTCCTAAAAAAGAGGCTTTGTCGAAAACTCTGATTCTGAAATGGTGCCAGCCCTTTCCCCAGAAGGCATCTCACATCCAGTCGCTGTTACTGACTTATTGATGGACATCTTCCAGTGGCCTTGGGGAGGTGGTGGGCAGTCCAGCCACAGCCTGTAATGAGGAGAGACAACCCAGCATCCACCCTGCAGTGAATAATAGAACAAAAAGCTCCCGATGCCTGCAGGATCAAAGCGCAGGAGCCCCAGTGTCTCTGGGTTAAGTAGACCAGCAGAGGGGCTGGGGCAGGTGGGGGGCACCTTGGACTTTCTGGGAGGGAGGTCTGGGTTGTGGAGGAAGCTTCAACTGGAGAAGGGGTTTCTATGCTTTATGGAATGTTCTGTGGGTCTCTGCACCTTCCCTGATGGGGCTCTTCCCTCCACCCTCCCTCTCTACCGCCCCCTCCAGGCCTAAAGGGGTGGAGTGGGTCAGGAGGAAAGAAGGCTGGATGTACCGGGAGTCAGGAGACACTGGATCCCTGAGGTTAGACAGCACGGAATTCCTTCCCGGCCCTCGGTCTTCCCTTCTGTGCCATGAGGAGGTTGGAATATGATCATGAACTTTCTTCTTGCTTTTGTAAGCTGTGTTTCTCTAAAAAGAGGTGGAGAGAATCCATTGTTTAGGATCCTTGTCCAGTTACTTGTAGGCCAGGCAGAAGGATCGTCAGATCTTTCCTGGGTCCCTCCTCAAACTCAGCTCTGAACCCCTCTTTCTCAGGGGCAGCCAGCAGGAGGTCGGGCAGGAGAATTGTGATATTTACTCCCTCACCCCGTCTATGCTCACGTGCCAGAGATCAGCAGCAATCTTAGAGTAAGTTTTTTTAGGAGGGTGAATTATTATTTGTATTTTTAATCTTGAAGGAATGTTTAAAAATATTGATATTAATGTTAGTGCCTGAAAATAGATACACAGTTCTAAAGTAGAAGACCCTGGTGGTACAAGGTGCTCCAGGGACTGTACAGATGTTTATCTCGGGCAGGAAGACCCCCCAGGGTCCTCCACACACACTCGCTTTGAGTACCACGCCCTATCCGCTCCTTGTGAAAGTGTGTGTGTGTGTGTGTGTGTGTGTGTGTGTGTGTGTGTGTGCGCGCGCGCGCGCGCATGCGCCCGTGCCTGCCTGAGTCCTGACCCTTTTATCTCTCCTCCTCAGTAAGCCGGTAGAGGAGGTAAGTAGATAATTAGAGGAGGAAATGTGTCAGTCAGGAAATAACTCATTTTACTAGAGGAAAGTCATTAAAAGCCCTTCCTTTTGTTTGTGAGCACAGGGACCTCTGGGCAGGTAAGGAGCCGCAGAATAGAGCTGGGGTCAGGGGGTCGGGGCCGGGGGGTCCACACTGTTATTGGAGACAGAAAATCCCGTGTCTGATAGACACCCAAGACTCGAACGTGGAACCCAGTGCACGGGTTCACTCAGCCGGAGCCTGGAAGTGTACACACACACGCGCAGCTATGCTGGGTACCGCCCAGACCTGTGTGATGCCATGCCTGGACACACGCGTCCCCTCAGCATCTTTACACAGACATTCAGTGTAGAGTGGAGACCCAGTGTTATGGGTGAACAGTGTCCCTCAGAAAGCTACGCTCCCAGCCTAACCCTGTGTGAAGGTGACTTTACTGGTAAAAGAAGCCTCTGCTGTGTCAGCTGGTGAAAGTGAGATCACCCTGGAGTCGCTTGGGCCCGGATCCAGGGTGACTGATGTCCTCACACAGAGAGGAGAGTTAGGAGACCGACAGAGACAGACAGGGATGATGGTCACGTGGAGATGGAGGCCGACGCTCGAGTGATGCTGCTCTGGGCCAAGGGAAGCTGGACCTCTAGGACCTGAAGTAAGCAAGGAAGCACTCTCTCGCAGCGACTCGGGAGGGCGTGCGGCCCTGCGACACTTTCATCCTGACCTTCTAACCTCAACACGGTGAGAAAAGAAACTTCTGTTGCTTTAAACTGCAGTGCCTTGTTATGGTGGCCCCAGGAAATGAGAGTCCAAGGTACGCAGAGTCCGTGGGGAGTGCCCGCACCAGGCGTGCACGGCACTCTGGCACAGACAGCCCGAGACAGGCTCCCAGGATGTTGGATGGGTCCCTCCACAGCCACGCCCTCCACCAGGAGCTCACACCAGCGGCCTTAGGCCCCCCACCATCCCGATAGCCACCAACATTTATTGTGCAGTCCTCTTTTGCTGAGTTCTGTTCTACACCCTTGAGGTCCATGAATTGAATCTTTTTAAATTTTTTGTTTTAATTTTTGCAGTGTTGTATTGGTTTCTGCCATACAACAACCCGAATCAGCCGTAGTTATACATGCATCCCTTCCCTCCCTCCACTCCACCCGCCACGCCTCTAGGTCATCAGGGACCACCAGACCGGGCTCCCTCTGCTACACAGCAAGTTCTCAGCAGCTGGCCAAATACACATGAGCGTGCATCTATGTTGATGCTACTTCCTCCATCCGTCCTATTCCCTACCTCTCCCACTGCGTCCACAAGTCGTTCCCTACATCTGCGTCTCCATTCCTTCCCTGCCAATGGGTTTATCAGTACTTTTTTCTAGATTCCTTATCTATCTGTTCATATATGATGTTTGTTATTCCCTGAAAAGTGCAGGAGTTTTCCCATTCACCGACGAGGAAACGGCGGCACCCAGAGGCTGAAGAACTTGCTGCTCCAGGGGCGGAGAGCTCCGAGGCTGGTGTAGATCCCGCCTGTGTCTGCAGCATCTGGTGAATGACTCTTTTCTCGGGGTTCTGGTGAGGACTGTGTCCTAAGCAGGGCTGGACTGTCTCTTCGACTGCCTCCTGAGTCTGGGGCTGTGATGTCCAAAGCCAGAGCCCTGGCACAAAGGCTTGCCTTCGCCTCTGTCTGTTAGGTCTGCAGTGATCTGTGTGAAGAAGTAAGAGCAGGAACGGGCAGTGTGAGCGGAGAGCTTTCATCACTCTGCTCCATATATGCGTTTTGATTCAAGAATACTTTATTCATTGAGGAATATTTTGCATACCATATCATACACACAGTGAGCGTGTAAGTGTTGATGAGGTTTGACAAATAGATCTAGTCACGTAACCACTACTCCAATTAAGGAAGGACCACTTCTGTCACCACAGAAAGCTCCTTGTACACTTTTATAGTCAAAATCCTGTCTCTATCCCAGGCAACCCCTGATCAAAGTTCTAACACCACAGATTAATTTTGCCTTTTTTCCAGTTTCACCGACATGGAAATACAGAATATGTGCCTTTTGCGTGTCTGCTTCCTTTCACTCAGTGTAATTATTTTTGAGATTTAATCATGTGGTTATATATGTCAATAGTTCATTCTCTTTTCTTGCTGAGTAGCATTCTGTTGCACATTCTTTGGTACTGCCCAATGGACATGAATCTGAGCACTCTGGGAGACACAGAAGGACAGGGGAGCTTGGCACGCAGCAGTCCATAGGGTCACAAAGAGTCGACATGACATAGCGGCTGAACAACAAGTTTCCATTGTTTGAAGGCACCGCATTTGTTTACCTGTTCAGCTGTCGATAGGCATTTAGGTTGTTTGCAGTCTTATTAGCTATGTTAGTTGCTTAGTCGTGTCTGACTCTCTGGGACCCTATGGATTATAGCCCACCAGCTTCCTCTGTCCGTGAGATTCTCCAGGCAAGAATATGAGAGTGGGTGGCCATTTCCTTCTCCAGGGCATCTTCCCAAGTTAAGGATGGAGCCTGGGTCTCCAGGTTCTTTACCATCTGAGCCACCAAAGCAAACGATTACAAATAAAATTGCTAAGAACATTTATATGTTTCTTTGTGTGAACATGGGTTTTTATTTCTTTTGGGTAAATGCCTAATAGTTGGAGGACTGATGTATGTTTAACTTTTTTAAGAAATTGAAAAATTCTTATTTAACACTCCCACCAGCAGTGTAGAAGGGTTCTAGTTGTTCCAAAACACCACCAGCACTTGTATTGACTATTTTTTAATATTTTAGTGGTTCTGTTGGGTATGAAGTGGTAGTTCACTGTGGTTTTAATTCGTATTTCCCTGAAAATTATAGATGTTGGCAATCTTTTAATGTGCTTATTGGATATTTCTTCTTTTGTTAACTGTCTTTTGCCAAGTTTAATTTTTTTTTATTATTGAGTTGTAAGACTTCAAGATAAATTCTGGACATGAGTCATGTCAGATATACAAATTTTGAATATTCTCTGCCAGTCTGTGACTTGCTTTTTCATTTTTAAACACAGTTCTTTTAAGTTCTTTGTCAGGAAGTGTGTCGATGTCCGTTTCCTCAGGGCAGGTTACTGCAGCTTTGGTTTTTCTTTTTGTGGTGTCACATTTTCCGGATTCCTCGTGATCCTTGTAGCCTTGCATTAGTGTCTGCACATCTGAAGATTCAGCCACCTCTTCCAGGCTTTACAGATTGCCTTCAGCAGGAAAAGCCCTTCACTAGTCAGCCCAGCCAGAAACTGGGTAGGACAGTTAGTGAGGACTACAGCCAGTGGGGTGAGGCTGCTCTTGGGGTCCCCAAGTGGGCCTGGTGCCAGGGCTGGACAACAGTTAAGGAAGTCAACACTATGTTTCTGTTATCATTGTCTGTATCTCAAGAATCATGGTTGTAAGTTCCCTTGGTCCTATTTTGGTAGAAGATGGGGTCTGAATAAATGATAGCATAAAGCCAGCTCAAGTTACTGAACAGGACCTCTGACTCTGAAAGCCCAAGGGGTCCTGATTGCTCTGCTCTTTATTCTGTCTCACTCCCCCCATGCTTTTTGGCAGCCCCTCCAGCTTCATTCTCATGCATCCCCAGGGATACATTCCTATACCTGCAAACAGGCAGATACCCTCAAACCATCAGGCTCCATATCAGACAGTTGAGAACCTTGGACTAGAAATCGGTGGAGACAAGAAGACCCAGAAGTGATTGATCTCCCTGTCCCTAGGGAGCCTGTGATTATTGATGAAGACAAAGGTCATCAGAAAGAGAGTAGGAGAAACTTTATAAACCAATAAGGAGAAGCCCATCTGTCAGCGCACACAGGAATGATACGAGGGAAGAGGGGCTATAATAGAAGATGAACTTCTGAGAACTGGACAGGCCCTGCGAAGGTGTACAGCTTGACTCTTGTTGAGAAGCAGATCACCCCGCTCCCAGGCCTTCCTTGACAAACACCTTGACTTTGTGAGATGAAGCTTGAAGATGGGGAGGAGGTGCTAATTGCAGCCTATATTCATGAGGTTTTGTATGACAGTAACACAACTCATACTATCAAGTAAAAAATTTAAAAAAGGAATATTTTGACTCATGTAACTGAAAAGTCTAGAGGATATGTCTGGTTAGACAAGGATTTCCACGATATCATCAGGGCTCTATCTATCCCAGGCGCTCTCCTGATGGTGAGCATGGGGCTGCCAATAACCAAAAGCTCACATCCCATCAGATTAGCAACTTGGAAACAATAAAGCTTCTTCCCCAAAACCTTTGGCAGAAAAGCCCTGTTGAAGGACTTGATCACCTGGCTTTAGGTCACATGGCCACCCTTGATTCAATGAGTTTGGCCAAGGGCACAAAGTATCCTGATTGATCAGGACAGAGTCTCCTGTACATCAGTGAAGATTGGGCAGCGACGGTCCCATCCAAACCACTTGGAATCGATTCTCCAGAGAAAAAAGAATTCTTTTACCAGAAGAACTAGGGAGGTTGGTACTGGACAGGGAACACAATAGAAGCCCACTCCACAGTCCACATCCTAGCCCCATGTATGATTACATGAAGTAAAGAAGGGGATAAGTTCTTGTGGATGTAGGACTTTCACATGGATGACATGGAGGCCTAAGACCAGGAATGCACCTTGAGATGTGTGTGTTCTACCCAGGTGTCGCCCGTGGCACAGACGTCGTCCCTGTGGGAAGCCTCAGAGACTACACTCCAGAGCCTCCTTATCCTGGGAACCAGCTGAACTAACAGAGAACCGTCCTCTGGAGGACAGAGGCACAGAGGTGGGCAGAAAGAGCAGTCAGGGAGGATTCTAGTCCCTCCCCTCTCCTCCCGCCACCTGGACTCCCGGGACCACATGGCTGGGCCTCAGGCTTGGACCCCGGAACACAGGAAGGGTGTCAGGGAGGTGGGCCGTGGGCACACACTGCGTGGCCTTCCTTCCCCCAGCCCCCTCCACCTCAGCACAAGCGGTAAATACGCTACAGAAGCCACGGAAGGCAGCATTCGGAAATTTAAAAGATAAACGTGCACGGGGTAATTGAATAGCATTCTGCTGAGAAACGAGCTCTCAGAGCTGATAATCAAGACTATGCTTCACCCGAGGGGCTCTGTCTGCCTCACTGTGCAGACGCAGCAGCTGGAACCCTGGGGAGGGCTCTGCGGGGGGTTGGCGGGGGGGGGGCAGTGCTTGGCTTTGGGTCAGGTTGCAGGCCTGAGCCGCCCAGCGGGGGGCAGGGAGCTCTGTGTCCTGGGCAAGGTTCCAAGGGGATGGATAGTGGGGGCTGACCCCAGGATGCCTGAGGGGCCTCTAGGTGCCAAGATTTGGATACTACTGTCATGATTTTTTCAGATCCAACCATCAGGTGTCTATCGAGAGTGTACTATACTATCTGGACCAGGCTCAAACCTGAGGGATAAAAACACAAAGGAATAATAAAAATGCAAATCGTTTATACAGTACTTAGTATGCACCAAGCATCATTTTAAAGTGATTTCCATATAGGCCTAATTTGATCTCGGCAGCAACCGTGGGAGGTAAGTATTACCACTGGCCCGGTTGTACCCTTGAAGAGACTGAGGCACAGAGTTTAATTTACTCAAGTTCACAGAGCCAGTAAAGAGAGCATGGGGTTCAGACCCAGGTGATGGGAGGAAGAATATGAGATCTTACTGATAACAGAGTCCCCGCTCACGTGACTTCACTGTCCTGTTGAGGTGAGCAGAGAGTCTGAGGATTTGAGAGGGCAGGGGGATGGATGAGACCGGAGCTGAAGGGCTCTCTGTGGCCTTTTGGTCAACCCCTCTCTGAGGCCTGGCCTCCACCCCGAAGGCAGCTGTGGGTGGATTCTGTCCTCTGGGACCCTTCCTCCCAGGTATGCTGGCAACCCCCGCCCCTCCAAACCCACCTCTCTCTCTCTCCTTTTCCCCCCTTTCTCTGGTTATCGTAATTATTCGGGAATTTACAGAATAATCCGTCACCAAGTCCTCCAGAACAAATTGAATGTCAGGTTTATAAAACAACCTAATAAAGCAGATGGCGTTCCCCACTGGTAAATCTCTCCCCCACTTCCTGCCCCACCCCCTCCCCGCTTTCGTGTCTCGGAAGCTGACAGATTATCCATTTACAGGCAGATTAATCCTGAGCAGTACAAACACGGGGAGAAAATTACACTTTCTTGTCTCTATAATTGATACGAAGGACGCATTAATCTGTAAAGCCCAGAGGAAAGGCCCATCTGTCCGCCCACGCAGACGCGGGGCGTCTGGGAAGGAAGGGGCCACGCCCATCTCTGACTGTCCCTCTGCCTTCTTCTCAGAAGCCCCTTGCCCGGGCGGCTTCTAGCTCTCTCCCTGGCCCTGGAAGCTGGGCACCTGCAGCTTAGACAAAGCCCCATCCCCGTCCGCGAGGCAGGCCGGGTTCAAGGTCCGGCACTTTGGGGCTCTAGGTCAAGGGCCGAGGCTCCGCCACCAGCCTCCTTTCGCCTTCCTTCCGGGAGCTTGGACCACTGCGACGCCTGTCAGCCTCGCTCTGCGGGGATGCCGCGTCTGCCTCAGTGTCCACTCTCAGGGTGGCCCTTGGGGGACGCCAAGAGGCACTTCTTCAGTAAGATTTGGGTGCGGTGGCCCCCTCCCCACTCTCTACTCCCGCTTTAAAACTCTGTGCAGATGGACGCACTTCTTCCCCGCGACGCCATTTCCTCCTCTTCCGGCACCTTCTCTGGTAGAGGCAGGTGTGAGGCGTTAATTGTCTCCCTGAGGCCTGTCGGAGCTGGCAGGAAATGTCACTCCAGCCGGATCCTCTCTGCGGAGGGAGCGGGGGGAGCCCGGATTCTGAGGAGATTCTGAGGAGATTCTGCCCCGGAAAGGACCCTCCCCACCCCCTCAACTCCGGAGACCGACCGCGACAGACATGGACAAGAAACAGCCCCGCCCGTCCAGCGCACCCCATCTGAGGAATTTAGGGCAGGCGCCCTCCCTCACCGAGTCCGGGTGAGGGGCGGATTTATCTAGAGTGGGAGAGAGGGTCCGCGGCTGGTCCTGGCAGATCCCCGGCTGACAGAATGACCCGGTAGAACCTCAAATGAGAGAGGGAGGAGATAGAAATGAGGATGGGAGAGAAACAGAGGAGCAGTCAGAAGACGCCAAGTGACCGGGAGAAAGAAAATGGGATAAAGGTGAAGTAGAGACGTCCAGGACGAGAGGTCGTAATTTCTGCTTTCTGGACGGTGGGCGTCTCTTCGGATCTGAGAGCCTGTCTCCGTAGCTTCCACCGCACTGCTTCCAAAGGGGCTGGCCCTCAGATAGGTGGGCACGTTCCCAGCACACGCCCACTCTTGTCTGGAGGTGCTCCAGGTGCTCAGAGCCCCGATGCATAGCAGGAGCCTCTCACCAGTGTGGTGGGCTTCACAGAGCACTTCGTTCCCACCTGCTGGACCGCAGGCCCGCTCTGGCTAGGCCTCTCCAAAGAGGTGGCCTGTGGGAGAGGGTGCCACGGGCTGAATCGTGGCCACCCAGGGCCACGTCTCTTGTCTGGGAGTTGATGGGCGCAGAAGGGCTCCCCGCAAGTGCTCCAGTCTTTGCCTTTGGACTCCAAGCTCTCTGCACAAATGTTACCCGCTACTCCGGGAAGATGTTCAAGGATGGCTCTAATCAGCGTTTTTCAGAATATGTCCCTGGGAGCAGTATTGGTGCCTGACCTATTTTCAGCGCTCCACAGTCGAATACATTTGAAGGGTTCTGGGCTAACAAAGTTAAACAATGTCATTTTCTCTGTTTCACTTTTGGTATTTTTTTTTGCCCCTTTCTCTTCTCTGCTCTGGTTGATTTTTCTCCATTTCTGTCTGTGTTTTCTTCTAACTCTCTATATTATAAAGCATTGATTGTAGGTTTGATACATTCCCAGTGAAATGATAAATACCAGCTCATTTTGGTTTCATGCTTTCCCTTTTAAAATGAATGATTAAATTCTACAGTAGATATATTTTTAAAATTGACTATTATAATTTTAAAAGAGAAAAAAATTAGTGACTCTGACCTTAGGGTCCTGAAAGCTTGAAGGTAATATCATTCCATTTTCATTTACTAATTTTAATAAGACTCACTGCAACATAAATTGTAGAGTAATGATATGTAAATTATCTGGAGAAACCAACAAAGCACTTAATTTTATCCCCTTAAATGTCATAATTAATGCTGGTTGAACATCTAAGGTTTGGAGGGCTAGTTTTATTAGGTATAAGTTTGGGCGATAAAATGAAATTTTTTACTTATTATGTTTCTAAGAGTCTCAAAGTTTTTCAACCAATTAACTTGTTAGTGTCTAAAGAGGCAGGTTTTTTTTTTTTTTTTTTTTTTTTTGCTTTTTTAATAGTGAAAACCGTTTCCTCATTCTGGCACTGTATCTTCATAAAGTGACAAACCAGAATTAGTCCTCCACATACTATCCAAAGATCAGGGCCGTATTTTTTTTTTTTTAATTTGTAAAGTCCATTGTTAGACATTCTCAGAAGGTACAGGAAAAGAGGGAAATGCTACTCTTGCCCTTAAAAAGAAAAGACAGTATGAGAAAACGTGTCTCTCCTAAAGATGTTATTGAGAACTTCACAGACAAAACCAGCTGGTGTAGAAAACAGAAAGTGAAGTAAAAGAGTGCTGGAGAATGAAGAGCTGAGTTCTCTAGGTGTCAGATCTTGTGTTTGCTTACAATGTTCCCTGTGCCTAGACTATCTCTGGTACACTCTGTATACCCGCTCACGTCCATTTCTGGTATCTCCTTTCCGTTACCAACTTGGTAGAATTGACTCCTTCTCTTCCAGGCCTTCACTGTATGTGTTCCATATTTATATTAACACTTTATTGAATTTTAATTTTATTTCATGTTGCAAGATTCAAGGGTCAAGAAGCTTAATAAACTCTAAACAGGATAAACTCAAAGAAGACCACACCAAGACTCATCATAATCAAAATGGTGAAAATTAAAGCAAAGGAAAACTTTTGAAAGCATTTAGAGGGGAAAATGACACTTTACACACAGGGGAACAAAAGTTCTATACTGGAGGTTTCTCATTAGAAACTCTGAGGTCAGAAAACAGTGGTACCTCATCTTTCAAGGGCTAAAAACAAGAGCAGTCAACCCAGAACTCTATATGCAGCAAACATATACTTTAAGTAGGAAGTCAAAATTAAGCTATTCTCAGATGGAGGAAAGCAAAAGAGAAGTTGTCACTAGATTACCTGTTCTATGAGAAGTGTTAAAGAAAATTTATCAGGTTGCATAAAAATGATAGCAAAAGAAAATTTGGTCTTGAATGAAGAGAGCAAAACATAAATGGTAACTATCTGGGTAAACAGAGACCATATTTCCCCTTAGTTCTTTAGAACACATGTGAGTATAGAAGGCAGAGGTTATAACACCATCTGGTAGAATTTTCGGTGTATGAAGGTATAATACAAATAACAATGATAACATAAAGGTTGGTTGAGGGGAATAGTAAAGGAGTTTATATGATTGCAGAGCTTCTACATTTTACTTGAATATGAAAGCATATGTATTGTAATCTCTAGAGGAAACACTACAGAATAAATACAAAGAGATTTATAAAAATGCCAATAGAAAATAAAAGTAGAATATTAAAAATTAATTAATCCCAAAGGGGACTAGAAAGGGGAGATGTGGATATAAATATAAACGGGAAAAATAGAAAACAAATAGTAGAATTGCAGAACTAAATTCAACAATATTAATAATTACATTAAATGCTAATGGCCTGTATGTATGTTAGTTGCTCAGTTGTGTCCAACTCTTTGTGACCCCGTGGACTGTAGCCCGCCAGATTCCTCTATTCATGGAATTTTCCAGGCAAGAATATTGGCGTGGGTAGCCACTCCCTTCTCTAGGGGATCTTCCCGACCCAGGGAGCAAACACAGGTCTCCCGCACTGCAGACAGATTCTTTACTGTCTGAGCCACCAGGGAAGCCCTGCTAATGGCCCAAACCTGTCAATTAAGAGCTAGGGTTTGACAAAATGAATAATAATAATAATAATAATAAAACAAGTCTCTAATTTGTTTCCTTCAACTGACATTCTCTAAGTACAAAAATACAGTCTTAAAGTAAATAGATAGCATTCAAATAATAAGCAAAAGAAGGCTAGAATGGTTATTTTAAATCAGACAAAATAGTCTTCCAAATGAAGATATCACTCTTTTACTTTTTAAGATAAAGGTGGACAATTCAAATGGCAATTCATCAGAAAGACATAACAATATAAACTTTAATGAACTTAATAACAAAGCCATTCCAATTTTAGAAATAAAAATAATAAAAATAATACCCCACATTGATGAGCTTAAATAACTGTACTTAGTGAAAGAAGCCAGGCAAAAAAGTACACAACATATCCTCCTATTTATGTAAAATTCCAGAAAATGCACACTAACATATAAGGACAGAAAAGAGATAGAGGATGGAGGTAGAAGGAGGGATGGATGTTAAGCTCACAAAGAGACTTCTGGGAACAATGGAAATGTTTGCGATCTTTATTGTAGTGATGTTTTATTTGTTAAGGACATTTGTCAAAACCGAACGAACTGCATAGTTTATATATGTGTGGCTTCATCTACTTCAGCTTTATCTCAATAAAGTTGGAGAAAAGTGAATGCTTAAAAAATCATGTATTAATACCTCTAACTCCAACCCAATACTACAAGATTCTTCCCCTCCTTTTCCCATTTTTTGTTTGTATCTCATTCCTCCACAGTGATTCTCTCCAACAGATTCTCAACATCCCTTGTTCTCAACAACATCAATATATTTGCTCAATGTTGTAACACATGCAAATAATTTTGAAAGTACTGTACTCATACCACTACCAAAACAGTCCTGTTAGAAAAGGTTCAAAACTTCTTTGCATTTACTTTTAGAATATGTCTAACTGAGGAATTATAGACATAGACAGCCAAGTACTATGATCAAAAGTTAGTTGTATTAATTTTTCCTTTTGTATAGTTATTCCTATTTACATTCAGTTCTACATTCAGTTTTCCCACATGTTTGATGAGTTAGTTTTATTTTTTCTATGGTAAAATGTTTACATGGGTCAAAAAAAAAAAAATCTGTGCAAACAGTATACTTAGAGACATTTCTGACTCTTTGTTAGCTTTTCTTCCTTAGTTTAACTCATTCCCTTCAGATAACCAGCTTCACTTACTTCTGATTCATCCTTCTTATGCTTCTTTTGCAAAAATGGGCATATATTCTTATTTCACCCTCTTTCTTACAAAATATAGCATACTATCTGTGTCTTCTACTTAAAAATACCATGGAAATCATTTCAATTTACAGAGTTATTTCTCATTTTTATAACTGCATATTATACCATTGTATGGATATACTGAGCACTGAAGAATTGATGCTTTTGAACTGTGGTGTTGGAGAAGACTCTTGAGAGTCCCTTGGGCTGCAAGTCCATCCTAAAGGAAATCAGTCCTGAATATACATTGGAAGGACTGATGCTGAAGCTGAAACTCCAATACTTTGGCCACCTGATGCAAAGAATTGACTCGTTTGTAAAGACCCTGATACTGGGAAAGATTGAAGGCAGGAGGAGAAGGGGATGACAGAGGATGAGATGGTTGGATGGCATCACCGACTCAGTGGACGTGAGTTTGAGTGAACTCCGGGAGTTGGTGATGGACAGGGAGGCCTGGGGTACTGCAGTCCCTGGGGTCACAGAGTCAGACACAACTGGGCGACTGAACTGAACTGTATAGATATACAATGACTTATTCTACCAATCTGCTCTGCATATATGCATGTAGATTGTTCTTAGTATTTTGTTACTATGAATGATACTACAGTGAATAACCATGTGCATATTTTGTTTCATATTTTTGAAGATGGATCTTCAAAGTAAATCAATATAAATAGGACTATTGAGTGAAAGTTCACACACATATGCCGTTGTATGAGATACCGCCAATCCCTCTTATAGGTGGGATTGGCATTCTACATTCTACATTCCCACTGGGATTGATTTCAAGTGACTATTTCCTCATATCCTTGTCAACAGAATGCTTTGTGAAGCTTTTGAAATTCTGCATATTTTGTAGTTTCAAAATGGTATCAGTATCGTTTCAATTGGCATTTCTCTTATTCTAATTATCTTTTTAATATCTTTTCTCTTTTTTCTGTTAGTTTTTGTGATTTTTCTATTAGTCTCTTGATTTTGTAACTTTTTACATATAAGAGACATGAGCTCTTTTTCTGTGATAGTCATTGCAAATATTTTCCCAATATATTTAATATAATGTGCATTTGATTTTGTTTATGCTAATTTTAGCCATGCAAAAAATTGTTTTATTTAGTTGAATTATCTTTTATTGATTTTAGATTTTGAGTCATAATGAGAAAGTCTTTTACCAATCCCAAATTATCAGATAAATCACCTGTTTTCCTCTAATACTGTGTGTGTTCCTTGATGTATCTTATACCTCTCAGGCACTTGCAGTTTATTCCTGGGTAGGGTGAGAGGTCTGATTCCAATTTTATCTTTTTCCAAATGGCTATTCAGTTATCTCAGCATCATTTATTTAAAATTCTATCTTTTCTTCAGTGATTTGAGATGTTGCCTTTATCATATAAAATTTTTCATTATGCACTTGGGCCTATTTCTATGCCTGCTAATTTATTTTAATTGTCTCCTACTAGTGCAGCAATACCACACTGTTTTAATTATAGAGTCAGCCTCAGTGTTTTAATTGGTAAGCTAAATCCCCTCATGTACTGTAACACTACTAAATAAGGAGTTATTTCTGCCATATTATTTCATATTTTTCATTTACTCTACATTCCCTTTGTTTTTTATTTGGTCTCATTTTCACTGCATAGATAAATCATCTTAGGCCATTTAAAAGTTTTATTTTCTATTTTTATTATTATTGTGGTTGTCTTTAAGACCTATGCACACATTTATTTGCTTGACAGTGTCTAAAATCTTAGTTTTGAGAGTTATAAATGTGTTTTTCTTTCTTAAATCTTTTGTTTGATCCTTACTTTTTCAGACAACAACAAGTTTTATTAAAGTATTTGATCATTCTTTCATCGAATTTCTCTTGCAGCACTTTCTTGGATTTATTTCTCTTTATATCTGAGTGCTCTTCCAAGAGTTATCAAAATGGGATTTTGTATTATAAACCTCATATGTCTGAAAATATCTTGATAACACTTGCAATAAATGATGATTTGTCTATATGTAAAATTCTAGGTTCAGTGTTCTTTTCCTTTAACACTTTAAAAATATTTCTTTGTTTTCCTTTACCCAATGTATTGTTAAGAAGTCTGATGAAATCAGTTTTAACCTCTTTAAATTATCTGTTTTTCTTTTGGAAGCTTTTAGAAGTTTTCTGCACCTTTGATTTCTGAATTTCACTAAAATATGTCTAGATGTGGGTTTTTCTTTATTATTCTACTTGGCACTCTATAAATCTTTTCAATCTCAGGTCTTTCATCTTTTGTTTAAATTTCTTCAAATATTTCTTTCCCTCTGTTTTTTCCTTTCTGGCTTGGAATTCCATCATTTGAATATAAGTATCTCTGTTTACTTACAACATTCTTAGCCTTTCTTTAAAAATTTCTATCTTCTTTTGATGACTTCTAGGAGAATTCCTCATCATGATTTTCTGGTTTATATATTCTGTCTTCAGGGTTATCCTTCCAGCAATTCATCTCTTTTATTTATTTCAATATTATTATTATTCTAATACAAGATTTTTATTTATTTGCATGACCTATTTCATATTTAGTGCTTTTGTTGAGAATATTTATTATGCTTATTTAAAAATCTTGGTCCATCTGTCCCAGTTATCCTGCTTCATGGGATGCGTGGTGTTCAGTTTGTTCTCTTTCTTTAAAGTGGTTTCATTTCTCAAGGTCAAATGATTTTGGCCTGTAACTTACGTTCCCTTGGGAATACAGTGACTCTGTCTGTAACGTGTAGTGGGGGAGGTTCTAAAATCCTAATTGGTGAGTTAGGTGAATCCTCTTGGTGAATTTAAAGGAGAGAGTGAGAATGAGCTCCAAGACAGAGAACCTTTAATTCTGCAGAAACTCTCTTGATTTGTCCCAGTAACCTGCTGCCCTTTGCCAATTTAGGATCCCCTTAGATTCTGTTCCTCTACTGTGTACTCCTCTCTGTCTGGCATTCTGCTTTGAAAGAAGCAGAACTTGAGAGGTAGCCAGGTCCTTAGTAGATAAACCAACCTTGACTGTTGGGGGCTGGGGAAAAGTGCTGGACAGATGAGTTGACACTCATGCACAACTGGAAGCACACTTCTGGCCCCATTAGCACTCATCTCAGCAGGGTTCTAGGATTTCTCCAATACTCTTGGAATTCTGGAGGTCTGGTTGTGATGCAGCTTGCTCTGCATAGACAACGGTAGCTGTGTGTGTGTTTGTGTGTGTGTTGGGGGAGAGGAGGACAGTACAAGACCAGAGCTTCAGAGCCAACCCAGTCTCCCACTGGAGCTTCTCCCCCTCTATTTCCACTCATCCACCCCCCATCCCCTTGCAAAGACACAATTATTCTTGGTTTTCAGAAGCTTTCTGTCTCCCAGGGGTTCTCACAGTTTTGTTTAGATCTTCAAATCCATGACTTGTTTTGTCTCCTGTAGTTTCTCCAGAATTAATCTGGGGGGAAAGTGCCAGCAGCTTAGATTAGTTTGCCATTTTGTCGGGAACTGAAGACATTATTTTGGCTAAATACTCAGCCTTGGAGATGTCGTCTCCTTCTTGTTTGTCCCCTTCACTGGGGTAGAAAGTGTGTAAGACCTTGTGCTGCTGTGGGGAGAAGGCTATTTTGGATTCACATAGCATCATTTCGAGTGGCCTGATCTCTTCTGCAGAATGGCCCATCTGGGCTGGTGCCTGGCCTGGCGGCCCCTGAGGTCTCATCTGGCTGGAGCATCACGCTGCCACCCACCTGTGGTGTCAATGGTCTAGTTCTGGGATTTTGATTGGAAAGCACCTGCAGACTTTTCATCAAACCCTGAGACTCTGCTGCTCCCCTGGCCCTCTAGGCAGCTCTGAGTTTCTTCACCAGGGTACAAGGAGGTCCTAAGTCATCCCCACAGTCCGTCAGTTGATAAGTCAAAGACCCAAGGGCATGGCCTCAGGCTTACTGATATAGTGAGCACTCTTCACAATGGCTGCTCTGTGCCTTGTTGGCTGCCTGTATGCTGAGCATCTCTTCAACTGAGGCTTCCAGCCTTCCAAAACCTTTTCCCTGAGAGGGTACCACTCCCCTTCTGATGGTCACCTCTCATCTATTTAGATGTTTCTGTAGTGCTTCCATTAACCGAACCATAACATTTTGTATAAACTTGTTATGACCTCTTTTCCTTTACATCATAATTATTTGTGTTTCTCTCTCCCTAGCAAGAGTGTGAGCTCCCCTAGGGCAGGTACTGTCTAAAAT
Source organism: Muntiacus reevesi (assembly GCF_963930625.1). NCBI lineage: Eukaryota > Metazoa > Chordata > Mammalia > Artiodactyla > Cervidae > Muntiacus > Muntiacus reevesi. Next base: position 120,142,237 of record NC_089253.1, on the reverse strand, counting down.
TTTTCCTTGTACTGCTTGTTGTCTGCCATAGGGCTCAGCATAAAAAAAAGCACAGGGTAAATGTGTGTTGAGTCAAACGGAGTGATACAAGTTAAAAGGAGATAAGTGCTTGAAAAGAGGTGTTTGGGTGAGAAAATTGTTCTTTATCACTGGGGGATATGGGAGGTTTTCTTAAGAAGGTGACATCTGAGGGTTCTAGCTGATGGAAAGAAAAGAATGCTCGGGGTGCAGGGAACACCAGGAGGAAAGGCACAAAGATGGGGAAGCGCGGGGTGTTTGTTCCATTTCTGGAGCTTCTTTGTGAATCCCTTGTGCAGTGCCTTAGACATAAGCGGTGCTGAGAATACACTGCATTGAATGGGATTAAATCTCTGTCCCTTCTCGCCCTGCTAGGAGGGTGAGCCACGAGCTGGCAACGCCCAGTGGTCATAGAGGACTTTGGGTCAGAAGGAAAAGAACTTGTCTCTGGTGCAGATACATCTAAGTGTCCAGTGCTTCACATCCTGCATCGATCAAGGTCCTGCAGAAACTAAATGGCACACCCAGACAACGTGACGGAAGGAGAATTTAAAGGAACAGTTAGAGCTGGGTGAAACCAGCCGAGGGGTGGTCAGTTTCCTCGGGGCCAAGAAACACCATTCTGAGCCCTGAGGGCCAAAGGGAGGACGCTGTGCCCCGTGTGAAGGGCCGTCCAAGAGCAGCTCTGCCCGCCCTGCTGCCCGATCCCGGTGTGTGCGTGTGTACATGTCTGACCGCCCTCTCCTCCTGCCCCCTGAGTCCTCCACCAGTGCCTCCCATCGGCCAAACGCAACTGGAAGCCTCAGGGCCACAGGACAGGTGGGAAGCTGAGGGTAGGTCTCCAGATGGGGAATATCTGATTGTCTCACTTAATCCTCACAACACCCCACTTGGCTGTTCACTTGTTAGGTTGTGTTCAACTCATTGTGTGACCCCATGGACTACAGCACGCCAAGCTTCCCTCTTCTTCAGTATCTTTCAGAGTGTGCTCAAACTCACGTCCATTGAGTCAGTGAAGCCACCCAACCATCTCATGCTCCGTTGCCTCCTTCTCCTCCTGCTTTCAATTTTTCCCAGCATCGGGGTTTTTTCCAATGAGTCAGCTCTCCACATAAGGTGGCCAAAGTATTGCAGCTTCAGCTTAAGCATCAGTTCTTTCATGAATATTTAGGGTTGATGTCCTTTGGGATTGACTGGTTTGATCTCCTTGCTGTCCGAGGGATTCTCAACAGTCTTCTCCAGCACTACAGTTTGAAAGCATCAATTCTTTGGTGCTCAGCCTTCTTTATGGTTTAACTCTCATATCCATATGTGACTACTGGAAAAACCATAGCTTTGACTATATGGGCCTTTGTTGGCAAAGTAGTGTCTCTGCTTTTTAATTTGCTGTTTAGGTTTGTTATAGCTTTTCTTCTAAGAAGCAAGCATCTTTTAATTTCATGGCTGCAGTCACCATCTGCAGTGATATTAGAGCCCCCCAAAATAAAGTCTGGCACTGTTTCCGTTGTTTCCCCAACTATTTGCCATGAAGTGATGGGACCAGATGCCATGATCTTAGTTTTTTCAATGTTTTTAAGCCAGCTTTTTCACTCACCTCTTTCACCTCATCAAGAGGCTCTTCAGTTCCTCTTCACTTCTGTCATTAGAGAGTTGTCATCTGCATATCTGAGGTTATTGATATTTTTCCTGGCAGTCTTGAGTCCAGCTTGTGCTTCATGCAGCCGAGCATTTCTCATGATGTACTCTGCATATAAGTAAAATAAGCAGGGTGACAATATACAGCCTTGATACTGTCCTTTTCCTATTTGGAACCAGTCCATTGTTCCATATCCAGTTCTAACTGCTGCTTCTTGACCTGCATTCAGGTTTCTCAAGGCAGGTAAGGTGTTCTTGTATTCCTATCTCTTTAAGAATTTTATACAGCTTGTTGTGATCCACACAGTCAAACTCTTTGGCGTAGTCAATGAAGCAAAAGTAGATGTTTTTCTGGAACTCCCTTGCTTTTTCTATAATCCAATGGATGTTGGCAATTTGATCTCTAGTTCCTCTGCCTTTTCTAAATCCAGTTTGTACATCTGGAAGTTCTCAGGTGACGTACTGCTTAAGCCTAGCTTGAAGGATTTTGAGCATTTTCTTGCGAGCATGTGAAATGAGTGCAATTGTGCAGTAGTTTGAACATTCTTTCGCATTGCCCTTCTTTGGGATTGGAATGAAAATGGACTTTTTCCAGTCCTGTGGCCACTGTTGAGTGTTCCAAATTTGCTGGCATGTTGAGTGCAGCACTTTCACAGCATCACCTTTTAGGATTTGAAATAGTTCGACTGGAATTCCATCACCTCCGCTAGCTTTGTTCATAGTGATGCTTCCTAGGACCCGCTTGACTTCACACTCTGGGATGTCTGGCTCTAGGTGAGTGTCACACCATCATGGTTGTCCAGGTCATGAAGATCTTTTCTGTACAGTTCCTCTATGTTGTCTTGCTACTTTTCTGAATCTCTTCTGCTTCTGATGGGTCCTCACCATTTCTGTCCTTTTTTGTGCACATCTTTGTATGAAAAGTTCCCTTGGTATCTCTAATCTTCTTGAAGAGACCTCTAGTCTTTCCCATTCTATTGTTTTCCTCTGTTTCTTTGCACTGATCACTGAGGAAGGGTTTCTTATTTCTCCTTACTGTTCTCTGTAACTCTGCATTCAGTTGGGTATATCTTTCCCTTTCTCCTTTGCCTTTAGCTTTTCTTCTTTTCTCAGTTATTTGTAAGGCCTTCTCAGGCAACCATTTTGCCTTTTTGCATTTCTTTTTCTTGGGGATGGTCTTGATCACTGCCTCCTGTACAATGTCGCAAACCTGCATCCATAGTTCTTCAGTCTGTCTTTCAGATCTAATCCCTTGACTCTATTTGTCACTTCCACTGTATAATTGTAAGGGATTTAATTTAGGTCCTACCTGAATGGTCTAGTGGTTTTCCCTACTTCTTCAATTTAATTTTGCAATAAGGAGTTCATGATCTGAATTTTGCAATAAGGAGTTCATGATCTGAGCCATAGTCAGCTTCTGGTCTTGTTTTTACTGACTGTATAGAGATTCTCCATCTTTGGCTACAAAGAATATAATCAATCTGACTTTGGTATTGACCATCTGGTGATATCCATGTGTAGAGATGTCTCTTGTGTTGTTGGAAGAGAGTGTTTGCTATGACCAGTGAGTTCTCTTGGCAAAATTCTGTTAGCCTTTGCCTCACTTCATTTTGTACTCAAAGGCCAAATTTGCCTGTTATTCCAAGTATCTCTTGACCTCCTACTTTTTCATTCCAATACCCTATGATGAAAAGGGCATCTTTTTTTGGTGTTAGTTGTAGAAAGTATTGTAGGTATTCATAGAACTGTTCAAGTTCAGCTTCTTTAGCATTACTGGTCAGGGCATAGACTTGGATTACGGTGATGTTTAATGATTTGCCTTGGACATGAACCAAGATCATCCTGTCATTTTTCAGATTGCACCTAAGTACTGCATTTTGGACTCTTCTGTTGACTATGAGGGCTATTCCATTACTTCTAAGGGATTCTAGACCACGGTGGTAGATATAAAGGTCATCTGAATTCACCCTTTCCAGTCCATTTTAGTTCACAGATCCTTAAGTTGTCGATGTTCACTCTTGCCATCTTCTGTTTGACCACATAGAATTTAGCTTGATTCTTGGACCTAACACTCCAGGATTCCTATGCAGTATTGTTCTTTACAGAATCAGGTTTTTCTTTCACCATCAGACTCAGCCACAGCTGAGCACCGTTTCCTCTTTGGCTCAGCCTCTTTATTCTTTCTGGAGCTATTTCTTTGCTCTTCCCCAGTACAATACTGGACACCTGCTGACCTGGGGGCCCATCTTTCATGTCATATCTTTTTGCCTTTTCATACTATTCATGGGGTTCTTGAGGCAAGAATACTGAAGTGGTTTGCCATTCCCTTCTCCAGTGAACCACATTTTGTCAGAACTCTCAAACATGACCTGTCCATCTTGGATGGCCCTGCCCAGGATTACTCATAGTTCCATCGAGTTATACAAGACTGTGATCCACATGATCATTCTGATTAGTTTTCTGTGATGGTGTTTTTTGTTCTGGAGGACATTGGATTGAAGTTCTTGCTTCTTCTTTCTGCCCTCTGATGGATGAAGATAAGAGGTTTGTGCAAACCCCACTAGGATGGTTTTAACTATTAACATCTGTGTATTATTGTTGAGGAAAACAAAGCCTGAGAGGCTGACTTTTCCAGGATCAAAAAGCTGCTGCAAGAAAGTCTTGGGTCTTTACTGTCCATCGGAGCAATTGTTGTGTGTGTATGAAAGAGAGAGAGAGAGAGAGAGCAAGAGCGAGCAGGGGTAGGTGCTGAGCTAAGGCAGCATGGAGCCCTCATAGACCACCCTGAAAGGGAACCCTTGTAAGTTCTAGGGAAGCACTATGGATCTGTGGTTGACGTTATAATTCAGGAGCTAGACCTTGGGGCATGGTTGCAAGAGGAACACCTGGGCCCCAGGCCCAGAGAAAGCTAATATGGCCATGGGGACAGTGAGCTAGAGAGGGATTCTCAAACTTTGTGGTCTCAGGAGTCTTCACACTCTTTTAACAATTATTGAGAATGCCAAAGATCATTTGTTTATGTGAGTTGTATTTCTAATACAATAGTTCCCATGTTAGACACTAAAACAGAAATTCAAAAACTCTTATTTTCAATTTATTTAAAAATAACAGCAAAAAATAAAAATAATGATAGTAGAGTTATTCCATGTTACCCTGGAGAAGGAAATGGCAGCCCACTCCAGTATTACTGCCTGAGAAATCCCATGGACAGAGGAACCTGGCAGGTTACAGTCCATGGGGTCACAAAGAGTTGGACGCAACTTAGCAACTAAACCACCACCACCACCATTCCCTATTAATATAAATAACTTATTTTTATGAAAAATATTTTTCAAAATAAAAAGATGTGTGAGAAAAGTGGCATTGTTTTCCATTAAAAAATATTTTTCATGTCTGACTGGACCCTATCTGCTTCTGCATCAATCTGTTGGGATTTGCTGTTTTGGTTGAAATATGTGGAGAAAATCTGGCCTCATCCAAACATGGAAATAGAAAAGGTAGGAGTTTTTCATAGTTTCTTTAGATAATTGTGGCAATTCATCTTTGATCCTAAACTAAAACTCCAAACATGACAGTTTCTTAAAAGTTATTTGCAGTTGAGAGTTTGAAACCATATCAGTAAATATTTCATACCCTATTGCATGTATTGCTTGAAGATACATGGGTGATTCTTCTACTAGCAACAGATCTTTTATCCAGGCATGCCTGGACATTTGGAAAACATTATTTCACTGAGTTTTGTAGATTTGCAAATGTTGACACACCACATTATATAAGATTAAAAGAAAAACAAAACAAAAAACCAGATTTGTTACTATTGTCAGTGACCTCATCAGGAAAGATTTTAAGTATTGGGAAGCTATCAGTTCATGAAATTTTCCAAACTTTCCACATGAAAGTACAATTTTATCATTGACCACATATCTGTCAAATGTTTTCCTTAAAGTGACAGGTTCACTTTGCTCATTTTCGAGAAAATTCTAATAAAAAACATAAGTCTAAATTACCATAGCTTGTCAACTGTTCTTTCAAATAAAAATGGAGTTTTGTGAAAGGAGCAACTCATTCAGTTAACAGCTCAGTTGCTCAAGTGCTTTTTCACTTGGGACAAAGACTAGGTTTCAGTGTCTGAAGAAATGATCTACATGTACTTCTCATTTACTCACACGGAAACTTAAAAGATGTGACTTAGGGTTGAGATTTACTAAAATTAACAATTTCTACTGCTTCATGAAGAACATTCATAAAACTGTGAATACGAGATGAGGAAAACATAAAATGCCTGTTAGTTCAATTTGGCGTCGTTACTGTAGGTCATGTGGGTATCAGCTGTTTTACCCACTGTTGCCTTTGCACCATCGTGCTAATGTCAACACGGTGAAAGAGATAAATAATGTCTTAATATCATTAGAAAAAGATTGTGACTCTTCTGACCCCTGAAAGTGTCTCGGGAACCCCAGGACTCCGTGGACCACACTCTGAGAAGTGCTGAGTCGGGGAGCCAGGTATAGGCGGAACTCAGAATGGGGGAGGCATGGCCCCACCTGTTGCAGGAGCAGCTTCAGCCCCTTCCTGGCTCCCTTGGGCCGGGCCTGGGCCACCCACACAGAGCGTGGCCGCCAAGGGTGGTGGATGTGTATGCCTAGGGTGAGGCCACTCCAGTCTGCAGCTTCAGTCGCTTTTCCTGCTTACACACTGCAACCTTCAGAGAGTGGGGGCTGAAAGTGAGGCAGAGGTTGCGTAGGCAGCAGCTGCTAAAACAGGAAGACCCAGCAGGCCCACGGGTGGGCTCTCCTTTTAGAACACGCTCCGGGGAGACAGCTGGTCAGAGGTGCTGAGGTAGCTCTGGGCTCTGGTTCTGGTCCTTACCCACTCGGTCTCTTTGCCCCACAGCCTCTCGGAGCCTTTTCAACTCAAAGTTCTTCCTCCTTGCAAAGAAGGAGAGAGTGTCCAAGTGGAGGGGGAACAAAAAAACCCAAAAAGCCACTCCCAATCTAGGTTCACAGATCTGAAGAGGAGTCAGGAATCTGAGGATCTGGATTTAGTTCTATTTTAACTTAAAATCCTACATATGTCTTACTTGTATATTAAGCAAAATCCTCTTATATGCAATCCCAACTGATTCTTAAGTCTGATGACTCACAGTTGCCACTTCCAAACCTATGTTTGGTCCAGGCCTTTCTGCCTCCCACCAGAAATCCCCAGCGCCCTCCTCTTCCACCCCCCGTGTCAATCCACGTCCCTCCTCTGCTTTAAACTGGGCGTGAGATCCACCTCCTTCAGAAGTCTCTCTCTGCTACGCCTGCCCGCCTCTGTGGAAACGTCCTGGGGTTCCATCCTCATTCCCGCAGTGCTGAGAGTCCCCAGCGCCCCAGTGTGGGCCAGGCGCGGCGCCGAGTGTCTTGCTGATTCTAACTCTTCTTACAGTAGTTACCGTCTTCTCCCCCCCTCTCTTCTGGTTCTAGCCTCTCATCTGGCAGCACGTCCTGTGAATTTCACCTCTAGCACGTAACCTGAGTCCGTGCTCTTCTCTTGACCTCCGCACCACCGCCCAGTTCAAGGCTCTGTCGTCTCCTGACCGTGTTACAGCACAGCTTCTTCCTGGTCTCCACCCCAGGCCCCATCCCACCAGAACGTAAGCTCCTCGAGGGCAGACACTGTTCCACGTTCAACACGGCGTCTCCAGTGTCAAGCACAACGCCTGACTCGGACTATCTGTCCAAGATTTACCTCTGAATAAGAGTGAACACATGAAGAAACAGTAGCCATTTACTAAAGAAGAGATGGAGGCTTTTCAAAGGAACGTGCCCGTGACCTCATGATCTCACCAAGAGAAGGTGAGATGCCAGCCCCGTGTCTGGGTCCCTAGGATTTGTATACTTTCTATTCTCCCACTGGCCTTGCTATAAACTCATTTCACACTGGTGTCAGATATGCACGGCCCTTTCTTTTTTTTATCAACATTTTGTTTTTGACAAGCTTAAATTGATTGTAAAGACCTTGGGGGAAGGGAAGGATGGCAAACGGTCTCAGAAGTCCCCACACCTGGGAATTGCTCCCATTTTGAGTTAGGAGGCTCAGGTTCCTCAACAGGATCCATCAATATCAGTTTTGCAGGTCTTTTAGCAAGTTATTCCACCACATGGAGGCTAGTTTCCTGATCGGCATCTTGCAGACAAAATTGTTTCTATGACTTAGTGAAGGCCACAGGAAAGCAGTGGACCATGGTTGGACCGGGGTGGAGGCAAAGCAATGGGGGAGAAGCGAGTGGGATCGAGACTCGCATTGGAGGGTAAGGCCCCAGCAGCTCGAGGGAGGGGACCCCCTTTCTCGAGGGGGGACCTGGACTGAACTGCAGCGCCCCTCCCGCAGGCAGGCTGTGGCCTCCTCCTCGAGGACATCAGTGCCCCTGACGCTGCCTCTCTGCCATCAGGAAAGCCTGATCTACCTTTCATCTACCGGTCTGTTCTCCAGTGGCTTATTCCAGGGTGAGGCTCTGCTTTCTCTCTAGTTCTGGCTGCATCTCTGACCATTTCACCTCCACCTCTGGACAACCCTTTCCAGCCCCAGGGCCCCACCCGCCCCCACCACTCTCTGCTCAGCCCTCCCAAGTCTCCCTGATGCCTGTGGACGTCCAAACCCCCAGCGTGGCCTCAGGCCCCGTGTCCGAGTGCCCCAGCTGGTCCAGGGGCCTCTTTCCTCCTCAGACCCCTACGCTTCAGTTGGATTCACTTCCCACTTCCTTCTGCACAAAGGTTTGTTGTGCTTGGAAACCTTGGAGTCTTCACTCTGGAATCCAGAGTGATTCCAACCTGCCACTCAGGTATCCCTTCTAGAATCATCTGTATCACAATGGTTTCCTCTGGATTGAAATGGTCTCCACAGGTGCCCTCCCCAGGGAGGCACCAGCTCCCCATGAGCACTGTGGTGTTTTGCCGACCTTCACACCCTAAGCCCTGCTATTCAAGTCCTCACCTCCCTTCAAGGCCCCGTTCAAATCTCAGCTCTCCACACACTCACTCAGGCCACCAAGCCCGCAGTAATCTTTCGTCCTTCTCTACTCCTTTGGCATGGTATGCAACAACGCCGGTTGGTTTTATGTTTTAAATTGTGGTAAAAACACATAGTATGGAATTTACCATCATAGCCATCTCTGAGTTTACAGTTGAGCGGCATTGATCCTTTCCCATTGCTCTACAACCATCACCACTATCCATCTCCAGAAGTTTTTTATCTTCTGCAGCGGAAACTCCGCACTCAGTAAACATGGATTTCCCCACTTCTCCCAGCCCCTGACAACCCCCAGTCTGCTGTCTCTATGAATTTGACTTCTCTAGGTCACTCATATAAGAATCACACAGTGTGTTTTTGTGAATGGCTTATTTCACCCCGCCTAATGTCCTCGAGGCTTATCCATGTTGTGCGTCAGAAGTGCCTTCCTTTTCAGGGCTGAATAGTATTCCACTGTATAAATGTACTCCGTTACCTTTATCCATTCGTCTGGGAACACATTCAACTGTGGCACTTGGCTGGCTTTAACCATTAGGCGATTGTGAATGGGTCACCTGAATTAGGCATCAGACAGAAGAGTTTAGATCACAGCTTTGTTAACTTTCTAACTGGGGTAAGGTGCCTAACCTCCGGGAGTCTCGGATTTCCTGTATGTGAGACGCAGGGGTGTTCTGGGTCTGTCGTGACTTTTCCGTGAGGGATGTAAGGGATGTGAAGCAACTGTGAGAGAACCTGGTGACTAGCGCGTGCTCCGAACAGGCGAGGAAGACACCCCTGTCTGGCAGGTATCACTTACCAGACAGAGCTTTGCAGTGACCTCCTTTTCCTGTTTTTGTTTTTTTTTTTTTTAAGTCATAATAGTTTTATCTCCATCACGGAGACTAGAACCTCAGGGGGGCAGGAATCTGGACATAATAAATAGTCACTAACTTGGCTGATTGTTTGCCTTGGGAATGGTTGCGTGTGTATGTGGGTTCATAAAAGCAAGAACATGAGTGTGTGCGTGTGTGTGTGTGTGTGTGTGTCTGTGCGTGGGCTCCCTGGGGAGCACCAGGGAGGCTGTGAGGTGTGCTTGGGGCGGGCAGGGTTGGCACGGCAATGATGCCCCTGCAGGCAGTGTATGAACCCGTGGGCCTGGGGGCGGGGGCTCGGGTGCACGTTTTGTGCCCACGTGTGGAGCTGCCCGCTGCTCCTCCCATGCCACCCTCTGGGTGGGGAGGCGGTGTGTGTGCAGTGAGCCCGGAGGTGGGGCCAGAGCCGGAGGGCCGCTGAAGAGTGTATGCAAGGACTCTGTTCTGTCCAGATGCAACGACTTTGTTCTGGCAGATTCTTTGTTCTGTCCAATGATCCTCCAACCACCTACCCCCCCTCCCCATCCACGCCAGAAAGAGTTGTTTTCGGCGCCAGCCCGCCCTGCCCATCCCCGCAGCCCGACAGAAGGACTGTCCCCACTTGGCTTTTGCACACCCTGGCCTGGTGACAAGCCGCTCGCCTCCCCGGCCACTGCGCCTTGGCAGGTGTGAAATATTAATTGCCTCGCTGGGGACTGGGCTCGCTCTGTCTGCCGCGTCTGACCAGAATATCATTCTCTCCTGCAAACATAATTACGGGGAGGGGGAGGGGCTGCGGGGGGGGAGGGGGACGCGGGGGGAGGGGGCGGAGAGGGGATGCGGGGCCTTTTTTTCCCCTTAATCGCCTCTCGCCTGTCTGTTAATTAGGAGCCGTGCTTCGCGACACGCTGAGATATTTTGGTTAATTATGAAAGAGAAAAGGACAAATTTGTCACGTCTTTTGTTTTCGTTCCCCCACGTCTGGTGGTGACAGCGGCGTGAAGGCTGACGGACTGCTCAGCAGTCGGGCGCCAGATGCTCCGCCGCCTCCGGAAGCGGGGAGGGGGCCCGGGGCCGCGAGGGGGGCGGGCAGGGGCCCACCCGCAGACCCGGGCTCGGGGCCTGGCTCGGGGCATCCTCGGGCGGCAAGCGGACAGGTGCACATTCTGGGATGTGCACGCGGCGGAGCGGACGCCAGGAGACGGGTCCTCCCCGGGGAGGGGAGGAGGGGACACTCACCCCAGAGCCCTGGGGTCTGGGCTGTTGGCCTTGCGGGAATACCCACCTGGACCAAGGCTGAACTGGCCCTCGGCACCCAGAGCAGACAGACTTGCTGCGCCTCCTAGGGTCTGAGGAAGGCGCGGGGCGCAGGTTGGAGGCTGGGGGTGCACAAGTGTGTGTTAGCCGCTCAGCCCTCTCTGACTCTTTGCCAAGCTCTGTACTGGACTGCAGCCCGCAAGGGTCCTCTGTCCCTGCGGCTTTTCAGGCAAGAATACTGGAGTGGGTTGCCATTTCCTCCTCCAGGGAATCGTTCCCACCTGGGCGGGATCTTTATCTTCCGAGCCCCAGGAAAGCCCCAGGCGTGTGCAAGCTATGTGTGAAAGTTGCTCAGTCGTGTCCGACTCTTTGCAACCCCGTGGAATATACAGCCTGTGGAATTCTCCAGGTCAGAATACTGGAGTGGGTAGCCTTTCCCTTCTCCAGGGGATCTTCCCAACCCAGGGATCGAACCCAGGTCTCCCGCATTGCAGGCAGATTCTTTACCTTCAGAACCACAAAGGAAGCCCAGGAGTGGGCAAAGGACGGTGTAATACTCTGAGCCTGTCATGGAACAGACCACCCAGGGATGTGGAGGGGAGCGCTGGCTCCGTCTGCCAAACGTTCACCTGGAGAAGTCCTATTTCAGGTCTCAGCTTGTACCTGATTCCCACAGACCAGGGCAGGAATGCCGCCTACGGAGTCTAGGCTCACTGAGTTTTTCCTGTGAGATGGTTGATTCTGTGTCAACTCAGCAAGCTTATGGAGGCCAGTTGTTTGCTCAAACGCCAGTCTACACATTGCTGCAAAGATGTATTTTAGATGTTCTCAACATGAACAATCAGTAGACTTTGAGTGAAGTGGATTGCCCACTTCAATCCATAGTGTGAGTGTGTGTGTGTGGGGGCTCATCCAGGCCATCCTGAAGGCCTGTTTTCTGAATAAGAACAAATTGACCTGAAGCCTCAAACACAGAAATCCCCCTCCCAGTTTCTTGCTTCTATGTGCCCTACAAACTTCAGACTCAAGACTGAATCAACTTTTACCTGAATTTCAGGCCTGCCAGCTTGCTTTACAGATTTCAAACTTGCCAGTCCCCACAATTCCTTAAAATAAATCTCTTTTCATATATATATATATAAAAATATATATACACACATACATACATGCGGTTAGTCGCTAAGTCCTGTCTGACTCCCTGTGACCCTTTGGGCTGTAGCCTGCCAGGCTCCTCTGTCCATGGGGTTTTCCAGGCAAGAACACTGGAGTGGGCTGCGGTTTCCGTCTCCAGGGGATCTTCCCAACCCAGGGATCGAACCCACGTCTCCAGTGTCTCCTGCACTGCAGGCAGCTGCTTTACCCCTGAGTCATCGGGGAGGCCTATGTGTATATAACCTCCTATTGGCTCCGCTTCTCTGGTGAATTTCAGCTAATACAAACCCCCATCACAGCCTGGCCTTGGACTTGCCCGCTCGCCCGTCTGTGTCCCGTGAGGGCAGATACTAAACTGGGCCCCGTAGCATCCCCTGGGTCTGGCGGACGGCTTGCCTGTAATAGGCCTTAATTTGTATTTGTTGCATACTGAATGAGTTCATTTGGGAAACAAGAAAGACCTATATCCCCCAAACCAATCAAACAACCATTCACGGCAGCCCAGGCAGTTCCTGACTTATAAATGGGTTGAGTTCCAAAAATTCATTTGAGTTAGTTGTCTGAAGCTTTTTCCCACAACGACAAGGATATCAGTGCTGGCAAGTCTCCCGGGCGGGCTGCCAAAAACCTATTTAACCCAGAGTATAGATTAAGTACTGTGCATTTGCCATGAAAAATAGTAGAAAACAATACTCTTGTAAAGCTAGTAATTAAAAGAGACATACGATAGTATGGAGTAAAATAGGTAAACATTTTTTATTTTGAATATTGGAGTCTGAGGAAAAATGATTAGAAAAGGATGAGAAAGTAGAGAGAGACATGGAAAAACCTAAATGGAATTTCAGAGTATTTCCAAGGGTTTTAGAAGTCAATGAGACTGAGTTTTTCTTTTATCTAATTTCTGTGCAGAACTCAGGGATGCCCCTCCCTTTCCCCGATTGCATATAATGAGGCCAGCTCTTACTGGTCTCAATGAAGGTCATTGGTTTGTTCACAAATGTAACAAAAAGAGGGAGTTAAGGAATCCTGGGGGAGCTTTGGCAAGAGCTAGGGCTTCCCTTGTGGTTCAGCTGGTAAAGAATCTGCCTGCAATGCGGAAGACCTGGGTTCGAGAGAAAGAAAGGGAAAAGCCCAGCAAAGAGCCGGAAGAGGGTGTGTGCTTACATGGGAAACCGGGTCACTTGTGCCGAAGTTCACTGAGTCTTGAGAGGGGATGAAAGAGAAAGAAGGCAGGGTGGAGCAGGGCTCCATCAGGGCCCGGGATCTGAAGAGCTATAGGGATGGGAGAAGGAAATGGCAACCCACTCCAGTGTTCTTGCCTGGAGAATCCCAGGGATGGGGGAGCCTGGTGGGCTGCCGTCTATGGGGTCGCACAGAGTCAGACACGACTGACGCACTTAGCAGCAGCAGCAGCAGCAGGGGATGGGGAGATGCGCAGTTCCTCACCCCCGTCACCAGGAGGCACTGTTGTCCTGTCTCCAGAGGCTGGGGGTGGTCTCAGCGCAAGAGAGTTGGTGGGGAAAGCAGGAGGGTGGGAGTGTGGTGGATATTTCCAAGCTGAGTGTTACTCCTGCAAAGCCATCTCTGCTTACAAGGATGGAGATGAGTGATGTGGACAACAAGTGCCCGAAGAGCCAAACTTTTGAACTGTGGTGTTGGAGAAGACTCTTGAGAGTCCCTTGGACTGCAAGGAGATGCAACCAGTCCATCCTAAAGGAGACCAGTCCTGGGTGTTCATTGGAAGGACTGATGCTGAAGGTGAAACTCCAATACTTTGGCCACCTGATGCAAAGAGTTGACTCATTGGAAGAGACCCTGCTGCTGGGAGGGATTGGGGGCAGGAGGAGAAGGGGACGACAGAGGATGAGACGGCTGGATGGCATCACCAATCCGATGGACTTGAGTTTGAGTAAGCTCGGGAGTTGGTGATGGACAGGGAGGCCTGGTGTGCTGCAGTCCATGCGATCGCAAAGAGTCGGACATGACTGAGCGACTGAACCGAACTGAAGTGACAGCACCAGCACACGGGGCTTTTAGGAAGAATACCACGGAGGCGGAGTGCCCGTCACCCAGTCACATCACAGGGCTCGTGGTCTCTACATGACTAACCATGGATGTGAGCCCTTCTAGGCGCTCTCTGAAAGTGTAGACTCAGCCTCATTTTCCAGAGTAATCTAGTAGCCCTGCCTACGTGTATCTTACTAGAAAAAGCTTCAGTGTCAGTCGTGCAGTTGTGCCTGACTCTTTGCGACCCCGTGGACTGTAGCTCACCAGGCCCCTCTGTCCATGGGATTCTCCAGGCAGGAATACTGGAGTGAGTTGCCATTCCCTTGGGGATCTTCCCCACCCAGGGTTCAAACACAGGTCTCCCGCACTGCAGGCAGATTCTTCACTGTCTGAGCCACCCAGGAAGTTCATCTCCTGGGTGATTCCTCATCAATGTTCCCTACTAAGAAGTCACTATTTTCCCTTCCCAGACTCTGTTTGTTAGAAGGGACTCACCAAGTCCAGACCACAATCAAGGGCATGGATTTAAGCAACACTTTCTGGGGGAAAGTGGCAAAAAAAATTGTGGAGATGTGTTAAAACCACCAGGTAATCCTTGAGGGGTGATGCTTTGAAGCTAAGCAGATATCCTGTTTCCGTGAGTTCATTACTGGGTTAGTTGATTTTACCAAAACTACAGTGCAGAGGACACAGGAGGGAGATAGAGACACAGGATGAAAGATCTGAGGGTCCCTCGGACTGGGCTTTGGTGTCTGAGAGTCAGAGGGATTCCTTTTCTTGCCCAGCAGCATGTTGCCAGAACCGCAACTAGGGGAGTGTTCAGGACCTGGCCGGCGCCTCTGCAGACGCGTCACGGTGGTGACAAAAGTGTGCGGGTGCAGGTGTGGGGGTGAAAGGTGCACTTTGCGTGGGTCCCTAGAGATGAACTCTTGGCCCTCTTTTGCAGGAAGGGGGCCAAGGACTCAGCTGTAAGAATTCAGTCTGTCTTACCCCCTGACCCTCCCTGCTGGGGGCTCTGAGACTGGCAGAAGGGGAGGAGGTGCCCTCTAGCTTCTCTGAGGCTCTTACATCTGAGCTGTGATTGGAGCCTACTCCTGAGCCCACTCAGCAACTGTCAGCAGCCTCCTCCGTGGGGTTGCCGCCTGGCACTGTGCTGACCCACTAGCTGGTGGTCTGCTCTTAAGACCCTCCTCAACTCCTCCTCCTCCCCAGACCTGGGGAGTCGGTCTACAGCGGGGACTCACTTGAGCTCTGCTGGTGTGTAAGTAGCCATGATGCACCATCACAGGAACCGACGTCCCAGCATCGGGGCCCTCGAGGTCTGGCCCCTTCTCTTTCTCCCTCCACAGTCCTTTAAATGCTGGTGCCAAACTGGGAGCCATCTGTTTCTGCGGAGCTGGGGTTTGGATTGGCTGGAGGCATGCTTGAGACCCCTTCCCATCCTCATCTCTGCCACTGTCCAGCCTTTGAGAGACAGACTGCCTTGGCAGGATGCAAAGGGCATTATCCCAAGATATCTCCCAGCTCTTGACATCCTAGCTTGAGTCACAGCTGGTCCCTACTGTGTGCCAGGTGCCTTAAATACACCGTGCATTGTCCCTTTCAGCATCTTTGACCTGTCTTTGATTTACTTGATTCCACTGATCTGTGACCTGGCTCCATCTCATTTCTTCCAAAAAGCCTTCCTGGATTTACTTTATTTATGTCAACTAAATTTTACTGTGGCTGATTTAACCTCAGCTCTATGATGTCTGTGTTATTGAATAGTTTCAAAGGGAACATTCAGGCTCCCCATCAAGAGTATAAGCTCGTTGAGGGGATCTCCTGCCTCTCTAAGTCTGTGTCATTGATGGACAGGCTCAAGGATGGAGGCTGAAGCTTTTTGTCTTATATGGTCCCTAGTGACTCAATTCATCCTTCCACATAATTAGAGATCTGGATCAAACTTTCAAGAGTCAGGGGATGTCCTGCCTACGTGTGTGTGTGTGTGTGTGTGTGTGTGTGTGTGTGTGTGAGTTGGGTGGGGAACATTGCTTCTTATTCTAAACATGTGATCAGGTCTCAGTATGGTAACTTCTCTTTTTCTTAAAAAATTAGAAGGAGGCAGAGTTATTCTTTCTCCAAGGGATTCAAAGACTCCTCCTTTCCTTGAGGCCACACCTCCCCCCCTCAGTCCCTGCAGAGAGAAAGCTGGGTACCTAGACTACTGATACCCCGATGGGCATCTTCCAGCTGTCAGGAGAGGGGGAACGTACACTGGTTCTACCCAAGGCTTTTATTTTTTTCCCTTGTCTCCTTATTTGCATTCAGTAAGGGAGTGACACTTTCTAGAACATAACCTCCCTTTCCCATTCCAGGAATCTAATTGTTATTTCTGTGTTTGTGAAAGATAAAGGATTAGCAAGAATGCTTTGCATCAAGTCACCATTTGTAAATGCTTTATAATTATTTATGAAATTATCCTGCATTTTATAGCATGGGAGATAATAACTTAAATTGATGTATTAAACATGCATAATCATTATTTTAACCATATTAAATGCACCTCTGTAGAATAATCATTTCACAAACACGAAGAAAGCCTGCAGAAGTGGCACCTTAATTTAAGACATTACAGGATTTGTGACACCCAAATCCACGACCCTTTTTTCTTGATGACAGATGGAGTTTCTTATCTGGCTGCAGTGTTCTTCTTTCTTGAAGTGAAAATGAATTCTTAAATTAAAAAAAATATATTATCGAGGTAATTTTGGCAGTGTGGTGAAGCAATGGGAGACGAGATAAGGAGCAGAATTTCCAGGGGCCAGAGCAAAATTGGGCAAACCTGATCTTTCCTTGTCTCGTCCTCCCCACGCCCAGGGTGCCGGGAGAGTCGTCTGGTCTTCTACTGGGTTCTGGGGAGGAGCTGAGAACTGGCTGGTAGTGCAGGCTGGTACATTGTTCTCCTCTAGTGCCAGGGCTCTGGGGCTGTTCTGATCAAAGGCAGCCCCAAAATAGAAGATCCATTTCACACAGCAGGGGTCTCTGAAACGAGGCAGAGAATCGGGGGAAATGTAAAATTCGGCAAAAGGGGTAAGGAGAAAGAGGAGAGAAGAAAAACCTAGTGCCAGCTTATTATTTATGTGAAGCCGGTTTATTTTATTTATTTACTTATTTATTATTATTATTTTTTCTTCTCCAGATTAGTGGATCCAAGGCATACATGCAAGTCTCCCTAGCAGTGCGCAGCACTGGCTCCGCTGGTGGTGCCCTCTGCTGGTCACTGTCAGAATGTCAACGCCGTTCAAAGAGCGTTCAACATCTCTTGGGGCTTCCCAGGTAGCATTAGTGGTAAAGAACCTGCCTGCCAGTGCAGGAGACGCAAGAGATGTGGGTTTGATCCCTGGGTCAGGAAGGTCCCCTGGAGGAGGGCGTGGCAACCCATTCCAATATTCTTGCCTGGAGAGTCCCATGGGCAGAGGGGTCTGGCGGGCTGCAGTCCACAGGGTCGCCAAGAGTCAGAGATAACTGAAGTGACTTAGCACGCACAACATCTCTACCGGTAATGAAGCATCCCCCAGGGTCTAGGCCCTGTGTTATGTATTTTATGAACATAATCTTATTCAATTCTCACGACAATCATTAGATGAAAAAAATGGAACCTCAGACAGTTTAAATGCAGATCCAATCTCTTAACAGCTGGACTGCACAGAGTCAGCCACCAGGCTAGAGAGCTGACCTTGGGTAGGTGGTCCTGTTATTCAGCCCCAGCCCTAGGGATGAATGCAAATCTATTCTGCATTAAAGACCATACTCCAGAGTCTAAATGATTCTATTTGGGAGTGCAGTTTAGTTTCTAACTTAAATCCATCAATATCTCAAGTGCATGTTTTTCTGGGGTAGAGGGAGCCTTTGAAATACATGCATTATTTATTCTACGATCTAGTGATGGGCCCTGTGCATTTAAATATTGGAAGTCACGCTGTTCTTCTTTGCTCTTAACAGCTCACACCCAATCTCCATCAGGAAAGTCTATCAACTTCACCTACAGAATATACCCAGGATCCAGCTGCTGTTCACCAGGTCCGCTAGTTACCATCTTGGTCTAAGGCACAGTCGTTACTTATTTGTGTTACTGCACCAGTCTCCTAACTGGTCTTCCATGGTCTTCCACAGCGGTCAGAGCCAGTCCATGGGAACATAAACTGGACCATGTCCTTTTGTCCATCTCCTCCGGGTACAAGCCAACGGTCTCATCAAGGTCTGTAGAATCCTGCAAAATCTGGCCTCTGATCACGCTTGCCATTTCTCTCTTTCCCTTTTCCCTTTGTTCGCACTGTCCAGACCCAAAGGCCTCCATGGGATTCCTTGAATACACATGCCAAGCTCTGCCTCTGAACTTTGCACTGACTGATCCTCTGTCTGGAATGCCCTTCCTTCAAATATCCTCATAAACCTGCCTCACCACCTTTAAACTTGTGCTCAGATGCCAACTTCTTAATGAAGCCTACCCCAATCAACCTCCTTAGAAGTACCCCACTCTACCCCTTACTGCCAGTCTTCCTTCCCTATTTTATTTTTATGACCTGACATTGGTGCTGAAAGCCCGGCATCTTGGAAAACCTTTTAATCCTGGAAAACTGGGAAAGATGGTCCCCTGAGTGGCGGGCAGGAGGGCACTGTGAGGCGGGGACAGCTGCCCCCAGGAGTTCCCGAGACCCTTGCTCTAGACTGGGAGTCCGGGGCGGGGGACTGTCCTTTGCCAAAGGATGGAGAATGGCTCCATCTCAGAAAAAGCCTTTTGAGTTATTGAAATTGCTCCTTATTATGAAGAAGAAAGTGAGTTTCTATTTCCCAGTAAGTGGTGCAAGAGTAGAAAAATGATAGTGTAATGATGTTCCAGTGGAACAATTATTTTCCTGAGATGGAACAACATAAAGTATCACTTTGATTACACCCTGCCTACTTATTCCATCCCCTCCAGCTGGGTTTAGTGGCCAATAAATCTTCCGGGAGCCTCCCTGACCCGGGGCTGCTGCCTCCGCAGGGACTCGATAGCTAGCTGGGCCCTCCTGTGCCCGGCCGAGCCTGCTTCTCCTGACTGCTCCTTGAGATGATTCATCCCAGCCGGAGCCAGGGGCAGAGGTGGAAGGAGACTGAGGCAGGGACGGAGGGGGCCGCTTGGAGACCCGGGGTGTGACTTTCAACCGGAGATGAGGGCCTGCGCTGCAGCTGGGGGGAGAGGCCGTTGGTGGACGGACGGAGGAGGAGAGGGGAACCAGGAAAAGACTTTAAAGGCAGTTTCGGGAGGGCTGTTTGCATGGGGAGGGAAAAGAGGAGGATCACTCAGAAGGTGAGGAGGGGTCCGAACCAGCAAGAAACCATCATGGCGTTCATTTGTGCTGACAGCTGAGGCAGAAACATGGACATTTTTCTTTTGCTCTCTTTGATTAAATCTCCAGACATACTCAGGTTGTTTGGTCCCTGAGCCTCTTGGTCTGCATGTTGTTGTTCTTGTACAATCGCTAAATCCTGTCCAACTCTTAGCGACCCCACGGACTGCAGCACGCCAGGCTTCCCTGTCCTTCACTGTCTCTGGGAGTTTGCTCAGATTCATGTCCATTGAGTCGGTGATGCCATCCAACCATCTCGTCCTCCGTCGTCCCCTTCTCCTCCCGCCTTCAATCTTTCCCAGCATCAGGGTCTTTCCCAATGAGTCAGTTCTTTGCATCAGGTGGCCAAGGTATTGGAGCTTCAGTTTCAGCATCAGTCCTTCCAATGAATACTCAGGGTTAGGCTGCCATAATAAAGCACCCCAGCCCGAAAGTAAGTGAAAGCGAAAGTCACTCAGTCGTATCCGACTCTTCGAAACTCCATGGACTATATAGTTCACAGAATTCTCCAGGGCAGAACACTGGAATGGGTAGCCTTTCCCTTCCCCAGGGGATCCTGAGTGGCTGAAATGAGAGAACTTTGTTTCTCCCAGTTCTGGAGGCTGGATGATATGGTTTCTGGTGAGACCTCTCTCCTGGCTTCTAGACAACCTTCTAGACGGGTCCTCACGAGGAAGAGAGAGAGAAAGCGCTCTGGTGTGTCTCCTTTTTCTTATAAAGGCACCAGGCCTCTCAAATGGAAGTCCCACCTCCGACCTCATTTACCCTTTATCACTTGCTCTTAGGCCCTGTTTCCAAATCCATCGGACTTTGACCTGTGAATTTGGAAGGGACAACACAAGCATCCATCCCGTCACGTTGCCTAATTAGAACTGATGCTTCCTCCTGGGCCCTGGCTTCGCCCCAGAGATGCAGTCTGGGGAAAGCTCACCTCCAGCCAGAGGATTACATCCTGTCCCCAGATATTTAAATCAGTGACTCTCAACGTGTGGTCCCTGGACCAGCAGAATCAGCATCACCTCGGAACTAGTCAGAGATGCCCCTTCTCAGGCTGCCCACCTCAGCCCCCCGAGTCAGCGACTCCAGCAATCTGTGTTTTAAAAAACCTTTCAGGTAATTCCAGCATAGGACTGAATTTGAAAACAACTGTGAATAAATGAAAGTCTTCCCTGAGAGGGCTTCCCAGGTGGCGCTAGTAGTCAAGAACCTGCCTGCCAATGCAGGAGATGTAACAGATGTGTGTTCGACCCCTGGGTCGGGAAGATCCCCTGGAGGAGGGCATGGCAACCCACTCCAGTATTCTTGCCGGGAGAATCCCATGGGCAGAGGAGCCTGGTGGGCTATAGTCCATGGGGTCGCAAAGAGCTGGACACGACTGAAGCAACTTCGCATGTACGCACGCCCTCCCCTGGGAACTGTACCTAGAGATTTTCAACCTTTAGAATCAGAGTCGCTGCGAGAGCTTATAAAAATATAGGTGGTCCAGCCCCACCGTCTGGTCTGTGATACAGGGGCCTGCGGTGAGGCTGGAGAAGCTAGATTTCTAGCAGGTTCCCAGGGAGGCTGATGCCGCTGGTCTTGGGACTGGGCACTTTGCTGGGCAGGTGCTCAGCATGGACCGGGTTCCAGGTGTTCTCCGCCCCTTCACTCCAGACCGGCCGGCCCTCGCTTCCCACGGTCACGTGAACCTGCGCGGCTGCTCCGTTCCGTGCGGTCTGGTGTTGGGGTTTGGGTGCCTGACACTCTCAGGCCAGAGCTCCCCCAAAGGGCCTGTCAGTGCAGGCTCAAACCGGAGGTGGGGAATAGGTCCGCCTCACCGATGTCCACGAGCTGGTCCTCGTCTCTGACCCGGCGTCTTTTGCCACTTCTGTTTCAGGAGTAAGTGGGACCCTGCTCAGGCTGTCTGAGTTCAGCATCGGATCAGGGTCCTGATTCCTCCTGGCCGGTGGAGCCTGGCCTTAACCATGCTGTGATCTCCTTCCCTAACACCCAGCTCTCACACACCGCCACATCCTTGCTTTAATTTCTGCTCCTGAACCTGGCCCTGATGCTGGAGCCAGACCCGGCTGATCCTCTCCTCCTGCTTCCCCAGTTTTCTGAATTTGGCCTCCTGGGAGGTGATTCTCAGCCTCTGAGTTGTCCATTTGAGTGTCCTGAGGGCCCAGGCCACCCACTGCTGCCGTTCCAGCCACAAACCCCCGGGTCCACACCAGTGCTGACAGCGGCAGCAGCAGTTCTCAGAGGGCCGGTCCACCCCTGTGGGAAGTCCTGGCCCTAAGTCCTCCATGGTCTAGCCTGTCCACCCAGCTGTCCATGTCCTGGACCATGTCTGGGGACGTGACAGTTCCCAGGTCCCAGGTGCCAGTACACCGTCCAGCCTGGAGGAAGCGACGCTGGCCCTTGGAGATGCCGTATCGTTAAACCCTGTGTTGGTGGCCTTAGAGGGAAGCGCTGTGCTGTTGGCTGCGCTCCTGAGTCCTTAGGATTAAGGACAGGTGGTGGGTTTTGATTGCACTGTTATCAATTATAGGGGTCCTTTAGCAATTGCTGGCTGGGAAGGAGAGGAATGAAGAAGGCTATGGGTTTTGTCCTAATTTGTTTGGTTTGGGGCTGGACCCCAAGCTCTGGATCCCCAGTAATTAGCCCAGCTGCAGAACTGGGCACACGCAGCACGTGGCTGTCACTGCTCCAAGGGGCCGGGCTGGCGCCAGAGCCTTTGGCTCTAAGAGGGGGCTGCTGGTGGCTGAGGGAGGGGCGTGAGTGCAGCAGCAGATGTGGGTGGGGGTGGGGGTGCTTTTAGTTCCCAGCCTCCCCTCCCTACTCCCTCTCCTCTTTTTGGTTTTTGGAGCTGCCCCGTTGCTGAGTCTGGGGGTGGGGGTCAGGGAGGAAGGGAGCCCCTGGGGTTGGGAGGGCAGAGGCGAGGGAGGGGCACGGTGTCTGACTGGCACCAAGGCCCGTTTGAAGGCCAGGCTGGGATGAGCCGGTGCTGGCCAGGCAGGGACAGCGGAGGGGAGCGCGGGGAAGCTGTGCAGAGGCCCGGGGCTCCGGGGACAGGGCAGCCGCCATTTGCCAAGCCAACCAGAAAATTAAAAAGATGGCTCAGCGTGCACGCTGGCACTCGGGCGGGAGAAGGGCAGGCACGAGTCAGAGGCGTGAGGGGGCACCCGGCTCCCGAGAAGGGCTCTGCGGGACCAACGACGGGGACCCCGCCGGGAGCAGCTTCGCACGTGGGGCTGGTCGGTTTCCCCAGGAAGTGCATTCCAAGTCCCGTGGCGGGAGCTCCGAGCTGAGCCAGGGGTGGGCACTGTGCATGTACGCCCCCAGCCTTCGGGGCGGCTCCACGGCCTCTGAAGGAGGCTTCCTCACCCTGGCTCTCCGTCCATCCTTCTCAAGCCCTAACTGAGACGCCGGTTCTCAGCCTGCCCGTGTGAACCCTTAAGCTGCTTCAGGCGCTTGACCTCTGTGCAGCAAGGGTGTCCAGAATGTGTGGCATTTTGCTGACTCCAGGCCTCTGCTCCCGACTGTAGAAGGAAATCATGACAGGAGAGATTTAGGAGGGAACTCATAAAAGGAGGTGAGGAATGGGGGGCGGAAAGGAGCTGAGGGTTGTCTCAACAATCCACCTCAGAACTCCGACTAGCAAGTCAAGTGGGGTGAAGCTGGCCTCTGAGGCCTGGAGGCTGGAGAGGAATCCAGCGACCAGAGACACCGAGCGATCTCAGGGTGGACCGGGACCAGAGGCGTACCTTGGAGCCAACGTCGCACCAGCTGCCGTTTGCTTCCTTGGCTGAGTCGTCTTCCCCGCCGCGTGCCCAGAGGGCCAGCTGTCTGATACCACAGGGACACAGGGCCATTCAGAGAGGAGCAGGGTGCCAGCGAGGCCGGGCCGCCGCCCTTTACCTCTGCCCCGAGGGGCCTGTTGGACACACTTCCTTCCTCTTCCCGTCAGCAGGGCTGGAGGACGTGCTCTTTCCCGACCCTGTGGCAAACGGCAGCCGTTGCTTTTTCCTCTGGCCCTTCCTGTCCCTAACAAGTCTGAATGGCCAGAGCTTGAAGAGGCAGCGAGTGAAGTGAAAGTCGCTCAGTCGTGTCCGACTCCTTGCGACCGCATGGACTCTGCAGTCCAGGGGATTCTCCAGGCCAGAATACTGGAGTGGGGAGCCTTTCGCGTCTCCAGGGCACCTTCCCAACCCAGGGATCGAACCCAGGTCGCCCCCATTGCAGGGGGATTCTTTACCAGCTGAGCCAGCAGGGAAGCTCTTGAAGAGGCAGGAAAGGATGAAAAAGAACAAACCCAGATCCCGAGAGATGGTCAGAGTGGTGGGAGACCGAGAGGGAAGCATGCGTGAGAACTGAACGCCGGGCCCTCGGGCCGAGGCTGGGAGGAGGGAGGTGGGGAGGGTCATTTCCCTCAGGAGAGCCCAAACCGGAGGGCGGGACGCAGACTCTGCTGCGCTGGGGCTGGGGGCGGGGGACTGGACGGGCCGCAGCATCTGTGCGTGTGACGGCTCATTCCCGTGACGGCCGTCTCCCCCGCGGGCCTCTCTGCCTGCTCCACTTCCGTTTGCCGCTACGGGGAACTCTGGTTGAGTAGCAACAGGCCTGTTTTGTTCATCCTGTGTCCTCTGGGCTCCGTGAGAACTCGCAAGAGCTGGTGAAAGGAGTTTAGGAAGGGGGCAGTATGGCTGCTGGCGCCCGAGCCGGGCGTGCGAGCCTCCTGCCACTTCCACCCTGGGCTCTTCCAGCTAGCTTCTCTTCTCCGGCCACCTCCTTTCCCCACATTCTACTACCATCCTTCTTTCTTTCCTCATTTTTCCTGTTTCCCCTCCACAGACCTGGCCTGGTCCCTGGTTGTTCTGACGTGCATAGAAAGATGCGTTTGTAGTGTGCCTTCTCAAGGGGTCCTCCACAAACACCCAGTGCCGGTATAAAAACATGCAGCCAGGGTCCCCCTGTGCACTCCCTTCTTGGATCTTCCTGGACTCCATCTGCTCACACACCTCTCTGGGCAACTGAACGGATGGAGCCAGGTGTATCCAGGCAGGTGGAACGGGCCCCAGACGCGATTTAACTGTGCCGCTCTGACCACACATCACCCTGTGTCCTCACTCACCCCCTGGTGTTTGTGCGTGCTGAGTCACTTCAGTCGTGTCCCACTTTTTGCCACCCCATGGACTGTAGCCAACCAGGCTCCTCTGTCCATGGGATTCTCCAGGCGAGAGTGCTGGAGTGGGTTGCCATGCCCTTCTCCAGGGGATCCTGCCAACCCAGGGATCGAACATGCATCTCTTACATCTCCTCCATTGGCAGGCAGGTTCTTTACCACTAGCACTGCCTGAGAAGCCCATCGTGATGCTTGACACCCCCTTTAAAAAAGCAAAGGCCTTGCAAGCACCTTGGCAAGAGAGAAATCGAATTTTCCTGATGTGACTGGCTGGATTTTGGAGCTCTGCTCCCAGAAGATTTATCAGTCAAAGTAGCATTGTGAGAAAGTGTAGAGGCTTAGAACTCGGTGCCTTTTATTTGAGACAAATTTGTAACACAGACAATAATTGTAGAGGAATTTTTGAGAGAGAGAGATCAGCGGGAGGACAGGAACAAATGTCAGGATGTCATCAGTGATTTGGTCAAAAAGTCAGCTTGTAGAAAATACCTGAAAATCAGTATGCAGTTACCCGAGCTGTCTAAACCTTCCATTTCGTCATCTGCTGCCATGGAAAATAACAACCCAGGAAGATAATGAATGAGCCAGAAATTCTGCAAGATTCTCATTCGTCAGAGAAGTTGTTTATCCCACATATTGGTTTTCAGCCTTTTAAACAAACCTGGCTTGCCCATACATGCGGTCCCACCTTTGGAGACAAAAAACAACCACAGTGTGGTAGGTAAGCTTTTAAGACTGCTTCTAGTGATCGCTGCCTCTCGGTAGTCACTCACTTGTGTAATCCCTTCCCCTTTGGTGTGGGCTGGACTCACTCAGCTGCTTCTAAATGAATAAAATATGGTAGAAGTGATGACGTGTTACTTCCAAGGTTGGCATACAGAAAGATTGTGGCTTCCATCTTGGGTGCTACTTCCTCTGTTTCTCCCTTACTTTCTGTTCTTGTTTCTTTCTTTCTCCAGTTACCAGCCGCCACATTGTGAGGATATTTAGATAGCCTAGGAAGAGGCCCACGAGACGCCAACAATGGCAAGAGTCAACTTAGAAGTGAATCCTTCTTCCTGCCCCACCCCCTGAGTCAGGCCTTTAGAGGAGGCCTCAGCCTTGGCCTTCAGCTTGACTTCAGCCTCACGAGAGGCTGAACCAGAGGCATCAGGCTGAGATATGCCTAGATTCTTGATCCATAGGCATTGTGAGATAGCGAATGTTTGTTTTAGGTCACTAAGTTTTGGGATAATCTGTCATACAGCAACAGATGCACCTAGTCTAATTCTTGATCTCCAGGACTCCTTTAGACCCCTCTAGTCACCACTGGCCCTGCTTACTGTTCTCTGGCATCCCAGTTCTCTCTCCCAGCTCCTGACCTCTTGCTTTGACTCCATCTTTAGCTTCCCCTCTGGTTGCTTGGGTTGATGGTCAGGTCTTGGCCTTGTCATGTGGCTTTGACCTTGGTACCTCTCCAGATACAATGTTAGGGGTCTGCCTTCTGCTTGAACACTTTATAATCTTGTGTAAGACACCGCTTACCTCCTGAACCCTACACTGGCCAGACCTGCCTCCTACCTGCTCCAGGTTTACCCAAGAGCAGGATCTGAAAGTCAACTGACTCACTAGAGCAGGAAAGCCTAACCAGAAACACTGGAAAGATTTTCAGTGAAAGCTGAAACAACCCTCTTATCTTGAGAAAATCCCTTGCCTCCACGGCCATTCGCTGTTCTCTTAGCGTTCCTATCAATCTGAACCTTCCTGCATTTGTTAGCTAATGGATGGCAAGCGGTTGGCCCATTACTTTGTAAAAACAAGATGTTGTTTTCAGATATTTTTCTTTCCTCCCTCTTCCCCCTACTCCTGCCTCACTTAAAAGCTTTCATTCTTTAAGTCTAGTCAGTATTTCATTCTTTATTATCATTATTTTTGGAGTTTAGACATTAAAATGATCGAGTTTGGGTTTCATTATGGGGCTCTGGTGACTTAGGATAAATATTCTCTGAGACTGTGAGAGCATTTGGCTGCTTTTTCTCAGTCACTCTGGTCTCATGATCGTTCTGGCTTCGGAGTAAACCTGAGGCCAGCCGAAGGCGGGGCTCAGTATTCGAATTCAATTCATGTTCACTGGGCTGCCCACAGATTCTGATGACTCAGATAAAAATCTAACATTTCTGTGTGGGTCTGGGGGAAATTGGACATGACTTTCCTCATCTCTTGTCACCAAGACACGATATCCTAATAGGGGAAATGCTTGATGACATTAGAAGGGTGCCTTTCCTATAGGAGACGCACGCGAAGTGTTTTAAGTATCTGCTGTGAAGATGAACAAGATTGTGGAGGTCCACCCACCTGCTCCCCCAGAAGATGTCATCTGTGGTCACCCCAGAATCGCTGATCTGTGACCAGCTCAGTCCCGAAGCGTTGTCTCTCTTGAGCTCCAGACCCCTGGCCCCGCAGCTCACTAGACAACGCCCCTGCATGTCCATCAAGAACGGAAAGCTTTTCATACCCCAGATCGAACGTCTTATCTTTCACCCAAAGCTGCCCCTCATCCATTCTCTCTTTCCCGTCTTCTGGAATCCCTTCATTTTGTTCCAGCTAGAAAGCCGGGGTTGGATACGACTCCTGTGTCTCCCTCATGTGTGCTTGTGGCCAGTCTCTGAGTTGGGTGGATTCTATGTTTTGTATGTTTTATTTTGTTTCTTAAAGTATTTATTTTATTGATGTATTGTTCACTTACAGTGTTTCAGGTCCACAGCAAGGTGATTCAGTTATATGTAGACACATATTATTTTTGAAATTATTTTCCATTTTATATTATTATAAGATATCGATATAGCACTATACCCTGTCCTATACTGTAAACCTTTGTCGCTTGTTGCATATCTATATTTTTAAATTAGAAATCTAGTATTCTGTTCACACTAAGTCAAATAGGCAGAGTCAAAACATCATAAATTCTTTAGTTAGGCAAAAATTCAGAAGTTTTATAAAATATATATATCATACATATTATTTACATATATTATACAAAAGCTTTTCTACTATGCTTGATAAAGACTTGAGAAAGAACATCAATAAAAAAAGAAAGAAGAGATGGAGAAATTGAAAAATATAAGCTAAATGAAATGGGAGCACTGAATATGAAGACAAAGTGAAGCAAACTGTTATTGTTCAGTTGCTCAGTCGTGTCCGACGCTGTGACCCCATGACCTGTAGCACGCCAGGCTTCCCTGTCCTTCATCATCTCCCAGAGCTTTCTCAAACTCATGACCTTTGAGTCAGTGATGCCATCCAACCATCTCGTCTTCTGTCGCCCACTTCTCTTGCTCTCAATCTTTCCCGGCATCAGGGTTTTTTCCAAAGAGTCAGACTAGAGAAAAGTAAAAGATCATCGTGTAGTCCAGTTGTGTTTAAACACGGCTGCTCATGAGAAACATATCTGGAGCTCTGGAGAAAAGAAAGTGTCTTGTATGTTTCTTGAGTGGGGCCCCTCACTGTCCCCTCGTGTCTCTTCTGCATTACTTCTAACTGGCCCTTTGCTTCCAGTAGCCAGCTCATCCCCACATTCCTGCCGGAGAGACCAGAACTTTAAAACCATTCAAAGACTTTTTATCACCCTCAGGTAAGCTGCCCAAACCATGAGTATAGTGGCAAGACCTTACTTGATGTGATCAGGCCTGACTTCCTTCTGCAGCCTTATCATTTTCTCCAAATGCACCTTGACTTTGATGTCTCAGGCACAGGAACCCTGTCCAGCTACCCTCCTAAGCCTTTCCATACGAGGCTTCCTTGCCTGGGAACCTCCTCACACTCTGTCGGCTCTCCCCTTGCACCTGGGTTTCTTCTCTTTTTCCTTCCAAACTCAGCTTAGCTGCCATCTCCCCTGACAAGTCTTCCCTATCCCCAGGCCTGGCTTGGCTATTAATATTTCTCAGCAGGCCCTGAAGTGCCCTGTGTTGTTCTGCCATTGTAAATACCTGCTTGCCCCTTGAGAGCGGGGATGACCATGTGTCTGGTGCCTCAGACACTGCCTGGCCCACAGGAGACTTGAAATCATTCACCAGGAAACAAAGGAATGTGCCAAATA
This sequence comes from Muntiacus reevesi, assembly GCF_963930625.1. Taxonomy (NCBI): domain Eukaryota; kingdom Metazoa; phylum Chordata; class Mammalia; order Artiodactyla; family Cervidae; genus Muntiacus; species Muntiacus reevesi. Next base: position 120,113,716 of record NC_089253.1, on the reverse strand, counting down.
CACTGAAGGGGAGTTTTCCAATTTCTGGGAACCAATATGTACTAAAAACCTCCCCTTGCCCCCTCACCCAGCAAGGAAACTTTAGCTAGTATAATGTGATAACATTATATTATAATATATAAAACAATTATATTATATATATGTGTGTGTGTGTATACATATATATGTATATACAGGGAGAGGCATATATATATATAACGTTGCATATATATGTAATAGTATAACGAGGCCTAGACTCAGGGTCCTTTGCCTCTTATTAGAAGAAGTTACTGAACATGGGCTCCAAAATCACTGCAGATGGTGGTTGCCGCCACGAAATTAAGACGCTTACTCCTTGGAAGAAAAGCTATGACCAACCTAAGCAGATTAAAAAGCAGAGACATTACTTGGCCAATAAAGGTCCATCTAGTCAAAGCTATGGTTTTTCCAGTGGTCATGTATGGATGTGAGAGTTGGACCATAAAGAAAGCTGAGCGCCGAAGAATCGATGCTTTTGAACTGTGGTGTTGGAGAAGACTCTTGAGAGTTCCTTGAACTGCAAGGAGATCCAACCAGTCCATCCTAAAGGAAATCAGTCCTGAATATTCATAGGAAGGACTGAGGCTGAAGCTGAAGCTCCAATACTCTGGCCATCTGATGCGAAGAACTGACTCCTTTGAAAAGACCCTGATGCTGGGAAAGATTAAGGGCAGGAAGAGAAGGGGCTGACAGAGGATGAGATGGTTGGATGGCATCACCGACTTTATGGACATGAGTTTGAGCAAGTTCTGGGAGTTGGTGATGGACAGGGAAGCTTGGCATGCTGCAGTCCATGGGGTCACAAAGAATTGGACATGACTGAGTGACTGAACTGAATTAAACTGAACGTGAAGCCTTAGCTTCCGCCACCTGTGAAGCAGGAACCATCTCACCTTCCAGACAGTGTGAGGAACAGGCAAGGCAGTGGAGGCCAGGGTGTCCACCTCTGTAAATTCCAGACTAGAAGGGAGTCATTCCATCTGCTCCCATAGAAGCCTGGACCCAGGGCAATGAACTTGTGCTTCTAAGAGCAAAGCTGACAGAGCAGACTTGATAAGGGCTCTGGTTGTTGGATATGAAAATAATAGTCTCATTTATTAATATAAAGGCCCGCTAATAGAGGCGGTACTTTTAATTAGCCAACACGGCCACGATATTAATTTTTATCCAGAGTTATTTAAGTCCAAGAGCCTTCCTCCTCTCTTCTGTTAGCACTTAGCTGGAGGGCGATTGAGAACATTTGTAATTGGATTTCTGTGCAGGACTTAATTATGAGGAGACAATAAAGCCCTGAAATGCGGCAGGTTCTACCCTGCTAACTATTATTTTCCAGAGACTCCCTCAGACCAATGCATGTGCAGATTTATCTAAATTATAATTTTTAAACTTAACAAAGCTTCTCTCCCCCGCCCCCCCCAGGACAGAGAGGCCTCTGCCGGGAGTGCAGCTTTGCAGGGAGGCGGGCACGGAGGCGGCGTGCTTCATTCCTGTAATCAAGTCTTTCGCTCCACGGGCCACTGGGCGGCTTCCCCAGGCCCCTGGGGATCTCGGAAGAGTATTTTCTTCCCTTGGCCAAATGGCTTATTAATAGAATCGGCTTATTTATATCTCACCCAGAAAATCCCAAAGTGACACAGCAACGGGGAGATATCGAGCCAATTAGTTGTTGGGCTTGGTGTCGTGGGGGGAAAGCTAGTTATTAATTTACTGCCCTTCACCAGTGGCAGAATCGATTCAGAGGAAACCAAAAGGAAAACAAGAAGAGGAAAGCCACGTGTTTCTGACCGTCTGGGAAAACTCAAAGAGACAAGGCTAAGCCATGCATACCTTCAGCAAAGCCATCTAACCATAGGAGAGCAGGAAGACCAAGGCCCCCGTCGGGGGTCAGCTGGCAGCGGCATGGGTACCAGCATTCATCTGGCATCTGTGAGGGGCCTGTGTGCTCACATCACTGCATTCGGTTCTCACAATGCTCTGTCAAGTGGGCGTACTTCATCCATTTCACAGAAGGAATATTCATTCATTCAATGTTTGTTGAATCCACTTTGGAGAGACAGTGGTGGTCACAACAGAGCCTTCACTCTTGCATACTTGGCTCACGTGGACAGCGTCCCACGATCGTTAGCCAGCATCATACATGAACCCAGGTAGACCGTGCCAATGTCAAAGCCTGGGGAGCCACGGTTCCTTCTCCCTGGGTGCTGGGTCCTGTGGGTGGGTGGCCACACAATGCACGCTATGTGAGGGCCCGTCTCCCTCCTAACTGGGCAAATGCAGGGGAGTGAAAGGGTCACCAGTGAGGACAGTTGAGTTACGGCTGGAAAGAAGGGGTTCTGCTGAGACAAGGGGGTGAGAGAGTTCTTTGCCCACAAGGGTGATTGTGGAAGAGAAGCTCAAGAGTACAGTATGTTTTAAATTACAGTTTGTAGAATTTGTAGAAGTTGGTGGCTGGGATGGGAAACATTGGGGAAGGAAATGGCAACCCACTCCAGTATTCTTGCCTGGAGGAGTCCCATGGACAGAGGAGCCTGGTGGGCCACTGTTCATGGGGTCACAAAGAGTCAGACACGACTGAGTGACTAAGTGCACATGGGAAACAGAATAAGCAAGAAATAAACTTCACCCGCAATCCCATCGTCTTATTCAGATCATTCTATAACACATTGTGCATAGTCTTCCAAATCATGAAAGATTCTATGAGTGCATAATTTTAAGTGATTGTATAATATTCCATCTTGTGGCTGAACTAGAGTGTACTGAACTTTCCAAAACTTGGTGGATATTCAAAAACTTGGGGCATATTTATTTCTACCTATCATTATAAATAAAAGAGATGAACGTTTATGCTTGTCCATATTTTCACTTGTTCAAAATCAAAGTGGAATAATGGCAACAAAGAGAATGAATATTTTAAAGGCTCTGGAGGCTTATCGCCATGTTGTATTCTAGAAATATTGTACACATTTCTATCATGCTAGCAGTGTGTGAGAAGCCCGTCATTGCATCATACCTTCATCAATACTCTGCATTGACTTTTACAAGAATTTGCTAATTTGATAGGGCAAAAAAATGCATTTCATGACTGTGTTTTCTTCTCATATATTGATTGCTATGAGGTTTAACAGCCTTTTGTATATTTAAACAGTTATTAGTATTTGTATTTCTTCTGCAGATAGACTACTCTTGTTCTTTGCACATTTTTCTTTTGTTTAGTGGTTTCCGTTATGTATAAATGCTATTTTATATTTTAAGAACATTAATTTTTTTGATGTTTTTGTTGCAGACATTTTTCTCAGGTTGATTTTGCTGTTTATTTTTACTTTCTATGCTTTTTTATAGACATGGTTTGAAATTTTATGAAGTCAAATAGATCTATTTTTTCTTTGCGATTTTTCCAATTGCTTTTATACTTAGAAATTCCATCTCCACACTGAGATAGAAATAGTAACCTGTATTTTATTACAAGTATTTTATGGTTTCTTGTTTTACATTTAACTCTTTAATTCATCTGGACTTTAGCTTGTCCTCTCTTGTGTGATAAGGATTTAAATAGATTTTCCCTCTAAATAGTTAACATTTATCCCAGCATCATGTATTAAAGAATATTTTCTTTCCCCATTGACTTGAATGCCACCTTTATCACATGCGAAATTTTTTAGTATACAGTAGGATATTCTGAGCTGTCTTATCCTGTTCAGTTAGTTCTTCTATTATAATCACACTGTTTTAATTATTGTATCTTTATACAGTCATGTATTTTAAAATATGGCATATTTGTATATGAAATGGAGCATTTGGTTATCTGGTAGAACAAATCTCCCACAATTACCGTGTTTTACAAAAAAAATTGGCTATTCCTGCTCATTTTCCAGATGAATTTTAGAATCATGCTGTTTAGTTCCAGAAAAAAAAAAAAATCCCATTTGGGACTTTGAAAGGGATTGGATTCAACATATATCTTAATTCATGAGCCATTTGCATCTTTATACTGTTCAGTCTTACCATGTGGAAAAATGACATGTTCTAATTTCCCTCCCCCTCTGCTTCCTTTGTTTTGACAGGTTTAACCCTTTGAGTTAAGTGAAATTTTAGTGTAGGCTGTGAGATGAGGATCAAAATTGATTCATTTTCAAATAACCAGCTTTCCTTGATTCCAGTTTTTGCATAATTCACACCTTCTCCAATAATTAATGACATTTCTTTTATCATTTATCAAGTCCTTAAATATATATTAGGGTCTGTTTCAAGGCTGTCTAGTCCCACTGGTCTGTCTATTCTTGTGCTAATGCCACACTGCTCTGATCATCGCCTTGTCTTTCCCAGTACTAGTTGGAAATACCATCCCTTCCAGATGGCTCTTTGGAGTCGCTGCCTGTTTCTCCCAAGCTGGGATTCATTTCCTGAATAGAGTCAACCCTTTGGCCAGAACCTCTGGCCAGAGCTTTTCGGTGACTCAGGGGACTCGGATGGAGCAGCCGGATGCTAGGTTTCAGCTTCCAGTTAAGAAAGCACCGAGGTGGCTGGAGACGGACAGCCGACTTGGGCCCTCCCGTGCTCTCAGCATCTTAGGATAGCCGAATGGGGCAGCTCCAGACCCCAGATTAGGGAAGAATGGGGGAGAAGAGGGGCTAGAATATTTCAGGGAGGTGGTGCGAGATACTAACGTAGACCAGAAACCTCCTCACTTCTCGAGTGACTGGACTAAGGACATCACATTCGTCTAAATCCGCCCAGAGGCCCCTGAGCCAACACCACCATTTGCACATTAGAAGTCCTGCTCAGATGGAGTGTGTGCATGCTAAGTGGCTTCAGTCGTGTCCGACTCTATGCGACCCTGTGAACTGCAGCCCACCAGGCTCCTCTGTTTGGGGGACTCTCCAGGCAAGGATACTGGAGTGGGTTGCCATGCCCTCCTCCAGTGGATCTGCCTGACCCAGGGGTCGAACCCACATCTCTTAAGTCTGCCTGCACTGGCAGGTGGGCCCTTTACCACTAGTGCCACCGGGGAAGCCCCAGAGGGAATAAGAAGCAACTAATATCACCCAGCTACCAAGCAGCAGAACCTGGTTTTCACTCCAGTTGCCTCCGATCCCAAGGCCCAGGATTATCACTTCTGTCCTTGGGTGGCTCAGACCGAACAGGAACTGCAGCTCCTCCCCAAGGCTCTTCTGAGCTGGGAATTTGTCATCTGGAGAAACGTTTTCACCTCCTTGAGCTTGGAGGGTTCTCTGGCTCAGCTCTCATGGCAGTAGAATCTGGTGATGTGAGCTCCGGGGGTTTGAAGCTGTTCTCCTGAGCCAGGACTTGGAGGTCTCCTCTCCACCCAGGTTAGTGGGGTCACCTGAGGGTCCTCCCTCTCCTTAGCCATGATGGGAGCTCTGCCTGCAGGTCCTGCTCCCCATGTCCACCAGCCTGCTGCTGTCCTGGCTTCCCAACCAGCCAGGCAAATGGGCCATCTAGCTGCTGACTCCCAAGGTTGGGTGTGTCTGGGGGAGCCCGTGTGCCTGGTGAGGGTTGGAGCTAGGGCCTGGGGTCTGCAGGGAGAAGAAGGAGGGGGAAGCCCATTGCTTGAAAAAGGATTCTGTGGACCTGGTCACATTCTGTCCAAAGCAGTGGCTGAGATGGCTAAGACAGCCAGAATTTAAAAATAATAAGCACTTGTTTATTTAATCTGGGCATATATCTGGAGAAAACCGTGATTCAAAGATACATGCACCCGGTGTTCACGGCAGTACTATTTACAGTAGCCAAGATATGGAAGCAACCGAAGTGTCCATCAATAGATGAGTGGATAAATAAGATGTAGTATATGTATATACAACAGGAAACTACTCAGTTGTAAAAAGAATGAAATATTGCCATTTGCAGCAGCATGGATAGATTTAGAGGTTATCATACTAAGTGAGTAAGTCAGAGAAAGACAAGTATTATATTACTTACATGTAGAATCTAAAATACAACACAAATGAATTTATCTGCAAAACAGGAACAGACTCACAGACTTAGAAAACAAACTTCTGGTTACGAAAGGGGAGCGGGTGTAAGGGAGGGATAAAGAAGGAGTTTGGGATTAACCGATACAAACCACTATATATAAAATAAACAAGGTCCTACCACGTATCACAGGGAACTACATTCAATATCCTACAATAAATTCTAGCAGAAAAGAAAATGAAAAAATATACACAACTGAGCCATGTCGCTGTATACCAGGAGCTACCACAACGTTGTAAATGAACTATATTTCAATAAAAAAAATTAAAAAGAAGACAGTCTGAATTCGCCTCTAATCTTGGTCAATAAACAATGAGCACCTGGTCCCTTTCCCACCCATGTAATCAGTGTGTACTTGTCCCTATGGTGCCCTCCTCCTTTCCATGAGAAGTTAGTCCTTGTTCACATATCCGCATATTGACATAGTTCCCACATTTAGTTTTTCATGGTCTATAGCATTCCATCCTGTCAATAATCCATAATTAAAGAAAATGCATTTCGAAAGCTATCTGGGAAGGGCCATGCATGGGCAGACTGATAACAGAGAAACTGGTTGTGGGAAGATAAAAAATACATTTGCTTGGTGGGGGCATTTTACTTTTGGGAGCGAGAGGCATAAAAAATGTAACAGTGCAAACTGTTATGATGAAGCTCTTTCTTTGGCTCAGGCAGAGCCCTGGGCTGGCAATCTAGACACCTGGGTTCTGAGCTTGGCTTTTTGTTTTATTTGTTGTTTGTGTTTTTATAAGATACTTTCTTCCTCTGGTTCTCAGACTTTTCTCTTTTCGTTCTGATAGTCATAGACTCCATAACACTTCAGAGATGGAGGGATATTAGAGTTTACCTCATCTAACCCTCTTGCTTCGCAGAGGAGAAAGAAATGAGCCCTGGAGGTCAAATGACCAGCCCAAGGTCAGAAAGTCAGCCATGACTTTGCAGATGGCACCTCCGCCAGCCTCATGGTTGTGGGAATCACGTCAGACATGGAAGGTTTGGCACTCCCTTGAAGAAAGGCACGGCCAGAGCCTTCATTATTATTCACACCAGCCCAGCTTTGAACCCTCGGAGTGGAGTGTTTTTCCATCTGAGCTGTTGACATGCGCCTCCTGGATTCCTGCCTTTCCTTCTGGAGGCCCGATGGGCAGGTTTAAACAGGCTCTGTAGAAAGGAGGCGACCAGAGCTGCAGGGTTTCCACCTGAGCCTGGCGACCACCTTGCTTCTTCCCTGGATCCCGGCCCCCGGTCTCCTGCCTTCCCCATCTGTGTGAGCTGTCTTTCACGTTGCCCTTGGAACAAGCTGGAGGACCACAGTGCCGCTGCTCCGCGTTGGCAGAGTCTGAGCCTGTTTGGCTTGTCACACGCATCTCACCATCTTGCTGTACTTCTGTCTCAGTTCCCAGAAGGCTCAGTGTGAACAGAGACAGAGGCACAGGGGCTGGGATGACGGGGGCTGGGTGGGGCGTTGTGCTCCCCGGGAACCTGGTCTGCTCAGAGGCGCCACGGCCAGGGAGCCCAGGTTCCGATGGAGCTTGCTTCAGGGAGACCGTCTGACTGTGCGGTACAGACTGGAACAGGCCCTGGGAGCAGGTTTTGTCCATTTACTGTCACAGAATCGTAAAGAGCCAGCGGGGTCACTGGTGCAGGGAGGGAGGAGACTCAGAAAGTGATAAGACCAGCTCAAGGGCGAGGGGGAGGGACGTGGGGCCGTCTGAGGTATGTGGAGTCCCCGTCCTTTCCTCCCTACAAGGTCTAGGGGAAGGGGCCTTGAAAGGAGAGGTGGGCAACCTGGGGGGGAGTGGGACAGAGCACAGAGGAAAGGGAAGATCACATCACACATCTTCAAGTTCAGAATTTTCTAAAGACCAAGATCAGAGAACATCAGAGGAAGGTTCCTCAAAGCTAGTGTTTTAGACTGAGGCTCTCTGAGTTATGTGCTTTGCCCAGTGTCCCCCTGACTGTTTCTTGTGTGTCTCTGATAAAAGACAGCTTTAATTCAGTGCAAAGGAGCATAGAAGGAGGAGGGAAGTGGCAATGGGAGTGTCGGAATAGGGGCATCCAGGCTGGACGGGTAGCCTCCAGCCTCCCTAATATCTGAGGTCTAGGCCTGTGTTCTGAGTCCCTCCTGCACAGGTTTTCTTGAGACAGGGAAGTGGAATCATTGTTCCTGGGAGTTTCTTCATGGCCTGAACGGGCAGAGAGGTGGAAGGGGTGAAAAGAAAAATGGAAATAGGCCAGATTCAGTCCCCTATGCCCACGTGCTGTCTTGCAGAGGGCCTGCATGTCTCCTTCCCTTTCCGTCTCCTCTTTGTCTTAGAGCAGGAGGTTGGCCTACTCACCTCTCTTCTCCTCGGCAGTCCTGGGTCCAGTCAACTCTGAAATGGGAGCCTGGTTATGAATCAGCCCACCCGTTTCCATTTCTAGTGAAAGTGAAAGTCGCTTAATCGTATCTGACTCTTTGTGACCCCATGGACTATATAGTCCATGGAATTCTTCAGGCCAGAATCCTGGAGTGGGGAGTCTTTCCATTCTCCAGGGGAACCCAACCCAGGGATTCCATTTCTAAGACACTCTCAACTCTTCACATGAAAACAGTTTACAAAATAACCAATGCTGGAGCAGGCAAAGGCTAAATAAATCTCAAGACCACATGCACTGTGTAATCCTGCTGTTCACTCAAGTACCGGAGTGTCAGGTCCACCATCCATGAGGCTCCTCGCCCTCTTCCTCCTCGGGGCAACCCCAGCTCCCTCCTGCTTCACTCTTTCCTCCTTTATCCCAGGGATGGGCTCCTCGGTCCTCCCAGCCCCTGCACATGCAGAACCGCCTCACCCTGGTTCTATCTCCTAGTCGAGCAGAAGTCCTATTGGTTCTCTGCAGGTAGAAAAATAAGGACCTTAAGACTTGGGTGACCTTTGCTATGTTCTTTGGGAATGCTTCAGAAACTCTGCCCCCAGCCTCTGTAGATCACGTCCTGATATGGGGAACTTAGAGAAAAGAACTGTGGCTGGGTCTGGGGAAGTGGGGGTTTGCCCCATGGTGGACCCTTAAAGGAACCCAGCATGCCCCTCCTGTGGGCTGGACCTCTATAAAGCTTTCTTCATGCTCAAGTCTGGAATTGCTCACGCTCCTTCTACTGTTGCTCTCTGCTACTCCAAATGTACCCTCTCTGATTTCTTAATCCTTATGTTGGCTCCATCTTTGGCCCTTGCTGTTTCCATAGTTCCTTGAATCTGAAGCTGTCATTTTTTTCTTAAGTGGGGCTGATACGAGGGCCTCATTAAACCATCCAATGAGTAGTAGTGATGGTGGTGTGCACAGACAGAGGGCAGGGACTAAATGCCAGCTTATGACCCTAGGGGGTGTTTGTCAGGGGCTGTGTTGGGGAGGGGAAAATGGGAAGTTATTGTTTAATGGGTATTTAGAATTTCAGTTTTACAAGATGAAAAAACTTACACAGATGGTTGCATAACAATGTGCATGTATTGAATAGCACTAAATGGTACACTTAAAAATGGTTAAGATGGTAAATTTTATGTTACGTGTATTTTACCACATTAAAAAAAAAAAAAAACTCATCAAAGTGGATGGATTTACAGATCATTTGCACTGAGTTTAGCTTCAGTGTTTGATAGTAGGTGATCTGTCTTTTCCTCACTGTGGTGGTGAATTTTTTGGTGTCAGTTTAGTTAGGCTGTGGTGCCCAGTTGTTTGGTCAAACACCATTCTAGGCATTGCTGCAAAGTTATGTTTTAGATGTGGTTAATATGCAGCTGGATGGCATCACCAATGCAATGAACATGAGCTTGGGTAAACTTTGGGAGATGGTGAGGGACAGGGAGGCCTGGCATACTGCAGTCCACGGGCTGCAAAGAGTCGGACACGACTGGGTGACTGAACAGCAGCAGCATTTACAATCGCAGACTTTGAGAAAGCAGGCTCTCCTCCGGGTACGGGTGGGCCTCATCTACCAGTTGAAAGCCTTAAGAGCAACACTCTGTTTTCTCAAAGAAGAAGAAATGCTTCCTCTGCCTTTGGACCTAAGACTGTGGATCAACTCTTGCAGAAGTTGCGAGCCTGCCAGTTTGCCCTGCAGATTTCAGACTTGGCAGCTTCTACATTCGTGTGAACTGATTCCTTAAAATTTCTCTGTCTCTATCTACCTCCCTATCAACACACACACCCTCAGACACACACACTTCCTGTTGGTCTAGTTCTGCTGCTGCTGCTAAGTCACTTCAGTGTGTCCGACTCTGTGCGACCCCATAGACGGCAGCCCACCAGGCTCCCCTATCCCTGGGATTTTCCAGGCAAGAACACTGGAGTGGGTTGCCATTTCCTTCTCTAGTTCTGGTTCTCTGGAAAACCTTGAATAAACACACTCACCTGAAACCAGCTGGGGATGGAGGCCCTCAGATATCCAGAGGGGAAACAGGAGGGACCCTCCTCCCAGGTCTGCTGAGCGCTGTGTTCCCTCTCCTCCTCCGCTTCCTCTGGGACTTGGTCCCTGGAAACACCCTCTGCTTCCAGCCTACTTGCCCCTCTCTGTCACCCCTGCCTTGGGCCTGGGAGTTGTCCTGCCGTCGGCTCTTGGAGTATCTATCCTATGAAGTCCCTGACACTTTTGGACCCTGATCACAGTGAGGGTTTCTGGAAGCCATATCCTGACTTTGTGGGCACACGGACGCCGTCTATGGATTTAGCACGAGCAGATTTGGTTTGATCCATTCCCCTCTTCCCCTCTGCATTTACCTGGAACTTATTCACCGGCTGGCTCCTAAGTGATTCTGCATTTGGGTAAAGCCTTAATTCATCTCCTGTTTCCCTTGGTCAGCATCCATGCCTAGTTTCCTAAGGGCTTTACTCTCGGGCACCAACTATTATTGCTGAAATCTATGAGCATTAATTCTGCTTCTTCCCACAGCCAGATAGAGACCCTCAGAGCCTCCGGTAGGTCCTGCTGGACTGCCTGTAAAAGGAGGGTGGATGGCTAATTCTTTCTTTCTTTCTCTCTCATTTACCTATTACAATATTTATGGAGTTCATTATATACATTATCTTATTTAACCTTTGCAAAACCCTTATTTAATATAGATAATCCCCATTTTATAGATTTGAAAACTGATATACAAAGAAAAAAAAAAAAGAAAACTAATATACAGCAAGGTTATGTGACTTGCCCCGAGCCATGCATCTTGGGAATGGAATTTAATCCGAGGCAATCTGCATCCAAGGCCTGTGCTCTTAGCCAGGGATACATGAAAACTTGCTGTTAGAAAAGAGGGGAGAGTGACGAATAAAAGAGTTAGAGGCATAAAGCGAAGTGAGGAATAAGATAAATATTATAATAGGATGCAGAAAATCCTACCCATGTGCCACCAGAGGGCCATGGACTTAGCTCCTAGTTCCCAGCAGCCAACACTCGCTGAGCAGGGAGGTTTGGCAGCACATGGCGTCGCCCTAATCAAGCACAGACCCCCAGCAGCGCCCATTTCCCTAAAATCTCATGAGCGGCTTATCATGAAGGGTTCCCCTCAAACCGAAGGACCCAGCTCTCTGAGAATCCTAGGGCTGCAGCTGACACCCTTATTTTGCACTTGTGGTAAACATGAGGTCTGATTCCCACTAAGAAAAAGGATGAGTCTTTCTGTCTTAGAATAGTGATGAGTGTTGATATTAGATTGCAAAATCTGAGAAAGGTCGCAACTTTAAGACTAGTTTTGTCCCCCTTTGTCTAGCAGAGCCAGGTTTAGTGTCGTTCTCACTACAAGTGATAGGTAGACAGGGATTGCATGAGCGATTGTGGCTAGTAATGGATGCTGGAGAGTGCGCTCATAGCACTTGCCTGTTACAAGGCCACAGATCAAGGCCTGGGAAGACTTTCAAGTGTTAAGTGGTGCTAGAGCGAATGGAAGGCAGTGTTGTGCAGTGGAAAGAGCGGAGTAGCTGTGTGACCTTAAACAAATCCTTTAACCTCTCTGCTCCTCAGACTATAAAAGTAGAATCTGCCTATCACAGGAGACTGAGCGACCCTGAAAGAGAGGATGCTTCAGTGTCTGCAATAAGGAGGTGGTTCACAGCACCCTATCATTTCATCGTTCATCATTCAGAACTTTCTGATCGGGTACCTGCTATAGGTCCATCTGGTGTGCCCTGTGCTCTGTCCTGGGACGACCACCATGAGCGGGACAGACAGATGCCTGGTGGGTTCCCTCCTCCGCGATTTCCTCCCTCCCTGAGGATAGTAGTTCCTGCAGCAGATATTTAATGACGGCGGTGCCTCAAGTTCAAGTTGCTGAGGGGAGACATGGGTGGGGGGGAGGCATGGAAAGAAGATTGGAGAAAGTCTGGGGTACAAGACTCCTTGCAGAGAAATGGCCTCCTCCATCCAGCCCATATGGGCCTGCATCCCAGCCCAGCGGACCTCAGGGTCCCCAGGTGCCAGTGGTGGAAGGCGGTCTCGTCTAACTGCCCCACACCGCTGAGCCTCCAGGAGCTGGCCGGGGCCACGCCAGTGCTTCTGCTGAGGAAGGATTATAGCTTTGTCAGTGCGGTGAAGCAGAGTGCCTCCAGCCTCAAGGTCTGCATTTAGAAGGGAAGTGGAGGATGGTTTAACGTTAGCCAAACAGCCTGCTGCACTCACAACAAAACCCTGCGTGCAATTGAAAGTGATGCGCTAGTTACACACAGGCCTGGGCGACGCGATCTCCCGGCTCTCCAGGCCATTGTGCTTGCATTTCCTCACCCCCAGGACCAGCACTGGCATCTCTCCACTCTCTCCAGGGGCGAGTGTGTGCATGTGTGTGTGTGTGTGTGTGTGTGTGTGCAGCCCCTAAACTCAGAGGCTGCAGAACAGGCACTGAAATATCTTCATAGGAATTGTCTCTCCGAATCTACAATAATCCCATAACTCTAGCATGCTCTAGATTTATCAACATGCACTTGTTGATATGATTTTGTTTTTCAAAATCACTGTGAAATCATTTCAAAAAATTTTTTGAAATCAAAATTTCCTGGGCCCCATTCGTACATGCGTGGTCTGTCCATATAAAAACTGGGCTGTCCCCGAGATCAGGGCCTGTGTCCCCCTGTCTGGCTGGAGTCACCCTGAAGGCAGGGGCTGTCTCTGCCCTCGCATTGGAGACTCTCTGAAGGTGAGGGCTGTGTCTTATCCCTAAGTATCCTCCCCTCTTGGTGCTGGGGGCGAGGCTGTGCGCCCACACACAGCTCTGATCTCGTGGCGGGGGAGAGCCGTGGTGTCCCGGCATGCTCAGTTGAGATGTCAAATTGACGAGTTATCCTCATCTGCTCCTTTTAGCAGCTGAGAGTGGAAGTGTCACCCACACTCTCTGGAACACGAGAAAGCAAAATGGGGAAAGAGAGGTGGATGGTACCGGGCACCCTCAGGACAGGCCAAGCCTCAGCTGCCTACCTGTAGGCCTCTTTGCCTCTGGACTCCGCGCCAGCCTGAACTGCTTTAACCCCAGGCCGCTGCCCTGGGCTGGATCTAAAAGTACTCGCTATCTGTCCTCTTTCCCTTGATCCACCCTTAATCCTGCAACTGAGAATAAAAAAAAAAAAAAAAAAAACAGCCCATAAACTTCCTCCATGGCCCTGCTGAGACCCTCCTTTCTCAGAATCCTTATGATTCTCAGGCTGATGAGGGCAAAGGTTATGTCTTTCACATTTCGTGTTTCATCCCCCAGCACTTACCACAACGCTGGGCTATGGTAGGTGCTTAAAATGTTTAATACAAAGAAATGAATGCAATTTTCAGGAAGCACTGCGGGTGGATTTCCTCCTTTGGAGACCTCTTTCACCCCTAGGAAAGTACCTCAATCTCAGATCTGCACTGTCAGCCTCTTGACGAAGAAAAGCAATGTTCTGGGTCTTGGGGCTAGGGGGCAGTGTTCACCTATGGGTACAATCCAGAGTGTGTGTGTGTGTGTGTGTGTGTGTGTGTGTGTGTGTGTGTGTGTTGACATTGATAACTGGACATTCATAAGCTCCAGTTCCAGAGAGAATTCTAGGAGTCCCTCAAAACAACTTAGCTCATCTTCCCACGAGCAACTTAAATATGCCCTTGAAACGTTATTCTGCATACATGCTACCAAACAACCACGTTTCTTTGAAGATATAAGGTTTTTTATCCAGTAAACTTTATTTATATATAACAACAGTACAAATTGTGTCCTTGGCTTGCAAAATAGGAGTGTTTCATATTTACAATAGGTACACAATAATATATTAGAATAACAAAAAAACCCCATTTTATTGGAACATTTTAAATACGTAATTTTCTTACAGCTTTTATTCCACAACACCTGTAAAAACAACAAAACCAGACAGCTATTATTCTATTTTCTTAAAAATATATATATATATATATATAATACAGATTCCAGTGTGTCAAGCAGAGGGGGTTTGGGAAGGAGCAGTCGAGGGGAGAGGCAGGCGGGCTCAGGTCCCTAGTCTCGTGGTCTAAAGAGCTTGTCCCCCCGTCCCTGACACACCTGGCCACATCTGCTCTGCAGGGGGAGCCACGTTCCAGCACGTTCTCCTGCTGTGATGCCGACACGGAGCGCACAGGAGGCCAGAGTCAGGGCTGTGACCGAAATCCGGGCGGGCCTCCCTTCCCCTTGAGGCCACAGCGCAAAGGACAGAGGGGAATGCAGTGAGCATGTCCACCAAGACTCTCCAGTTTGCTGACGGGCTGAGGCCCTGTCTCCCAGGACCTCCCTAATACCAGGGGTGAAACTTCATCTCTCATCCATGACATCGCGGGCCCCAGAGGCTACACCTTCACTCTTGGGGAAACTGGCAGAAAGGGAAGAGGTTGGGGAAGAAGGGCGGGGTGACGAAGAGGATGCTGCCACCTTCTCAAAGCTTCTTCCTGAGACGAGGCACCAGAAGGCCCTGAACCCACGGGGTCCGCTTCCACCGGCCCGGCTCCGCTAAACTCCTCTGCGTCCTCTCACCCACAGAGCTCCCTCTCCTGAGTCTCAGTTCTTTCCTGTCCGCGGCCAGGCCCCAGGGGTCTGAGTCAGGACACAGCGTGGCAAGGAACAGCGGGCCCCGCTCTGGGGCAGCTGCTGGCTCAGTATTTGCCGCGGGTTAACAGACTGAAGGTGGGAGAAGGGGACGACAGAGAATGAGACGGCTGGATGGCATCACCGACTCGATGGACATGAGTTTGAGCAAACTCCGGGAGTTGGTGATGGACAGGGAGGCCCGGCGTGCTGTGGTCCATGGGGTTGTGAGAATCGGACACGACTGAGCGACTGAACTGAACTGAGTGGGGGCAGGTGTGGCAACCAGGATGTGCCTGGAGGCTGATCAGCCAGAGGCTTCTAGAAACATTCCTTATTTGTGCTGCCCAGACCATCGCAGTCCAGCCCACCCCGTCCGTTGCTTCTGCTTCGTGCTCAGCAGGGCCAGGGGCCTTGACTATTATTTCTTGTCCTCATTTGGTGGAAAAGGAGGAAGGTCAGGAGCTCAAGCGGCAGGCAGAGGGCCACCAGAAGAGACGGCAGCGGCGGGGACAAGAAAGGCCTTTGTGGCTGGAGGACTGTCCCCGGAAGCAGGTAAGGCAGCTGGGTCAGTCAGCTTTCTTCCACCTTCCCACTCCCCTTTCCTCCAAAACGCGTGCCCTCTGCAGGTCTGGGAGGAAGGCTGAGGTGGTGATAGGAGCCGGCAAGTGGAAGAACGTCCGTGCGGTCCTTCTCGGTATCGATCATTCCTCAGCACTTGGAACAGGGCCTACGGAACAGCCTTAGCTCAGGAACGCTCTCTGAATGAATGAATGCATGCAGGAAACAGCTCCATCCCGCGAGGGAGGCTCCCAGGGGCTCCTTGCTTTCAATGACTGAACTTTCCAAGGATGGGGAGTGCTCCGCCAGAAGTGGATCAGAGATGGTTCTGAGCTGGGCCGGAGCAGGGTGACGGGAGTGGGGGGTAGGCCTGGAAGCCTCGGAGCCCCTGCGGAGGTTGGGAGGCGGCAGCAGGTCAGCTAGAGGGGCTCAGGCCAGCTCGCCCATCTCGTGGCGAGCGTGGACACCCTCTGTTTTGCCAAGCACATTTTTTGGGTGCTTGCCCTTTTCTGGTTAACTGTCTCTTGTGCACTTCAGTGAAACAAGATGGATCTGGATCAAACTTTCAGAGAGAGCAGGCTCTCTCAGCTTCCCTCTGAGATGGATGGCTTTGTGTGGGGGCAGAGGCCGTGACTTGAACACTTATTCCTTACGCGAGGTTAGGATATCTCCGCATTGGATGAGGGTGAGGAGGGAGGCCCTCTCCTTCCATCCCTCAGGGCATGGACTCTTGGTGACCCAAAGCCAAGCGAGGCTCTCCAACCTTTCATCCTCACAGCCTGACTTGAATCCTGTGTAGTTTTCCTTGATCTTCCTTCCTTCTTTAGGGATACCTCCTGCCACCTCCTTTGCCCCCTTCCCCAGTCCTCCTGAGGAATCCTGAGAAAGGCGGTGGAACCTCTCGTGTGAGCTCTGGTGCCTCTCCTGTCCACTCTCTGAGCGGCCATCCCCCTACCATTCTCCCACTCCCCCCCAGACCATCAAGGACGCAGCCCCGGGGTGGTGAGTGGTCACCAGAAGTAGCTGCTGGGAAACAGTGGGTAGACGCACAGAGGTCAGGGTTGGTCATGACGCAGCTGAGATGTCTAGCTTTTACTTCTTGGTGGAACAAAGCCCGAGGTGCCGGTCTAAGCAGCGGTGTGACCGGACCACCTTCATTCGGAGTTCAGAAGCAAATGAGGGGAGGGGCTGAACTCTTCTGTGGGCAGCACAGAGCCCCCCGCTCACGCTCCCCTTGCCAGTATCTCCTCGCCTTTCATCTTACATCGTGGGCTCTGAGCTGATAAGCTTTGGGTGCTACGAAGGGCAAACACTTTGGCTTAGTGCAGAAGGCCAGTCATTAGGATTTCTTTCAGCTATTAGCAGGGCCCAGAGAAACTTTTAGCAGAAGTGGATTATCAGAAGGAAGCGGTCCTGGCATGGCTGGTTGTGAATTATAATGAAAACAGCGCATTTCCTGAGTATTTTGCTGAATGCTTTTCTTGTCCCATTTGTCAGCCGCATTCAGGCAAGAAACCGGAGCTGAGGCGACCCGGCGATGTCTGCTGCGCGGTGAGCACAGCGATCCAAAGCCACACGCCAGTCGTGGGAGCCAGCCCTCCGAGCCCCTCTTCCCCCGGCCCCTTCCGGGCAATCCAGTGTGGTCAGCAGAGTCCCTGGAAACTGGAAGGGTTTGGAGGTAAATGCGGGCCCAGAGGAACCGGGGCCCAGAGTTAATTACAGAGGAAGTGACCCTGGTCTGGTCTCCCCGGCCCCACTTCCCAGCACTGCGGCCCCTCGCAGAGCAGGGCAGACGGGACCTCTCCAGTGGCCTCTCTTCCCATACCTCGCCTTCCTCTTGTCCTTCCCACTCTCTCCGCGGCTGCCTGCAGAGAACTCGGAGCTGGCTGCTTGGATCCGCGCCAGGGCGGGAGGCCTGGAAGCTGCTGGCTGTCCGATCACAGGGCCCTGCACCAGTGTTGGTGGGGGCGGTCCTTCCCCGGGATGCCCCCACTGCCTTCCACGGGGCCTCTGGATCAGGGCGTGGAGCTTTGGTCTCTTTGTCTGCAAACTACACTCAGGACGGCTGGGCATCCACGGATTTAGGTGTCAGCAGGAAAGACAGAAGTCCAGTGAGAAGCCACCTGCTTGTCCTTCGAACTCATGAGGACGCGAGAGGCAGAGGGAGGGAGAGAGGCAGAAGACGCAGCCTAGGGATGCTACAGTTCTCTCTACTGCGGCCCGTGCTCAGACCATCAGGAGCGTCCACACACGAGTAAAGGGTCGTCTCCCCTCTCTAGGCACGAGAGAATAAAACAAAGAAAGCACAACAATAAATACTGCAGCTTCTTGAACCTATGCTCTTCAAGTATTGCTTGCTGTAAACAGTGTTTGAATTTTGTTTTTTTTTTAATCATAAGAAACCATGGGCAGACTGGAGCAGAGTCTGAATGCCCATGTCCCCCAGTCGGATCCCGAACGGAACCTCTGGAGGCCTGGCCCGCGATCCTCCAGGGCCCTGCCCCCGGGGAGCCTGGTTTACGATGGGGATGGATATAAGGCAGAGCTGCCCAGCGTCCTTCGGGAGACCAGGTGTCCCCTCTGGGAGAGGCCCAGCTCTCATGTCTGGTAGTCACTGTAGGGAAACCCAAAGGAAAAGTACCAAAATCAGCTCCTCGCTTGTTGAGGTTTGGGTTTAAAGAAAACAACCAAACAGGAGCAAAAAGCATCGGTGCTCTTGAGACACACATGTCCACTGGAGAAGAGAACGCACGGATGCGCGGATATAAAGCTCAGCTTGCTGTCAGCACGGTGGAGCCCAATGGCTCTGCCGTTGTGCCAAGTCCCACCTTCCCCACCTCTTCTGACTTCATTGGCCTGTCTTCCTTCGGAGTGTTTGGTGTCAACTTGTGCTCATTCTTCTCGTCCTCACTCCTTAGACAAAGATTTCAAGGGCAAGGAAATAGTAATTTTCTCTCAGCATCTCTTTGTAGGCTTTTTTTCCAGTTGTTGGGAACCAGGAGTTGTGTGAGGAAGGAGGGACGGGGGCAAAAGAAGGAAGGGGGACAGAAAGCAGAATTAAACCAAAGTTGGACGGGATGAACAGGGAGGCTTTTTGTTTTATTTCTGGTTTTCCTTTTTCTTAAAAAAAAATTAAATAAAGTTCTTATTATTTCCCCAATATACATCAAATGAGTTTTCATGCAAAGCAGCAGTCACAGAGGCAGAACCGTGCCCAGATGCGCCTCTCAGCTTGAAGAACCACCTTCTCCGTGCCTCTGCGTCCCTCTTGTCGTGGGTAGCTGTGATGCCCCTGGTCTCTCCCTGCACGGACCAGCTGGGACGAAACTTGGCTGGCGTGGGGAGAGGGGCCCTCCTCTCTCCCCGGGGTTAGGGTCTCAGGGGACAGCAAGTTCTGGGGCCTGACCCCCTTCACTTGTCCTTCCTTCTGAGACGCCCAGTGCGACAGCGTTTGTGGGTCCCTCTTCCCAGGAATGGGAGGCTCCATCTCTCAGCTCTCAATGGACATGGCGTTGATGAGCTGCTCCACCTTGTACGCCAGCCGCTGGCGCCGCGCCTGCTCGTCCTGCTCCAGCGCCCCGATGAGCTGAGGGACGAAAACAACGGTGGGGCAGGTTCAGCACTCAGCATGCAGACTGCTTTCCCCACACCCTTCATCCTTCCATCTGCCTTTCCATCCTGCCCAACGGACACAACTCTAAACAATGCAGATGATTACCTGGACAGGTGTATGATATACATATGTGTGTGTATGCATGTATTTATCTAAAACTTTTACAACATTTGGCATACAGGAAGCGCTGTGTAGGTATTAGCTATTACTATGACTACCACTACTATTGCTGTTTTCAGATACGACGCTGATACATGACTTGTTGTCCTGAAGTCATCCTCTTCAGGATCTAGCCATGTCCACCTGTCTGTCCGAAACAGTTCAGCTGACAGCTTCTGCCCAACTGCAAAGAGTAGTCTGATTTGCTGTTTCAGAAGGGATGAAATTCATCATCTACTTTGAACTGGGCAACAATGACAACATTCAATGAAAGTACTACGTATTGCATTAACAATGAAGACAAGACAAAAGAAGGTGTAAGAAAGCATAGGATGAATCAGGAGAGGATAGGTTGCCTTCCAAAGGAAGAGCGGGTGACTTTTTGACTCTGAATGTTTTCAGAATTACCACCCATTGCCGTTGTTTACGGATGGAACCCGGCTTTCTGGTTGACCTGCGGGGCCCTCTCGGTGCGGGTTTCTGCCTCACCTCTTCGCTGTACTTGCTGACGTATGAGTAGATCTCATTGAGGGCACTCAGCATGTTGAACTCCACGGCATGCAGGCGGGACTGCTCGGCGAGGTAGGCGTTCATGTCCTGGTCGCTGATGGCGGGGAGCTTGGCGATGTCTGCATAGTATCTGCCGGAGAGAGGACAGGCTCCTTGGTGAGGGGCTCAGCAAAGGCTTGCCTATCAGTACCCTGACCCCAGGACCCCGGAGAGGATGGGTGTACCCAGGCTGTTTCCCTGGTTCTCTTCTGATGAAGCTTGCTCTAGCCTCTGCTCTCAAGCTGAGTTTGGGGCCTGGAGACTTGTTCTCCCTCAGCCCAGAGTCCGCAGTGCTGTGACCAGACTCTCAGTGTTCACATTCCAGTTCAGCGCCCTGCTAGCTGTGTGTCCTTGGGTAAGTCACTTGGCATCTCTGCTTCAGTGGCCTCCTCAGTGAAAAGGGGATGCTAATAAGACCTACTTCACAGCTCTGCTGGGTATTTTAGTGAGACGATACATACAACGTCTTCATCAAAGTGCTGGCTGCTTAGCATGTGCTCGGGAAAGGGTGATCAGAATGCTAAATCGGACTCAGAGGGTGCAAAGCTCCCCTTTCCTCCCCCAGCAGGAACTCTGGGCAAGGGAGAAAAAGATGAGCTTGAGATCTGGAAGGGACCACAAGCATGGCTTTGAGTCCTTGGTCAGTGGTGCCCAGAGGAGTGAATGAAGCAGGCACCGGGGGCTGGGCCGGTCCTCGGGATGCTACTGACCTCTCCACCCAGCTCTTGTAGCTGGGGATGTCCTTGGCATAGAGCAGCTTGTTGGAAGGGGAGTCCTTGCCCAGCCGGTGCTCTGAGGTCGAGCAAGAGTCCATGAAGGTCTGGGCCACCACGGAGAGGCAGGCGTCCGTGATGCTGCCCTTGTGGATGTCAAACACAAACTGGGGGTTCTTGATCACGTTCACCCAGAAGCGCAGAGGGAGGCTGGAGGAGAGGGAAGAGGGGTCTCTGAGGGCTGCGTCCGGGCCCAACCCCGTGCCGTCCACTAACGTTCCTCCCAACCCCACCAGTGCACAATTCTCTCCGAAGGGCGAGGGAATGGAATCACAGAAAACCGGTCCAGCCAGGGCTGCTAATTTAGCCTGAGCTTTGACTGACACTGGAAGCGAAGGAGCCCCACTGTGCCCTAACGGGGCACTGACCTCGTCCTTCAACAGCTCTGAGGCGGGCGTGGGTGGCTTGGCTCCCTCCTGGAGGTCTTTGCCAAAGACCCCTGTGCCCCCGGGGGAACCCAAGCCCAGATGGCCTGCAGCGCTTTCTCAGAGCCTCAAAGCCCCCAGGCTCCCAGAGGCCCCTTCCCGGTGCCCGCGGCCATTGTCCGGAAGGACGGGGCGGCAGCCCCAGCCTTGGAGTGGGCACAAAGGCCCCACCTGGGTTCCCCGCCCAGCCGGGCCAGCCGGCCGCTTCCCAGGGCTGGCCCTGCCGGACTGGGCGGAGGAATGGGCTCCCCTGGGGGCAGCTCTTTCAGGGAGCTCCCCAGGGCATTCTCGGCTCCGGGCAGGGGCAGAGGCAGAAGAGGAGGCCATTGTTGGCACGCTGGGAATGACTCGCTGGGGCTCCGAGTTTTTCCCACCCCAAGAGCAACTGATCAGTCGTTAGGAGAATTCTTTCTGCGACTCGGGGAATTTATAATCGGAGGAGAATGCGTTTTCTCTGCTCCCTTGGCCGTGAGGAGGATAAGCCCATTTATTCCCCTTCAAAACCAGAACAGCTGCTGTTTCTGTGGCCTTTTCCAACTTGGCCCTCCTCTCCAGCCGCCCGCCGGCCCTTAACTCTTTGGGTTCCTCGGTGCAGTGAGCTCTGTCCGCCTCTTGTCCTCTGGGCCGACCTCCCCTCCCTCTCTCCTTCCTGTCTCTTGACTCTCCTGGACCCAGACCTTCCCAAATGTCTCCGCGCCACATGCCAAGTGTTGGGAAAGATCAGTTTTGCCCAGAGGCAAGGCCTTCCATTAGGATTTCCACCTATCTTTGCAGTGAACACGGGGGCTCCTTCATTTAACCTGGAGGAGGGTGGCCTGGGCGGAGACGTGGCTCCTCTGGCCCACCCTCCCTTCCCCCGGCAGCTCTGGAAACTTCCAGTGTTCTCTCCTTGGACACTGGGTATCTGAGGTCTGGCTAAGGGGACTCTCCCCGCTACAACCCCAGGGGAGGGTGTTTCTATGACTTGGCCAGAAACAGAAGGAACAGAGAGGAGGACACTCCAGAACTTTCTCTTGATGTCCTTGAAATCACGCTGGGCCAGGCTGGGGGTGGCGGTGAGGGGGAGCTCCAAAGCCGTGGAACAGCCGCGGCCCGGGCCCTGGGAATGCGGACGAAAGGCCGGTCTCAGGGACCTGCCCTGGGGGGCTCCACACCCAGAGACCACCAGAGCCTCTTCGTTTCACTCCGCTGTGATCAAAAGCTGCAGCCTCTGGAGGGCTTGGCAGCCACAAGACCCCGGAAAGGGAGGAATAGGTGGGGTCTGGGGCCGGGTTCTCCCCCCAGTGTTTGGCTGGTTGCTAGGACTTCGAATTCCTAAATAACAGCCGGGGCCCATCTGTGCCGGCTCTGTTTTCCGAGGAGAGGGCTGAGTCCAGACAGCTGTGTGGGCGGCCTGCCCAACCCCAGGCCTGGCCCTCCTCTCTGCCCTCTCTGCGCTCCTTCCTAGGGGAAGGTCTGTGCTCCGGCTCTTGGGCAGGCCCGGTGGGACCTGAGGGCCCATCTTCAGCGTGGTCTGTGATCCAGGTTCACAAGAGAGACGTCTTGTGTGAAGGGCCCGGGGGAGCCGTCTCTCCCCCTGCTGGGTCTGCCCGCAGGAGGGCCCCTCCAGGGAGGGAGTCAGGCCCGCGGGAAGTCCTGCCCGCGCCTTCCTGGGAGCCGAGGTGCCCAGGTAATCACGCGGCCGTAAGCGGTCGCGTGTGCAATGGCCTCCTCTCGTTGGGGGCTCAAGTTCACGGCAGGTGCAAGCTCTCCCCGGCACTGGCCAGGCTTCCCTGGGGTCTGAGCTTAATGCAGGGCTCTCCCCGTGTCTCAGGACGTGCCCGAGACTCTGCTGTGCTCGGGAGGCCCGCGTGGCCTGGCCTGCTGCTCCGGTGGTTAGGATGTGGCTCTGTGTATGGGTTCCCCGGCTGCCTTTCCCGAGAACCACAGGTCAGGGAGGAGGAGGAGGCGCGGCCTGGGGGAGGGTCTCGGCCTGAAAGGGCGGGAGCTCGAGTGTGCGAGTGTCCCGGTGCTGGGCCCTATGCCGGGCGGGCCCCGCCTGGCGCCTGGGGGCCACGTCGGCTCTGCGGAGTGTATGTATGTCCTAGGAGCCTCGGGTGACCCAGCCGCGGCTGAGAACAGGCTCCCGCCCCCGTCTCCCGGGCCCCTGCCGGCCCCCACGCCCCGCCTCCCGGGCCCCTGCCGGCCCCCACGCCCCGCCTCCCGGGCCTCTGCCGGGCCCCCACGCCCCGCCTCCCGGGCCTCTGCCGGGCCCCCACGCCCCGCCTCCGGGCCCCTGCCGGCCCCCACGCCCCGCCTCCCGGGCCCCTGCCGGCCCCCACGCCCCGCCTCCCGGGCCCCTGCCGGCCCCCAAGCCCCGCCTCCCGGGCCCCTGCCGGCCCCCAAGCCCCGCCTCCCGGGCCCCTGCCAGCCCCCCACGCCCCGCCTCCCGGGCCCCTGCCAGGCCCCCACGCCCCACCTCCTGGGCCCCTGCTGGCCCCCACGCCCCACCTCCCGGGCCCCTGCTGGCCCCCCACGCCCCGCCTCCCCGGCCCCTGCTGGCCCCCACGCCCCACCTCCCGGGCCCCTGCTGGCCCCCCACGCCCCGCCTCCCCGGCCCCTGCTGGCCCCCACGCCCCGCCTCCCGGGCCCCTGCTGGCCCCCAAGCCCCGCCTCCCGGGCCCCTGCTGGCCCCCAAGCCCCGCCTCCCGGGCCCCTGCTGGCCCCACGCCCCGCCTCCCGGGCCCCTGCTGACCGCCACGCCCCGCCTCCCGGGCCCCTGCTGGCCCCACGCCCCGCCTCCGGGTCCCTGCAGGCCCCCACACCCCGCCTCCGGGTCCCTGCTGGCCCCACGCCCAGCCTCCCGGGCCCCTGCTGGCCCCCATGCCCCGCCTCGGGGCCCTTGCTGGCCCCGCCTGCCGGGCCCTGGCTCCCCGGGGTTTACCAGTTGCTCTTCCAGGTATGCCGCACGTCCGTGTCGTGGATGCCGTGTCTGTCTGCCTGCTCGTCCAGGAAGTCAAACATGTACTTGATGGCCAGGGGGAGCGCACTGCCCCGGTGCACCGTGCTGAACAGGGTCTCGAACAAGTCGTCCACGAACTTCTGCAGGGTGCCCTGGGGGGGTGGGCGGTGGGAGAGGGTGAGGCTCGGGGAGGGGGGCCGGCAGCAGGCGTGCGGGCCAGAGGTGCCTTGCTTGGACCGAGCCTGCCTCGGAAGTCTGTCTGCGACGCCAGGCTGTGCAGACAGCACGGTTGGGGTGGGGGGGAGGGTCCTGTTGGGGTGTCGGGGAGGTGGGAAGGACTGACGGGCCGCAGATTTCCGGTAAGAAACTTCTCCGAGCGGGAGCCACGTGCACATTTAGCTTGTGTCCCTGCCTGGTGGGCGTGGGCAGGGGGAGTTTGATGGAAGACAGCAAGTGCTCTGAGCTCAGGCGTCCCACAGTGGGTGAGGGGCATAGGCTGGTGTGAGAGGGCATCTAAAGAACCAGCCAGAGGACTGGGGCCCTCCCAGCAGGAGCAGGGGAGGACTGCAAAGGGTCTGGCAGGAAGGTGTGAAAGGGCTCACCGGGTTAGCAGCCTGGGATAAGTGGGGTCTGCAGTGAGGACTGGGCGAAGGGCACAGATCCTAGAAGGCTCAGGCACAGCCCTGATCACCGGGCCTTGGAGGGTATCGGGAGGGGGCAGGGCCCAGGCTGGGCCTGGGGCCCACAGTTCTCCGGTTCAAGAAACAGCTCTGAAGGTCAGTAAATGTCCAACCTTTTGGTGTCTCTTTGTGAGCACGCAGTTGCCAAGTTGTGTCCAACTATTTGCAACCCCGAGCACTGTAACCCACCAGGCTCCTCTGTCTGTGGGATCTCCAGGCAAGAACACTGGAGTGGGTTGCCATGCCCTCCTCCTGGGGATCTTCCCCACCCAGGGATAAAAGCCACATGTCCTGCATCTCCTGATCTGACAGATGGATTCTTTACCACTGAGTCACTTGGGAAGTCTGGTCTCTCATCAGCATATTATTCGAAGCAAAATTTGAGACACATTCTCTTATGGTGTATTTCTGTGACCCTTCAGGGAACAAGTCTGAGATGCCACCATATCAGAATTTCAGCAACATTTCTATGGGGTCAGTGGAGGAGAGTCCTGTCAAATACAAGCTATATATGGTTGCTACGCTTATAGGTATACTGTTCTCTGCTAGGGAGGCTGGAAGACTGCTTTAGATCTCAGCTTCTGTCAGCATTTTGAGGGGGGGGGGGGGGGAGAAGAGATGGCTTCCCAGGTGGCTAGTGGTAAAGAACTCACCTGCCAATGCAAGAGACTCAAGAGATATGGGTTTGATCCCTGGGTCAGGAAGACCCCCTGGAGGAGGAAATGGCAGCCCACTCTAGTATTCTTGCCTGGATCATCCCATGGACAGAGGAGCCTGGAGAGCTACAGCCCATGGAGTTGCAAAGAGTTGGACCTGACTGAAGCGACATAGCACGCACGCATGCGATGGAATGGGGAAGGGGAAGCTTTCTCTTAGATTACCAGACGGACCAGGCCTTCATGCTTTTCCCCCCAGTGTGGGCAGAGAAGGCACTGATGGAGGAAGACGGCATATCCGGCCATCTCATATTTACCAATAAAACCCCCAGTATCTTCCTGAGGGGCACGGGGAACCAGAAGCCAGGGCACTGGTCCTCTGAGGAGTAACGGGGGGCCTATGGAGTGAGCCGGGTGGACCACTGTGATTTTTGCCGCAGGGTGGAGGACAGTAGTGGCCTGATCTCCAGGGAAGCGTGCCCCAGGACGAGGCCATCCTTGTCCGGGTGGGTCCCCTTGAGGGGCAGACCTCGTGGCATCCTTCCTGTGCCGTGGGCCGGGTGGGGGCTGGGGCAGGACACGCCTCTGAGGTGCCCCCCCTGGGCCGGGGCGGAGCAGGGGCTGTTACCTTGGTGGCCAGCAGCCGGGTCAGGTAGATCTCAGACACCATCTTGCTGCCCCGGTCCCCCTCCTTCTGATCCCCGTGCTCGTGGTTCTTCACCAGATGCCACACCTTGACCCCGCTCTCCAGGTCCGGGGTGATCATGGGGGCCCGAGACCGCAGGCTGTCGGGGCTGCCTGTGTACCTGAAGGAGGAGTCTGGGGAGAAGGGGGCGGCGGAGGCCTGTGAGTGACTGTTTCCTCATCTTCGCTGGGAGAATCCTCCTAGTATCCCCGCCCACCTGCTGCCTTCACTAAGAACAAGCCAGTTTCGATCGGAAGGGAGCGCCCTTGGGGTTTCAGATTCGGTGGGTTATTTTAGGAATCCTTGCCTGGTGTTAGGACACCCTGAAATCATTTTGCCAAGATAAGGATCTAGAAATTCTGTGACCCGGAGTGGCCCTGGGGAATACAGGAGTACATCCTTTCCTGATGCTTCCAGCAAAGACCAATCAGTAGGTGGAATGTCAACCAGATATTCTCACAGGGGCTTTGCTTGAAGTGTGGACTCTAAGGGTCTGTGAACGGAAAAGCTCCCCCTCGGGAGTCAAGGCTCCTTCTCAGTTAGGGCCCGGAATACAGAACTGCTTGAGCCCCTCCTGCAGCTGCTGGCTTCAGGCCTGAGGGGTCCTTTGGCCGGACCGCTCGAAGCCGAGCGCCACCCAGAACTAGAGGAAACAGCACGAGAACCTGAAACTCCTCAACCTCATTCCCAGAGGGCACCGGGGACCCAGCACACAGGGGTGGAAGGGCTGGGGTGGCCAACCGCATGCCCACATCGGGGTACTGCTGAGAGCCAGAGGGAAAGTGAAGCGAAAGCGTTAGTCGCTCAGTCGTGCCCGACTCTTTGTGACTGCATAGACTATAGCCCCCCAGCTCCTCTGTCCATGGATTCCCCAGGCAAGAATACTGGAGTGGGTTGCCATTTCCTTCTCCAGGGGATCTTCCAGACCCAGGGAATCGAACCTGGGTCTCTTGCATTGAGGGCAGATTCTTTACCATCTGCGCCACTAGGGAAGTTATTTGGTCCGTATCACCGGGGGCTAAAGGGGGACGTTGTTAATGATTCAGTCAGGACAGTAAGCACACACTGGGACTGGGTTCTGTGAACGTCTCCCCCAAGGGCCTCCCTGGTTCTGGGTCCTTCAGACTCCTCCATCAGACCTGGGCTATTGAAGGAAAGATTCACGGTGCTGCCTGGTGCCATAGCCCCGAGGAGACGGGCCGTCCCGGCCTCCTTTGATTGCAGGCCAGCCGCAGCAGCGGCACAGGCCTCCCACTGTCAGCAGGGGCGGGGAGCAGCCCCTGGAGTCGCAGGAGACGCCGCTGGCCGCCCAGGCTGCGTCTCCGGTCCTCACCGTATCTGCTGATGGACGTCCGGGAGATGCTGGCAGAGGCAGGGATGTTGTAGGAGGACGTCTGCTTGGGGACCAGGGCCACCACCGATCTGTCCGACACCTGAGGGGGATATGAGAGAGACACTTAGGGTGGCTGTCGGTACCTTGGGAAATGGAATTGTCGATGCTTCTAGAAGCTGATGGAACAGGTAGGGTAGAGGGTGAGGAGGTGAGGAGTGCTAGGAATAATCATTGCTCCTATTCAGTATGGTAGCTGTTGGACTCTTACAATCTGACTAGACCAAAGTGAGATGACCTGTAAGTGTTTGCGCTCAGGTATGCTGTAAATGTACAAGACATGCTGAATTTCAATGACCGAGCCTGAATAAAGGTGTACAAACTGTCTCATTAATAATGTTTATGTTGATTACGTGTTTCAATGACATTTTAGATCAGTGGTGTTAGAGACAACACTATTAACATTACATTCATCTGCTCATCTTTACTTTTTAAATGTGACTAGTGAAAAAATGTAAAGTTATCCAGGTGGTTTGCCTTGTGTTTCTGTTAGAGGGACCTGGGGTAGCCCAGCCTGCCTTCAGTTCCATGAGTTATGTATGACTGTCCCCATTTTACAGAGGAGGAACCGAAGCCCTGAGCGGCTGAGCCTCCACCTTCAAGGTCACACGCTTCACATACGATAGAGCCGAAATTGGTCACCAGGCTGTCGGGTTCCACAGCCCATGTTCTTCTCATCACATTTTAATTCGGGATTTTATTTCAAGACACCCTGGTCTGGAGCCCATTTTTCCCTTTGGCTCTGATTTCCTTTTGGCCTGGGCCCTAAAATGGTTCAGCCACCTTGAGGAGCTTCCCCAGAGGGCAGCCGCTCCTGGGGACTCAAGAGAGAAAGAAGGTGTCTGCGTGTCCTCTGTGAGGGTGCTGAGGCTCAGCACCCAGTCTGCAGGGCGACGGCTGATAAATGAGGCGCCATATTGAAGACATTTGGGGCCATTTTGATTTAAGATTACCCTCCATCCAATAAAAACCGAGAATCCCCAGAATTGTGGCGATCCAATTAAACCCCTAACGCAGAGGGAATAAAACAGCTATAATAATGTTATGGACCATAAAACATTCCTATTAAACCATTTTTTATTTTAACAATTTTTATGAACTTTATAAGTTTGATTTATAGCTGCACCAGTCGTAAAACCATCTTTCTAGGTCTTAAATTGTCAGTCCCTCTCTCCCACCAAAAAAGAATTAAATGTTGGGAAGTCAAACTATAAATGAACATTAGTGCTAACGAGATTCCCTGATAGCCAGTTTTAGCGGTGGTGTTTAATTTCACCCTCCCTATAAATCTGCGGGAGTCCAGGAAGTTTTTAAAAATCTCTTTGTTAATTAAGGTTATGCAGATTTTTCTCCTGTAGGGGCTCCAAGGACCTTTGACTCCTGGGAGGGTAACAAGAGGGCAATGCTTTGACTTGATGGCATAAAGCTGCAGGGTCCAGGGCTCTTCACAGTGCCTGGAAGATGCCAAGGCATCATTACTTCCCAGCGGGGGCAGCTCTGTGGACTGCGGGCAGCTTGCACCAGGACTGACTGACATGGAGGAGGAACTCGCCACCTCCGTCTTTCAGGAACTCTGCAACTAGCATCCTAGAAATGATACTTGAACGCCTGGCAGGGTTAAGGGTTTATTTTCTCCCAGGGAGAATGGATTGTGTTATCATTTATGGCTTGTTGTCACCTAAAGAGAGATTCACAAGGTGACTGGAATGACCACAGTTCAACTCAGTTCCCAGTCTCATCACTAAATCTCCCCTGTCCTTAGTGTCCAGTTTTTCTCTTGACCAACACATGATGCAAAGCCGTGACCAAGATGCCTGGTTGGGTCTGACCTTGTCTCTGCACTTACTAGCAACATGGCTTTGGGAAAGTCACTTGAGCTCCCTGTGCCTCAATTGTCTCATTTGTCAAAGGGGATAATAATTGTGTCTAGGTTTGTTGTGAAGATTAAAGGTGTTAGAGTGAGTAAAGGTGGAGAGCAGTGCCCAGTGAGACTCAGTAAATGCTGGGGTTACTGTTATTACTATGAATATCATCACCATCATCACCATCATCATCACATCACCACCACCATCATCATCACATCATCACTGTCTTCACCGTCATCATCACCACTATCACCATTACATCACCACCATCACCATCACCATCATCACTGTCATCTTCACCATCACCAACATCACCATCACATCATCACCATCATCACCACCATCATCATCACATCATCACCACATCATCACTATCAGCACCATCACCATCATCACCATAATCTTCACCATCACTACCATAATCACATCATCACCATCTTTACCATCATCATCACCATCACCACCATCATCTTCACCATTACCACCATCATCATCATCACATCACCATCACCATCATCTTCACCATCATCACTACAATCTTCATCATCATCACCATAATCATCACATCATCACCATCACCACCATCATCTTCACCATCACTACCATCATCACATTATCACCATCATCACCATCATCATCACATCATCACTGTCTTCACCATCATCATCACCACTATCACCATTACATCACCACCATCACCATCACCATCATCACTGTCATCTTCACCATCACCAACATCACCATCACATCATCACCATCATCACCACCATCATCATCACATCATCACCACATCATCACTATCAGCACCATCACCATCATCACCATAATCTTCACCATCACTACCATAATCACATCATCACCATCATCATCACATCACCACCACATCATCACTATCAGCACCATCACCATCATCACCATAATCTTCACCATCACTACCATAATCACATCATCACCATCTTTACCATCATCATCACCATCACCACCATCATCTTCACCATTACCACCATCATCATCATCACATCACCATCACCATCATCTTCACCATCATCACTATCATCTTCATCACCATCACCATAATCATCACATCATCACCATCACCACCATCATCTTCACCATTACTACCATCATCACATTATCACCATCATCACCATCATCATCACATCATCACTGTCTTCACCATCATCATCGCCACTATCACCATTACATCACCACCATCACCATCACCATCATCACTGTCATCTTCACCATCACCAACATCACCATCACCATCATCACCACCATCACCATCATCTTCACCATCATCATCACATCATCACTATCACCACCATCACCATCATCACCATAATATTCATCATCACTACCATAATCACATCATCACCATCTTCACCATCATCACCACCATCACCACCATCATCTTCACCATCACCACCATCATCACATTATCACCATCATTACCATCATCACCGTCTTCACCATCACCACCACCACCACCATCATCATCACATCATCACCATCATCACTATCATCTTCACCATCACCACCATATCATCTCCATCATCATCATCACCACCATCATCACCATCACCATGACCACCATCATTGTTATCTGTCAAAGGGAAGAATAATCTCTGTTGTCCCCTGTCACTCAGGGCTAGCATGTGGGAAGTACCTCGCACAAAGTAAATCTCAGTAAATATTTGAGAAATGAATGAATACATGAATGATAAATGACATCGGGGAATTGAAAATGCTCTGTGTGATGAACACTGTAAGTAAAGAATATTCCGTTCTTCTGATTGGGAGTCATAGGACAGACAGCCCACTAATAAGCATCAGGGCACCAAAGACAGAAGAGCAGCGCCATCGCTGCCTTTGAGAAACATAAATTGGGGGCATAATGCTCTTTCCTCTTGCACTTTCTTCTTCGGTTCTAATTGGTTCATTACAACTGTGCTAAGGATGCATTCAGCACAGTGTGAAGCGGGGTGGGGCGGGATCAACAGCGTGATTATGGCTACTATGGAGAGGTACACACATCCTGGTAAACCTCATCTGTGGTTTCTGACACTCCCAACCACATTCGCAATTCGGGACTGTGTCTCCATTTACTCATGAGGAGCTCAGGGTTCAGGGAGATTAAAGTCACGTCACTGGTGAGTGGGGAAGCAGAGGTTTAAATAGCGCTCACAAATCCTTTTCTTTTCCCCCTATACCACACACTCTCCATTTAAGGTGGGGGTTCAGGCCAAGTGTCAGCATGGCGAACGCAAGTCAGTTAGGAGGATGGAGCCTGGAAGGGGCTGTTTTGGGGTTTCTGCCCCCCAGCTTTCTGTGTGTGCCGAGAGGCACCCAGCCAGGTCCTGCTGGCCTTTAGGACCCCCAGCCTCCCGGCCCTTGGCACCTCAGTGTGTGAGAGCCCAGCATGCCAGCCCCTGCACACCCTCCCTGCATGAGGCAGGGACAGAGGGTGATGTTATTAATCAAGCAGTCCCACAGGGTCCTGCAGCCCAAGGCGCTTCCTCTGGTTGGTTTAATTTCCCTCACTGACTCTCCTTTCCAGCTTCTATTTTAGTATTTTTTTCGAATCCCAACCAGCCTACCTGTGCTTAATCTTACAGAGACCCCAGCTGTGAGCGGTTACCCTGAGAAGCAAGCAGAGTGAGAGTTGACACCTCTTGCATCTTTTGTTCTTTTGCTAGGATTTTTCTTTTTTGACTGTTCTTTTAGTGTGTCTGCCGGTGCGCTGAACGCTCTACCTACTATATTCAGTCTATTCACCACTTCATGGGGCAGGGATCACCTTAACTCCATTTTACAGATGAGAAGAGCGAGAGCTTAAGCAGCTTCCCCAAGGACATCAGCTGGTAAGCGGCAGAAACTAAGACTCAATTCCCTGCTTCGTTGCAGGCGTGAAGTGGAAGGTAAGCCACATTAGTCAGAAGTCAGAGAAAGTGGCAGACACCTCTGAACCTGTCCTTGAAAGATGCGCTTTTTCTGCATGAGAAGAGCTACACTCTGTATGGGATGGGAAGGTCCCACCGGACCCCAGACCTCTAAAGTCCGTTTCTCAGGATGAGTCTGGACACGCGTGTTTTTACACCCCCCAGTAATTCTAATCAGCAGCCAGGGCTGAGAATCACCGCTCTGGACTCAGGGAGGACTTAGGGGAGATGTGCTGTGCTGCGCCTAGTCGCTCACTCGTGTCTGACTTTCTATGATCCCATGGGATGTCGTGGCTCCTACAGTCCGTGGGATTCTCCAGGCAAGAATCCTGGAGTGGGTAGCTGTTCCTTTCTCCGGGAGATCTTCCCGACCCAGGAACTGAACCCAGATCTCCTGCCTAGCAAGTGGATTCTTTACCAGCTGAGCCAACAGGGAAGCCCAAGAATATTAGAGTGGGTAGCCCATCCCTTCTGCAAGTGATCTTCCCGACCCAGGAATTGAACCAGGGTCCCCCACATTGCGGGCGGATTCTTTACCAGCTGAGCTACCAGGGATTCCCCGGTTGATGGGGGAGACAGGAACACTCTTTCAGGACCTTAGAACGAACCTTAGAGGGAGGGGGCGCTTCGGGAGGACCCGGGCCCCTGGCGCAGAGGCCCTCACCTGATAGTGCATGAGCGTGTTCAGCCTCTTCCAGTCGCCCTCGATCTTGGTCGTGATGTCCTCGTCCTGCAGCACCACCCTGGCGATCCGGCCTTGCCGCCACTCTGGGAGGAGGGGGCGGGCAGCAGTGAGGGCGGGGCCGGGGCCGCCCCGCTAGGTGCTCTCTGGGGGCCTGGCGACCCCGGCTCCGCACGCACAATGACAAGGTGCTGACAGTGACAGCACTTAGGACGTCCAGGGCTCCGCGGGGGCAAGGCTGCGAGGAGCCTCCTAGAGGCGGCCGCGTCTGAGCAGGCAGTGCCCTGGGAGAAGTGTTTCACCCGGCCCCGCGCCTGGGCGGAGGGACCCACCCAGGCCCCCAGGAAGGGCCATCCGCTGGGCAGGGCATCCCATCTTCCCAGCCCGGCCCCCCCAGCCCCAGCGCCCTCAGGAGGCTGCCCCGGCGCCGCCAAGGCCAGGGCTCCTACCCAAGTCCATGTCCACAGCCCTGGGCCGCTGGGAGTAGGGCACGTTCTTGTAGACTGCATCGAGGATCTTCTCCTTGACCTGCGTGATGGTGTCACAGTTTAACACCTTCACTGGGATCTCCGGGCTGTTCTCGTTGTCAGGGTTGACGCAGTTCAGAATCTGCAGGCGGTGATCGAGGGTGGGGGGCGGGATGTGAGTTCAAGATGTCATTTGAGGGTGGGGAGTGCGGCCCCGGGACCTTCTCTTACCCAGGCTCCTCCTCCTCCTCACGGGAGAAACGAGCATCTCTCTGTCTGCATCTCAGTTTCCCCACCTTCCAGCCATCTGCTGATGGCAACCTGAGTCCTCTGCCCACTCCTCTACTCCTCAAAGAACCAGGACTCCACCCAGTAGCCCCGGATGGCTCAGGGGAGGCTGTCATCCCGGGTCCAGGCATCCTAAGGCTAAACCCTTAAGGCTAAACCTGGTGGCTCCAGGTGGGCTGACCTCCCGCCTCCCTGAAGTCTCTACACTAGAAATCAGCACGCTTCTTCCCCATCATGCCAACTTCCCCAGGCCCGATGCTGGGCGATCTAGGGTAAACTGAGGCAATCTGAGCTCTTTGGGTCCACCCAGTGAGATGGGGGAAGAGGAGCTCAGGCTGGCGTGCACACCCCTGGGACCCTGGGCCCGCACTGGCCCCCAGGCGGGTCTCCCGGCCTTGCTGCTGAGCCCTCAGGCTGGCTTGTCGCCAGAGACTGGGGCGGGCGGGGTTCAGAAGCAGGAGGTCCATGCCTTCCCGCCGGGCTCCCCGCCTCCTCACCAGGGTCTTGTAGTCGATCTGCTGCCGGATGAGCTTGTCCTCGCTCAGCGAGTAGCGCGCCTCGCCCGTGATGGCGTCGATGGGGCCCTTCTCCATCTGCTGCTTGATGGCGCAGTAGAGCATGAACAGCGGCTCCCCGGCGCACTCCTGCGGGCACGGGCGGGTGTGGGCGGCGGGGCCCCAGCCTCCCTCCTCCCTCCCTCCCCCTCCTGACCCTGCTCCTAGGCCCGTGTGGTTTGGGGGCACCTGGCCAGGTAGGTTCCTTCTCCAAATGGGGAGGTGGGCGGGGCATCCATGCAGCCCTGAAGGCTAGGCTCAGAGGGGCAGCTCCCCCGTCCCACTCTCACCTCCAGTCCCCGACCCACCCCCATTCTCACCTTCAGGAACTTGTGCAGGAGGAAGGCAAACCAATTGGTCAGCATTTTCTCTGCCACAGACTCTGTCCTGGGGAGGGAGAAGGGATGAGCGGCAGTCCTTTATGGAGGGCTCGCCAAGAGGGTGCCTGGCTCTTTGGGTGGACCATGGCCGGAGAGAACCCAGGGCTGGGAGCCAGGACGCTGCGTCCTGTCCCGACTTCACCCCAGTAGCAAGACACGAGGCCTTGGGCCAGAGGCTTCTGCTTTCTGAGCCTCAATTTCCTGGGAGAATGGAGTGGCACTCTGGGTCTACAGACGCAGGTGCCTAGGACACCATCCTCCAGCCCTCTTCTGGCCTCAGGGGGATACTTGCAGTTTCTCGGTCCCTCGGAGGTTTCCTGCCTGGTCTGAAGACTTTATATGCATGTCTAGGAGGCCCCTGATACCTGCCCCTCCAAACACTCCGACTCAGACTGAGTTCAAATCTCGACTCTGCCATGGACTGGCTCTGTGATCTCGAGTAAGTCGTTTCCCTTTCTCTGGATTCAATTTCCCCATTTCTAAATGGGGAATTAATCATAATAATAACAACCACAATTAATTATAATAACCACCACCACTGTCATCATCATATCCCACAGGGTTGTTGTCAAGGTTGAATGAGTCAATATACGAAAAGTGCTAAGAGTGCCTAGACCGGGAGCTGTCATCACTGCTGACACATGGGGTCTGGATCCGGCCCCTCACATAGAGAACCGTGTGCATAAGCGTTGAGCTAACAGGGGACCTGCTTCTGCAAGCCTTGCCCCTTTGCTTTGCCGCCCCTCCCCACCCCCACGCCCATCCCAGGCCGCAGCTCTGGGGACAAGGGAAGGAACAAAGCGGCTCTGACAGACCCTCAGGGATGAGGATGCTGGAGGAGGACTTTAACTCCCTGCACGTGGTGCAAATTATACCCTCTGGTCGCAGTAAATCCCAGGCATTTGCCTGGCAGAGAGTGACAAAGGCAGGAGAAATTGTAGCTTTCTCCCCAGGCTCCTCCCAGCCCCTCACCCTGCATTGTGCCTGAGATTAGCTCTAATTTAAATACAACAGTTCTTAATGAGAGTTTCTAATGCTCAGATTGGCAGAATGGGGGCTCTGTATTCATAACACAAAGCCACTCTTCCTACCCCCTCACCCCACGTGGGGTCTGGAAGCCTGAGACCTTGCTAGCAGAAGGCTACGGAGGAGGCGGTGACGTGGAGGTGGTCCCAAAGCTGTGCTGGATCCCGGGGCCTCCAGAGACGGGGGGCTCGGGGGATGGATGCCAAGGTCTCTGACCCTCTCCGCTGCCAGGAAAATGGCAGCTGGGGAGGGGCTGGTGGTAGGTGCTGGTGATTCAGATGCCGGAAGCTGGGCATTGAAGGCACAGGCCGCACCAAATCCTCAGCTGGGTGCTGAAGGGAGAACTTCTCCAGGGATGAGAACAGCCTCTGCTGCGTTTCCAACACGGTGGCCACTTGTGGGGCCCAAGCCCTCGGGATGTGGCTAGTGCAACGGAGGGGCTGAATCTCAGAATTTATCTCATTTTAATGAATGGCCACATATGCTACGGCATTGGACAGTGAAACCTGAGATACAGGGGGAGGGAGAAAGACTTGGTGATGAGTGTCATTTTGTTCGTGAGGGGGCTAAACAGCAGGGACGCTGCACCACTGGTCCCAGGCCTCATGACGAGCCACTGGCCGGCGCTGAGATCCAGGCTGAGATGCACTGGACATCCAGCAGCTGCGGATACGGCCCAGCTGCCCGGGGAAGGGAAGGTGAGGCTCTGCACTGGACGCTGCAGGGACACAGGCTTTCCTGGGGAGGGGCGCCGCCCCCCACCACGGCCGGTTCAGACGCCGGCTGCCTCCCAGCCCCGCCCCGCACCACGTCCGGGTCAGACCCTGGCTGCCTCCCCAGCCCCGGGGCGCAGGTCTGACCTCCGGAGCAGCAGCTTGGGGTGGTTCTTGTTTTCCAGGTTCTTGTCGATGAGGTCGGACAGCAGCTGCTTGAGCACGTCGGTGGCGTACTCCAGGCGGCCCTGCAGGCCCGTCATGATGAGCGAGGCCACGTTGCCGCGGTCCCGCATGGAGAAGCTCCGCTGAAGCTCCAGGGTGCGGATGAAGGTCAGCAGGAATACCTTGTTGTTGATGAGCTGCGCGAAGAGCTTCAGGGCCTTCTCCACGGGCTGCTGCCCGTTGCCCTGCACCTGGGGGGCGGGCATGGCCTCAGAGGACGGGCCTCCTGCTCTCCCGGGAGCTGGGGTGGGGGCTGTCTCAGCTGATGACGACACCAGCTCTAGGACCCTCTCCATGAGACCGATAGCCACCCCACCCTGGAGAGGCAGGAATGGCTGGTCTCTGAGGTCTGCGGTCTGCTCTAACCTCCTGGTGGGTTCAGAGGGCTGGGCTCCAGAGAGGATGCTATACATCCGATTGCGCCAAGGATCCAACACAACAGGAGCTGCTCCATCAGACTAGCTGGGCTTACTCCCCTCCCCTCCATCTCCTCTGCCCTGATGTACTATCTTTCATAAAACAGACTGAGAAATGAATGGGCAAACCTCACAGAATCATGGGTCTCTCCTTAAGCCACCTCAAATCCATTTGGAAATGAGGCCGAATCTTAATTAATTCAGTTATTAATTAAAGAACGACAGCCAGCCTTCCCCTGAAATCATCCTGAAGAGCCTGGGTGCCCCCTTGGCCGTGAGTTTCCTGTTCGGAAATGACCCTGTGGTGCTGGTGCTTCTACAGGCGATTTCTGCTCCTCACTCCTGACCCTCCTCGCTGCGGGGCGTTTCCTAGGAAACCCAGGCCCCAGGTCCCCAGGGGGCAGCTGGGCGAGGGAGGCAGGTGTTACCTCCAGCTCACGCAGGACGGGATGGTCCTCAATGCCCGGGAACAGGACGCGCATAGCATAGGTCCGATAGTCCAGGTAGGGGATTCCTGAGCGGTCCAGGTCACTGGTCAGCTCGTTGATGTCTGTCTGGAGCTCGGCAAAAGCTGGGAAGGTACAGAGGAGACAGGGAGACTCAGGAGGGGAACAGACAGGGGAGGGGAGAGGCAGAGACGTTTGTGAAGGAGGAGGGAAGGGCTGGGGTGCAGAGATGGGGCATGTGTGGGTTACAGGCGTGCACCTCCAGAGGGAGTGAGCTAGCTCCAGACTGCCTTTCTTAGGTGGTGGGAATACGGGTGATTTCTATGCTGTTTCCTCCTCTATGTGTGTATGTCTTTAGTCGCAAAGTCGTGTCTGACTGTTTGCAACCCCCCAGACTGTGGCCCACCAGGCTCCTCTGTCCTGGGATTTTCCAGGCAGGAATACTGGAGTGGGTTGCCATTCTCTTCTCCAAGGGAACCTTCTCAACCCAGGGATTGAAACTGCATCTCTGCAGGTGGATTCTTCACTGCTGAGCCCCCAGGGAAGCCCATTTCTTCCTCTATGCTTATCTATGATTTTGAATTTTCTTTCTATGTATTACACATGCTCTTAAAGCAAAGGAAGCCCACGTGACTTGGGTCATACAGGTGACACAGATGCGGGAGATAGGTGGAGACTGGTTGAGCGGATCAAACAAAGAGCTGAATAGGCTGCTTTGCTCCCCTTTTCCCAGCAAAAGAATAAATCAAGATGCAAAGACGGTGGGGGAAAATGAAAATCAAAACCACCAGGAGATACCACCTCATACCTATCAGTGTGCGTGCGTGCACAGTCACTTTGGTCATGTCCGACCCTTTGTGACCCGTGGATTACAGCCCGCCAGAGCCCGCTGTTCGTAGGATTTCCCATGAAGACCGGAGCGGGCTGCTGTGCCTGTCTCCGAGGGATCTAACCTGCTGGGGGTGGAACCTGCATCTCTTTTGTCTCCCGCATTGGCAGGCGGGTTCTCTGAGACTAGTGTCATCAGGGAAGCGCCGCCCATGAGCACGGCTAATGTAAATAATGGAAAATAACAAGTGCTGACAAGGGTGTGGGAAAACTCAAACCTTCGTATCTTGTTGGAGGAAATGTAAACTGGCACTGCTTCTCTGGAAACCAAATTGATGATTCCTCAAAAAGTCAAACATATAATTTTTATCCCATGACCCAGCAATTCCTCTCCGACATATATACCCACAAGAACTGAAAGCAGGGACTTGAATAGATACTTGTACACTCACGTTCATAACAGCATTATTCATGATACCAAAAGGTGGAAATAACCCAAACGGCCATTGACAGATAAGCTGATCGACAAAATGTGGTTTATACACCTAAAGAACAATTATCCAACCTTAACAAGGAATGAAATT
The DNA here is from genome assembly GCF_963930625.1 of Muntiacus reevesi. NCBI lineage: Eukaryota > Metazoa > Chordata > Mammalia > Artiodactyla > Cervidae > Muntiacus > Muntiacus reevesi. The sequence goes on along the minus strand of NC_089253.1, from coordinate 120,074,830 downwards.
CTGTCACGTGCTACAACATGGATGAACCTTGAAGACATGATGCCAAGTGAAATAAACTAGACAGAAAAAGACAAATCCTGTATGATGCCGTCTATGTGACGTGCCCGGAGCAGCCAGAGTCCTGGGGACAGAAAGTAGAAGGGCCAAAGGGAGAGGAGGAAGAGGAATGATTGTTTCATGAATACAGAGTTTCAGCTGGGGAAAGTGAGGGAGGTCTGGAGACGGATGGTGGGTATGGTCGCACGATATTCTGAATGTACTTAATACCTCTGAGGAGTTTCCCAGGTGGGACTAGTGGTAAAGAACCCACCTGCCACAGGAGACATAAGATATCCCTGGGTTCAATCCCTGGGCTGGGAAGATCCCCTGGAGGAGGAAATGATGACCCACTCCAGTATTTTTGCCTGGAGAATCCCATGAACAGAGGAGCCTGGTGGACTGCATTCCCTGGGGTCGCAAAGAGTTAGACACAATTCAAGTGACTGAGCATGCACACTTGCTTGCACACATACATGCATGCAATGCCTCTGAACTGAAGGGGAGAGCACTAGGGTATGGAGATTAGAAAGTTAAATGGTAAATTGTATGTTATATATATTCTCACACACACACACAACTGAGAATGCCACCAAACCCAGCCTTAGGGTGCCCTGCCAGCCAGGCCCTTGGCCAGCAGGGGCTTTCCCTTGATGGCCCTCCTTGCTCCGCCCCAGCCCTGGCAGAGGGAGGAGCCAGGGTCCACTCTCCCAGCCCAGCTCCTCCCTGTCATCCCACAGGGGGCCTGTTCTGATCTTGAAGCTTGCAGTAAAAGGAGGAGTGTTCTGATTCCTAACTGAGATGTTTACCCAGAGTCTGCCAGGTCCTCAGCCCGAGGGGACACCAGGTACACTAGTCAGCTGGCAGCGGCGGTGGCCTGGGAGACGCAGGAAGCACAGTCTCCACCGTCACACTCCGAGATGCCCTGCGCCTGGCCTTCAGAGGCTCAGCCTGCAGCACTGGGGGCCAGCGCCCTGGGGGAGGGGACGGGCAGGAGGGGGACGTGCTCGCCTGCCTTTTCTGCTGCTCCGAGGGTGGCCAGGCGAAAGGAGCCATTGCCACGTGGGGATCTAGAGTCCGAGGCCACGGGGCCCAGGAGGCTCTGCCCGTGGGGGCACTGAGTGCCACCCACTGTCCCAGGAAAGAGAGGAATGTGGCCAGATTGTGGGATGAGTCAGGTCACAGCACTACGGAATAATGAGGTCAGACCTGGGGCCTCACTGCGTGCATTTCAATAGGACTTCTCTGGCCCCGAGAGCAAAGGACGCTCAAAGGAAAACAGAGGTCAAAACGGAGCTTGATGGCTTGGGGTGGATGAGACCAGAGGAAAGATGAGAGGTGTCTCAGAGAAGAAAGGCAATAAGGCTGGTGAGGAAAACGGTTCTGAAAGCGAAGGAACAGCCCCACTTACCTTCCTTACACTCCAGGGCCACGCGGGACTCCAGGTTGTCCATCTGCATTTGGAGCCGCTTGAGAGTGAGGTCGTTCTCTCGAGACTTGCGCTTGTAGGCGATGAGCACGATGATGACAATGATGAGCAGGAGGCTGCCCCCCGCCGCGATGCTCACGATGGCGGGCAGGGTCAGCAAGCTGTCCGAGATGACACTCACGGAGCCGGGCGAGAACACCATCCCACCCACGTGGACCTGGACATGGACACACGCACACAGATGCTGTCAGGCCATTCGGTCCTTCTTGTTTCAGAAAGGACAGGAGCAACCACAACCACACAGTGCAGTCTGAAGACCAAACAACTTCCTGCTGACTGCCTGCCTTTCTTTTCTTGTGTTCTCTGCTCCTATCCATTTTAATATAGAACCTTGAGATGAGGACACATGGAGGAGGTCGAAAACCCTTTTGCTACAATAGATTATCCATGCAAGGCGAAGAGGGAAGAAAGAATAAGAGGAAGGTTCACTCACCATGACCTTGTGCTGCCCCGTGAGGTTGGGAGGCTCACACAGGAGCTGCGTCTCGGACACGGTGACAGCACACGGGGTCTCCCCGATCAGCACTGTGTAGTTGAGTTTGGCGCCTCCAGAGGCAGGAGGGCAAAGATTTTTGCCCTGCAGATAATAGCAATCTTATTAGGAATAATTGACACATGCACAGAGAAGTTAATTGCCTATTTAAGAAGAGATTAGAAAGAGAGGGTAAGGGCAGCAATGCAAAAGCCAAAGAGGGATTCCATTGGAGAGGACGTCCAACGGCCACAATTTAGAGAGGAAGCAAGAATGAAAGGCAAGGAGACAGTGGTAAAAAGAGGAAGGAGTGGGCAAACAGCAAACAGTTCCAGGGAAGGCTGCAGGGCCGAGAAGTGAAAGCGGTGGAGTCACACACCCTTGGAGAGATGGCACCCGGGAACCGTGACCTCCTCACATTTGAGGGCAGTTATGGTGGCCACGGATGAGGTCAATAAAGGACATGGTTACTTCCAATGCACTGCAAGACTTTTTGGGCCCAATGTCCACAAGAACACAGAAATAGTCCAGGGTTCCTTGAGAATCCCAAGCTCAAGATAATGTCACTCAGTGGGTCTGTATCTACTGCTGAGCTCCCTTCACCGGGCGCTGACAGCGATGCAAGCCTGTGTGCACTGGAGGGAGACGAGGCCAGGACGGGAGAGGGGTGGTCTGGCCTCCCCGTGCTCCTACCTTCAGAATGATGGGGGATCCTGGCTTTTGGTCCAAGACTCCAGTAGGGCTGAGCAGTTCAAAGGTCGGGTTGGGGTAGTAGATGAACTTGGTGTCATTGTAAATCAGCAAGGACTGGACGTTGTTAAAGACAAACCCAAACTCGTCTGGCCGCTCCACGGTGTCCAGGCCGGGCCGATAGTCCGTGGTCAGCGAGGGTGCCAGGCAGGTCAGGGTGGTGGTGTTCACAACTTTGCACACCTACGGGGCCCAGAGCGCAGAGTTCAGCCCCCAGCCGGCGACACGGCGGGGTCACGTTGCCGTCGTCCCACCCTCTGCTTCGCCTGGCCCATCTCCAGCGAGCTGCTTGCTTCGGGAGAAGAGCTGTGAAATTGTATTCTTTGTTGTGGTTGGTCTTGTTTTTGTGTGTGTGTAGGGGCAGCGGTGTGTTTTGACTTCACTTCTTCACTCGCCCACACTGAGTGAGCGCCGACACTGTGCCAGGCGCCGTGCCCAGGAGCTGGGCCACCAGTGAGGCGGCCCCCGTCGAGGGCGGAGGCGAGGATCTGCCCAGCATCACAGTGTGGTCCCAGCAGAGGGCCTGGGGCCCAGGAGCGGCCGCGGCACCGCTAAAGGCACGGATGGAGTGAGAAATGCCCAGACGGGGGAGTCCCGGCTCTCTAGGGGTGCCTGTGTGTGCGTGTGTGTGCACGCGCGTGTGCGCGTGGCCTGAGGCAGGGTGACGGTGACTCACGGGAGCTTTCCTTTGGAAAAAATGAATCAAATTTAACCTGCAGAATGTGTAGGACTTGCCCAGACACGGGGGATGGTAAAGGATCAAGTTCCAGGCAGAGAAAAACAGTAGCAAAGGCCTGGGAATGAGGGAGCATGAATGTCTGAGGAAAGGATAAGAACAGAAGCCGTGTCCTGCGTGTGTGTGTTTCTATGTGTGTGTGTGTATGTATGAATATGTGTGTGTGTCTGGGTCTATGTGTGTGTGTGTATGTATGAATATGTGTGTGTGTCTGGGTCTATGTGTGTGTGTGTATGTATGAATATGTGTGTGTGTCTGGGTCTATGTGTGTGTGTGTATGTATGAATATGTGTGTGTGTCTGGGTCTATGTGTGTGTGTGCATGTGTCCATGTGTGTGTGTGGTGTATGTGTGTGTGTGTGTGTATGTGTATCTGTGTCTATGTGTATGTGTCCGTGTGTGTGTGTGTGTATGTGTGTGTACCTGTGTCTATGTCTGTGTGTGTATGTGTGTGTGTATGAATGTGTGTATCTGTGTCTATGTATGTGTGTGCATGTGTCCATGTGTGTGGTGTATATGTGTGTGTATGTATGTGTATCTGTGTCTATGTCTGTGTGTGTATGTGTGTGTATGAATGTGTGTATCTGTGTCTATGTATGTGTGTACATGTGTCCATGTGTGTGTGTGTGGTGTATATGTGTGTGTATGTATGTGTATCTGTGTCTGTGTGTATGTGTCCGTGTGTGTGTGTGTGTGTGTGCGTGTATGACGGGATGGGGGATGCGGTGGGAGATGGGCACATACTAGGTGTTCAGTTAGTGTTTACTGACCACAGTGATGGATGAAAAAGACCCTTCGCCTCCTTAAATGTCCTAGTCAAGGTCTCTCCCTTCTCCGAGGGTCCCTTCGCCGTCCACGGAGGTGTGACCGTGGTATCGCCCCTGAGTTCACAATGTCCTTTCCTCCTGGGGGCCCTGGTCTCCAGCTAACAGCTCGCCGAGCTGGCCCTCCTCTCCTGGCTGGGCTGGGGGCTGCCCAGGCAGCAGCCCGGCTGGAGACCCCGCCCCGGGCCCGTGCACGGCTGGACCCCTCCCGCTCCTCCCGCCCCGCCCTCTGCAGCTGCTGGGCTGCGGGAGGCTCGGTGTCCCAGCCGCCAGGGGCATGTGTGGGAACCCGGCTCCGGTACGCGCTGTCCTGGCCGCTCCACACGTGTTGTGTGTCCGGCCAACATACACAAGCCCGGGCTTCACGTTCGGAAAACAAGACGGTGTGTGCGATGGCAGAAAAAGCGGACACTTGCATGGGGATGATGTCAGTGCTCCAAGCCTCAACCCTCCCTCCCCAGGGGGAGCTGAAGAGTTTAAACCCAACAGTGCGGGAGGGCTCCGTGCGGTCAGACAGCAGCGCCCACCCCGCCTCCTGCCGGCGCCCTCAGCAGCCCCTGTGAACCCAGCGTCCCTCTCACATGCCATCTGGGACACCCTGGCAGGGGGCAACAGAGGTGCTGTCAAACAGGCGAGCTGAGCTGGGGGGCCCACCCCGGGCTCCATGGGACAGACCCCCAGCCCGAGCGCCGCCGCCCTGCTGCCCGTCTCCTCTCCGCTCGCTCCGGGGCCCCTGGACGAGGCTCCTCTGAGAATGAGCAAATCACCCCCAGACAAACAGCCTCTGTCTGCTCCCTGCCCGGCGCTGCATCGGCACTTTGCCAAGCATTCCTTCGGGTTTGGCGGCCTGCGCTCTGGCCCTTCCCCCGGGGCTGCTTCCAAACCCAGAGGCAGGGGTTAGCGCCGGGGCCTGAGGGTGAGGTGGGCTCCAGGCAGGGCTCAAGGGACACCGGGTTCTCTCCCAGCAGAGTTCTCTCTCTCTCTTCCCTGAAAGGGAAGGCCCTCCCGGGCCCGGCTTGCTGGAGACATGCACCCCCGGGCCCTTCCTCTAGGCTGCAGCCCACAGACGCCAGGCAGGTCACTGCTGGCGCTCGGGCCCCCCGACTCTCCCTCTTAACTCCTTGAAGCACTGAGGTCCTGGGGGGTGGGCGGGGGGAGCTGCTGGGGAAATGCCTGCCAGTGCGTCCTGGGGAGGGCAGCCAAGACCCAAGCACTCGCAGAGGATGTCAGCGGTTGGGGGCCCTGCCCAGCCCCTTCTTCCCTTCAGACGGCTCCCTGGGGACTAACGGTGCAGCCTTGGAGGCTGGCCTTCGCGATGAGTCATGGACTCACCCTACAACATTCCCTCTGTGCTAGGCGAACCGTGTCTTTTACTTTCTGTATTCTGCTGCTTTGACCTCTGGGGTCTTGCCGACCCGGGAGGGACTGTGCCCCCTCCCCAGGCTGGCCAGTTCCTAGAGACGGCAGGCAGGTGGAGGAGGGCTGTGGCCTCAGTCTGGAAGTGGAGCGGGACACAGTCTCTTTTGCTCAGGTATCAAGCTCTCCACTGGGACACGAGTCACGTGCTCGTCTAGCCCACACAGCTGTTACCACGGTGGGCGTGGGAGGTGACAGTGGTGTCCCATGTCTCTGGCATGACGGCACGTCAAGCCCACCAGCATCTCACACAGTCTAGTTACGAAGACTCAGATGTGGGGACTGAGCTTGGCCCTGTCGCCTGCCACCTTCATGTCTGGGGGCAAGTCATTACTCCCTTCTGGCCCTATTTTCTAAGCTACACAAGGAGAAGCTTGGACCAGATGATCTCTGAGACCTTCCCAGATCTAGCCTTCTGGCAGTCTGTCATCTTGTGTATTTCTGTGTTTCCCAGGGAAGCCTCAAGCATGCTGGGAATGTGTCAGGAAAAAGAGGGTCGATCCAACACCACCTTCTCCATCTCCATCTCAGCCTCGTCAATCTCCAGAAGGTCAAAGCAGTAATAATAGTAACTCATGTGAAAAATGATGGCCATAACAGCATCTCCTGGACTGTAATTATGAATACAATAACGTTTCAGAGCATATTGACTGAAAAGAGGAAGATGGAGCCAGCAGAACAAACTAAAAAATTTATAACAACATCGCAGACATTCTGCTCTTACGAGAGAGAACTTTTTTTAACATCACAAAAATCCACAGTGGGGGAAAAAAAAATTAAATTACATGGCTCTGCCCAGGAGAGTGAAGTGAAATGTTCAGCTTGATCATCTTAGCAACGAGGATGGAATTATCTGCATGCAGTGACTAGCGTTTATCAAGTGTCAGCCTCCGTTGCACATTACAGATCCAGGAGGAGAGTCTTATCATCAGCATTTCTAGCCGGGGAAGGGAGGATCAGAGAGGTTAAATGACTTTATCACGGGTGTACAGCTAATAGATGGCAGCGTCCTATTTCTAATTCGAAAACATCTGAACCAGCAGCCAGAATGTCTTCACCCTCTCATACTCCTCTTATCAGACCTCGAAGGGAACGTGGCAGAAAGCAGGCGACCTTTGGCACATATCTGCGGCTCAGAAGCCACACTGGGATAAGGAGTCACGTGCCCTTGTAGCCCAGAGTCGTGACCTTCGGACGAGAAACGGTTATACTGTAATTATAAAGACCACTGCAAGACCCGCGTGTTTGGGGACATGATTGCGGACTCGGCTCTGGCAGTGGAAGACCCCAGTGCTAATACAGACCCCATCACCTTGCCAAACACACCCACGGCCGCGTCTCCTGAGAGCCAGGTGGACGCGCCGGTACTCACGTTGACAGATTCTTTGCCGTTAAACTTGACGCGGATCCTCGGCTCCTGAATGACATCCAGGTTGAAGCCCGTGATGGTCAGGGGTGTGTGGCCACTGGGAAGAAGCAGAGGCCGGGTGAGGGCGGCAACCCTCTCCAGTCGCCCCCATGCTCCCCGCGGACTCGGGGAGCCGCACTGGGGTGGAAGGGGCTTGGGCGCGGCGGCTGGGCGCCCGGCCGCCTCACCTGGCGATGCTCCACTCTGGCTCGACGCGCTGCACTCGGGGGTCGTCTATGTACTCGAACTGCAGGTTGTTGTCCACGCGGGCCCGGTCGACGCTCACGGAGACGGGGACGGGCCCCAGCCCGTTGGATGATGGGGGTGAGACGCACACGATCTCGTTCATGGACCGCCTGCAGGCAGACCGCAGGAGGGTCAGGAGCCGAGGCAGGCGGGGTGGCCTCTGGGCTGAGAAGGGGCTTTCCCCCAGTCGAAGGGTGGGTTCGTCTTCCTGTTCTACTCCAGGCTAGGGAACGTACCTTAGCGGTGTGCATCAGTGTCTCTTTCTACCTGAGCTCCAACTCTGGTTGGATTAGGGAGGCAGCCAATCGGAGAAGGGGGTTAGAGAAGGTGGGGCGGGGGGGGGGCTCCTTGGGTTCTGAGGGAACTCCTGTTTTTCTGGATTTTTCTGAAACATGACTATTCAGCCAGTGCTTGGAGTCTGGTCTGTCAGTTGATACATGGAGTATCTACAATGCAGATAAGTGAACACAGAAAACACAGTCCTTGGCCCCAGGCAGTGTATGATCCAAGCAGGATGTGGTTGAGCAAGTTGGGTTCCCATCTAGGGACCCTTCCAGAATTCTCTCTGGATTCTCTACATCCCCAGTGTCTCACTGGAATACCTGCCAAATAGTAGGTTTCAATTTTTACACACGCGAGATGCCCCGAGGAGGCGTCTGTGCGTGGCGTGGGGGCAGAGGCCACGCTTCTGGAGTCACCACGGTGGGGACCTAATGAACACTCAATCCTGACGGCGACTGAGCGCTCCCAGGAGCCCTCCTCAGGAGCAGGTCTCCTGGTCCTCACTTCCAAGTGTTCGTAGGACAATTTAGCCCTTATGATGCGATACAAACTGACTACTGGCAGGCATTTCTCACAGCGACTGGAACAGGGTTTGGGGCTAGGATTGACGCGTACCATGGAGATGGTGGGGCAGGCATATGTGTGAACATGCACATGCATGTGCATGCATGTGTGCACAGCCTGCACACGAACAGTCTCAGAGCTCCTCCAAGCCCCTCTTACCCGTAGAACTCGCAGGTCTGGTTGCCCAGATAAACAGCCACGCTGCTTCCAGACCCGAGATAGTGGCCCGTGATGGTCACCATGGTGCCTCCAGACTCAGGCCCTCGGATGGGGTTGAGTGACATCACGGAAGGGTTCTTTGGGAGGAAGCAGAGACATGATCACCGCTCAGGCTTTGCCCAAAGGGAGAAACCCAGGCTAGACTTAAAGACAGAAGGGAGAAAACTCCAAACTCTCTGCCTACCCTGGAGCTGAGACCCTTTCTAAGAAGAGGCTCCAGGCATATCCAGGGAAGGCAGAAAGGCCACGTTTGGCAAGTAATTAACTCCCCGGGGAGTCTTCTGCTCATAACACTGATGGGAAGGCAGAGATGACACTGACTAATCTACCAATTAGTTTACAAATTGAGAACAATTGAGAATGCTTCTCTATCTGGAGCATGTACTGATTTTTTTGGCACAAAATCGATAAGGCTGAATAAAGCATCCCTGCCTGGACTGGACCACCACGTATCTCCGTTCATGGTCCAGGCTCACGTCCTTCTAGCCCTCCCTCAGCCCGAGAAGGGCACGGCAGGGCGCCTGGGGCAGGCACTCGTCAGTAATGTTGGCTTCCCCGACCTTCACCAGGAGGATGGCCCATGGTTGGTTGGGATGTCCTACTAAGCTCATTAAATTCTAACAATCACCCTGAAGCCTAAAAGAAACGTCATTGGCCTAGAATGCATCAGCAAGAAACTGATTTTGCCTAGCGGGCAGCAGAGTGGAGTGGAAAGTGCATTTAACTGAACAACCACACAATGTGAGTCTAGTCTGTACTAGTCACTCACTAGCGACGCGATGCAAGCAAGCTCTACTCACTCCTGGAGCAAGTTTCTGAATCAGTCTGGGCTGGCAATCAGTCTTGCTTGCCACTCTGTCAAGAGAGGAGGAGGGCGATGTGGTCTCTGAAGCCCTTCCTGCTCGTCACCCTACCACGCTCTCTCCATCTGGTCTTTCTGAGTTTCCCTCTCACATAAGGCCCTCTCAGACGGGGGAGGTGGGCTGCAGGTATAGGCCGTGCATGTGTGTATGTGTGCGCGTGTGCTAAGTCGCTTCAGTTGTGTCTGACTCGTTACGACCCCACGGACTGTAGCCCACCAGGCTCCTCCGTCCATGGGATTCTCCAGGCAAGAATACTGGAGGGGGTTGCCATTTCCTTCTCCAGGGGATCTTCCCGACCCAGGCACTGAACCCACGCCTCTTCCATCTTCTGCACTGGCAGGCCAGTTCTTTACCACTAGCACCACCTGGGAAGCCCGTGGTACCCCCCAGCCCAAGAGAAGACTGGTACAAGGATAAGGCGGAGTTGCTGAGGTAACGAGGCAGAGACTGGAATACCTAAAATCAGCAGTAAGATGCTTTAAACAGAAGAAGAATTTTGTGATCTGATAATTTTCAATACTCTGAGCAAGGCTGGTTTGACCCCCTCTGCAGGGTGTTAACACTTTTTAATGAAGAACTTGATAAAGCAATGTTGGTTAGGTGTCAGAGAAGGGACTTCTGGGCCCCAGAAGAGGGTTTTCAGTAGGAGTAAAGAAAGCCTTTGTGATTCCACCTGTTGCCTGGGTGTGGAGAAGTGTTTTCAGGGCTGTGTATGTGTGTATGTGCACGCAACACACCAATACACAGAGCGGCTCACTCTTATATTCCTCTCTGTGGTCGCTCACACAGACACGCGTCTCTGCAGGATTTCAAACGGCTCCTCTAAACTCCCTCTTACAATATCCCTGGCAGAAAAAAAGCATGTCGATAAATATAGACCCTTTTAATTAGGTCCCTCAGGCTATCTGTCCTCATTAGGCTGGAGTTAGACAAAGATATCACATTGGTGGGACAAAGGGCACCCCTCCCTGCCCTGCACTGAGGATCCACTTTCTAAGAAAGGTCTGATGTTGCTTATTCAGAACCCTGACCTGTGGCTCCCTGGGACTCCCAAGTGTCCGAATAAGCGTTGTTAGTCATGAACTCGACTCGCCCGGGAAAGACAGGCTTTTCCCTTTCTAGTCTCCTACTTAGTGTACAAGAAGCCTGGAGGCACTGGCTTGGGAAGGGGAGGGTGGGACTTTCCTGGGAGAACTCTGGAGCAGAAATGTGCACTTTCTGGGAGCCTGTAGCCTAGCAATTGCCCAGGTGGCACTAGTGGTAAAGAACCCACCGACCTGCCAATGAGACGTGGGTTCGATCCCTGGGTTGGGAAGATCCCCTGGAGCAGGGCCTGGCAACCCACTCGAGTATTCATGCCCGGAGAATCCCACAGGCAGATGAGCCGGGCGGGCTACAGCCCAGAGGGTCGTGAAGAGTCGGGCCCGACTGAAGCGGCTCAGCAGCAGCAGAGCCCAGCACGAGCCCCAGGACTCACCACAAAGGTGTACTGCTGATGGGACTTGGTCATGAACTCTGGCTGACACTCGCCAATGCACAGGCGCACAGGCCCAGAGGTGGTTCCCACGAGGGCGTGGCCCATCTCACAGACGATCCTGCGGAGAGAGCAAACCTCCCCGTCAGAGATTTGGGGACGGCTGCCATTCCTGCCCCTGTCTGCTCACCCCACCACGGTCACCGTGAATAACTCAACACAGCCTCACACCAGGGCTGGACCAAGACAGCTCGCTCAGCCGTGCGGCTGTGTGACCTTGGGTAAAGGACGCTCCCGCTCTGGGCTTTAGTCTCCTGCGCATAGCGAGAGTGTGGACGAGCTCATCTCTAAAGAGCTGTGTCCCTTCAAAGCGCCATGCTGCCAATTTCTGTGAACAAGCCTGCAGTCCCCAGTGCCTAATGCAGGGCTTAGCACCGAGTCTTGTCCCAATATCTGTGGCATAAACCTAACGTCTTGCAGAGAGATCGAGGGGCAGGGCAGGTGGCAAGGCAGGGGCAGTGACAGGCCAACACTTCAACACGCCCGAGGAGAAGGACTGAGGACTGATTGGGCAAGCTGACTCGTGTGTGGTTCTTTTCCCTCCCTGTGGTTTGCAGTGAGGGGACAGATAATCTGGCCAGACAGTGAGTTCCCCGAACTGGAGCTCCCGGCTGAGTGAGAGCAGCGGCGTCCAGCAGCAGCAGGCGACGGGGTGGCAGGTGGATGAGTTCATTAGGACGGCAGTCGACACTGGACTCCCACTTAATCAAGGGCTGAGCGCAGGAAGCTGGTGGGCGAGGCGGCCAACCAGCCCCGGGGTTGGAAGTCACGTCTCACGTTCACAGGAGAGCTGGAGGGAAGGGGGGCGGGGCACTCCCTCTGCTGCTGTGCAAAATCGATGCCCCCCTCGAGGGGTGGGGGCTTCCCTGGTGCCTGACATAAGTCACAACAAGCATATTTACAGGCTGGTTGCCTTAGCCACGGCTGCCTCTAGGAGTGGGCAGCAGCTGGAGCACATGGGAGGAAGGGAAGAAATCAGATTTTTGGGGGGACCTCTTGCCTGGAATCCTAAGGCCTGGGGTGGGTGGGAAAGGGCCCCACCAGGTTCGGTAAAGAGAAACCCTCCTCCCAATGCCATTTAAGAGTTCAGAGCAGCCTGGTGCCCTTGGTAGGCTGGCTTAGTGGGAAGCCAGAAAAACAGACCCCTCTCCAGTAATCCTCAGCATTATCCAGGCACGGTGGGGAAGATCCGTGTTTAACCGAGCGATGCTTATCTCAACAGCTTCTCTAGGAAGGAAGGTAACTAAACAGAGATTTCATTTCGATGTAATAAAACTTGCATTAAACAAATACGAGGCGTGCTCGCGCACACGGCATGCCACCGATCTCCATCTCCTTCATAACAGTTAATCCCAAATAAGTACTTTCACTCCTGGTGAATATTTACTTAACATGCAATAACTGTCTTATTGCGTTTAGCATATTAAGTTGGACAAGACAGTAGTGGGTGCATGTCGAAGGCTGTTCTCCCCTCCTTTTCGCCAAGAATAAATAAATTAATTATGAACCCACAGTAAAGATGATAGTGATGATCAATTAGTATTTTACACATAACAGTCTCCTTAAACCTCATTAGCGGAGCATTTGAGAAGCTTCATTTAAGGTACTGCATGGGGTTACTTCCACGCTGCTTCCTGCTTGGAGTAACACCCCTCCTATCGGGTTTCCTGGGCCCCAGCGCCTGCTCCTGTCTGGGGTCCCTGCCATCCTGTCCAGCTGCCCTGCACCCTCCAGCAGCATCAGCGGATTATCTCTGCTCTCTGCTGAAAGTTGGGGGGAGGCGGGAGCCAAGAGGAGGAGGGAGCAGATGAGTCTCTTTCCTTTCTCATCGGCACTTCCTGGTCCCTGTCTCACCCCACCTTGGTCAGTGTGCTGGAACCACCCTTGAGAAGAAGAAGCAGGAGGAAATCACGGTGGGCTCGAAGTCTGGGAAAGAGGAAACGTGAGAACAGGTGAAGGTCATGAGCGTCTGTGTTCCTCCTGGGACCTGTCTAGGAGAGGAGAAGGCCTAGAATGGCCTGTCCAGCTGTCCCTGCAGGGGGTCAACAATGCGACTGGGGCCTCTTGGCACACTGTCTTTTCTAGAACATATTCTTGCTCAGGCTTCATGGCCCAAAAGGTGAGCTTTGTGTGTCAAGCGCCTGTGAGAAGGTGGATGGAGGGGAAAGGGTGCTGCCCCAGGGCCCAAGGCTGAGCGCCTGCAACTGGCTCTGAGTGTCCCTCCTGGAAGCGTGTGATGGGGGGCCCAGGGACTGGCCTGCAGGGAGGGCCCGCAGCCGAGTCCTCTCCCTGCTGGTGGAGCGGGCTTCTACTTCATCCATCCCTCTCTGGAGTGGACGGGGGCGGCAGTGGGCTGCAGAAGGGTCTGCCTGGTAGGTCTGAGGACTGGGTGATAGTGCTAAGGACTCAGACCACGCTGTAGAGAACTCTGACGACCTGTCACTCTTCTTCCTTGTCATTCCCGGGACCCAGTGCTTGCAGCGAAGGATGGAGAGGCCCCCTTGACTGAGTGGATCTGTTACTGTTACTGGCAAGTGATCCCTGAGCTCGAGGGCAGCTGCCGGGAGTGCAGAGGGTTATAACTGAGGATGAGGGTCAAACCAAAGTGGAGTCTCACAATAATAACAAGAGCTACAGCTTACTGAGCTGCATGTGGCAGGCACTGTACCAGACAGGATCTCATGTCAGCCTCAGACGTCCTATAGGGTGGGTCTTACTGTCTGCATTTTTACAGACAAGGAAACCAAGGCCTGGAGGTGCTAAGTGACTCATCTATGGCCACAGAGCTGGGAAGCGGCAGAGCTGGGAAGCGGCAGAGCTGTGATTCAAACCCAGGTTCAACCTGGCTCCAAAGCTCATGCCTTTGACGCTCCTCCACTCTACCACCCGAAAATCAGCGGAATGCTCTCTGTGGGTTTTGTGGAAGGGACAGGGTGGACATGGTGGCTGTCCAGGGGTGGAGCTGAGGTTGCTGGCCGAGGTGGAGGGTGGCGAGGTAGGGAAGACCTGGCTGGGTTCCTAAGGCTTTGAGACTTAACCAGCTGTACCCACTCACTCCCTGGCAGGAGATAACCACAGGCAGTGGTGTGGGCACTGCTTCCTCCTTCAGGACTTACAGGTCAGCCAAGTTCCTGTGGTTAGACTTCCGGGGGCCTCCTACCTTCCTGTCTCCCTGCTTCCTCCCAGCATCCCTGATAGCTTCAGTCTCCCTGTGTATTACCAGGAGACGGGAGCTGGGGTTGTTTAAAGTTTCCCCTTGTAAAATGAGAAATTAGACTAAATAACCCTGTAACAGTTAGCTTCCACATTTGATGACTTGACTCCTCCCGGTAGATAGCAGGCTTCTGGATTCACAATAGTGCCACTGATAATGCTTTCTAATGATGGGAGTTGTAGATCCCATGAGGCTTAGAGGTGATCATTTCTGACATCCTAGGGGCCGTAAAAGTGATTGCAGAGATCTGTTTCCACAGACCCACTTTCCCGGTGAGACATTTGAGGATCATGGAGCCAAGGGACCTGCCCAAAGTCACAGAGCTCATCAGTAGCTGAGCTCCTGGGACCCAGCCCAGTGCCCTCGGCCCAGCCTGCACCACCTCCCGCAGACTGGCATGGATGGTGCTTTTCTCCCTGTGAGCATGCATCCTTGGGGTGAGGGGCACAAACAATCTAACATCCATCACGGCATGGCTGAGCTCGTAGGTACGGTGGATGAGAGAGGCGGGGGGCGGGTCTGAGGACCTCGGCTGAGTCTGTCTCATACAGAGCCCCTGTCTCAGGCAGGGCTGAGCTGCAGCCTCAACCTGCCTCTCATCACCCAGGAAACGTCCTGTGATGGAGTCATCCTGCCCTCCCCAGACCTGTGGGGCGCTGACTGCAGGACTGAGCGGGACCCTTTAACCAACATTAACCTAATTGCTGAGTGATAGACGGCGTGTCACAAGCACATGGCGCGTCATTACCGAGCCCGCCAATCCTGCCCGTGCCCGGGACTCTGCACTGGGCCTATTTAGCCAAATTCATCTCTCGCAGACGGCTGTAATGATGGTGCCTGCTGCTCACTGCCCGGGATGGAGGCTTTAATGATGTTAACAAACTCCGAAACCTCGAGAGCAGTAATGAGCCTGGCACGGCTGGAAGCCAGGGCTGCGTGCAGCCGAGGTGGGGAACGCGCCTGCCGCCTCCTGCCTGCCCCGCGCCCGAGGAGACGACGGACGTGGTTTTCTAGGGTGACTACTGGCCTTGGCAGGGACCCCTGGCAACCATTCACCTTCCCAGGCTCCTTTCATATCCTCACTTTCAGTTTTTTGGGGGAACTTTCTTTCCTGGAGACCTGGGTGAGTGTGACGCATTTGATTTCAAGATGGAACAATCTTTCCTGATGTTCCCATGGCATGTTATGGTCCCCTCATTTTCATCTTACTGAATTCTCCCCCCAAACCCACGCGGTAGGAATCGTGGTTTCCATTAGGCCAATGAAGGTTGGAGAGATGGTCTCAGGGCTGCCCGGAGTAGATGGCAGGACTTAGAAGACTTTTGAATCCCAGATCTCAGGCTATTTCCATGTTCAGCTGCCCAAGAGCCAGCACCTCTCCGTTCAAAGCCTTACCCTTTCGTCTCCCGCAAACCCTCTCCCTTGCAGTCCTGTGGCATCTCACCAAGCTGGAGACTCGGCCTGTGTCCAGAGGCCTAAGGCACGTCCATGAGGCCGAGGCAGATTTGGGCTCAGTGTGACTGAGTGTCTAGCTGGGTCTGGCTGGGCGCTGGGCTCTATAGAGACCGTCTGACCATGAGGACCTCGGCAGACTCCTGGTTCCTGCCCGCCAGCTTTCCCCTCTCCTCCTGGCTCAGAATCGCTACTTATTCTATTTCCCCATTCGCCTCTTCTTCATATCTTTCCTGTAGACCCGGCCAGTCTCTCCTCCATGATTCACTCCTTGAAGGGTCAAGGCTGACAGTGAAAGGGTAGTCTGCAGGATCTGAAGGTCCGAAGGATCAGGCGGCTCCTCCTTCCCCTGCCAGGGGTCCCCAGAGTCGCGGAACTCACCCCCCAACTCTGACTCTGCCCTGGCCATCCTGGAATCACAGCCTCTGACCTGGAAAACCACACGCTGATGGATCATGGGATTTTTCAGGACAGTCTTACCCGGGAGTCTCCCCTGATTGTTAGGGAACAGCAAGAGGCCTGAACCAAAACTTGGGAGACCTGAGTTCCAACTCTCTATGGCCACTCATGCCCTGAGTGAACGGGGGTGAAGGGGTTGGGGGGATGTCATTTCACTTCCGAGTCTTTTGCTCTTAAAATGGTGCTAACAGTGTCTACCTCTCAGGGTCCTTACCGATTAGAAGCGCGAGAACGGAGGAGAAAGCCTAAGTGTTGATGAAAGACACACTGTGATTTTTTTACGGTTGCCAGCGCCACTTTTCTGGTTGTTACTCAGGGCTGGCTTGAGGGAGGCTGTGAGGGGTGGCATTTAAGGGGAGAACCCGGCTTCCAAGCCCTGCTCACGGCCAGGTTCCCAGTGCCCCCTGCAGAGCTGCGAGCCCGCTGAACCCAGGGTGACGTGGCCCAACTCCACCTGAGAAATCGTGCAGGAGACCCTGGCAGACCCTCCCTTTCTCCCTAGCGGGGGAAGCATCACTCCCGCTGCCCTCCCACCCCCAGAAGCCCCCCAGCCTCCTGCCCACCTCCTGTCCACTGACTCCACAGCGGCCGCCACTGCCAAATGAGCACCCCAAATGGGAACATATGTCACTCCGGGAGCCCCGTTCGCCCATCCACCGCTACATGCCTATTTTCTAATTTCCAGCTGACATTTCCCTTAGTGAAATAAATGAATTTGCTCCAGCGGAGGCCCTGTTCGGATTAAGCTGCTGTCAGAGCCCCACGAGCCAAACAAATTGTTGCCCGCAGCCCACTGAGTGGGATGCCTTCCAACAGGGGGGCCAGAGGAGAAGGGGTGGGGGAGGCCGAGGAGAAGAACGGATGGGCTGGGAAGGCGGCTCAGCCAGTGGGCAGGCAGAGACCAACCGCGGGGCAGCCTGGCCCCGGGAGCCCTGATGCCAGAGGAGCCAAGGAACTGGAAATCACACAGAACAGGACACTCTAGGAGAGGGCCCCGAGGAGGCTTCAGGGAGTGGGGTCCAGAGGAAGAAGGAGACGGGGGATGGATCCTGGAGCAGTCCCAGAGGAGACAGAGAGGGCGCGTCTCCCCCAGGCTTGGCAGGGGCGGGGGGAGAGGGTGGGCCCGAGCGGACTGGACTCACTGCTCAGCGATGATGTAATCCCCCGGCAGGGGCGTGCAGGGCACCCCCGCCACCTGCACGTGGTGGGCGATCTCCGAGAAGTCCAGGCCCAGGTTCACGCCATGGATGGTCACTCGAGTGCCCCCTTCAGGAGGTCCAGACACAGTCAGGATCTGCGGGAGGGAAGCGGGAGGAGAAAGCCCGGTTGGTCACGGAAGGACGGGCAGGGGCACCCGTTTCCCTCCCCGCAGGGAGGCTTTGGGACACCAGGAGTCTGGGTGGAAACTGTGTTTCCGCCACTTTCCAACCTGTCTAGGATCCCAACGCCATCATCCCGACAATGAAGCTGTACCTACTGCATTGGTTCTTCAGGACATCCATCCAGTGATGCCTTCATTCATTTGTCCACTTACGAAAAAGAAATTACGAGGAAGTACTGGGCTCAAGGCAGTGACTGAATTCACTAGTTGCCTGACTGTAATCAAGTCTCAGAATCTCCCTGAACCTCAGTTCTCTTTAGTTGGGAAGGAGGATAATCCTCTCTAACCAACCTCACCCTGGAAGCTCCCACATGGAGGGTGTCTGGGGACATTCTGTCAACTCCCAAGGACTCTGTAATTGTGACGACAGAGGATGGCATTTGGATGGCATCACTGACTCGATGGACATGAGCTTGAGCAGGTCCCAGGAGTTGGTGATGGACAGGGAGGCCTGGCGTGCTGCAGTCCATGGGCTCGCAGACAGTCGGCCACGGCTGAGGGACTGAACTGAACTGAACTGTGACATACCAGCCCGTGTGCTAGCCTCTGTTGAGTTTACAACGATGAACAGAGCAGGGAATTTGCCCTCGAGGAACTCAGTGGTCAAGGAGGAGGAGACAAGGAGGCCATAAGTAACGCTGACGCAGGGTACTCAGGGATAAGGTTGATTTGAAGGAAAAGCCGTGGGAGGTCTGAGGAGTCCCTGATTAGGGGCCGCTGCAGGGGATGATCAAAGACGGAAGGTATATTTGACATTATTCCACACACACAAAAAAGAAAAATCCTGTAACTCGTTGGTGCTAGTATCAAAGAGAAATAGCTTCCTGATTTTCCAAATTTTGCTGGCTTCCCAGTAGCCAGGATCATTCACTCGTATCTTAATTCAGTCACCAAATGTTGACTGTTTGATTTTACTTTGATGCAACAGGAAGAGGAACTTGCAGAATCAGGCTCTCCTCACATGTAAATTTCTGTCTGAGAATGAATCAAGCTCCAGGAAAAATGCAGCTCTTTGGGATCCAATAGATCCCAAAGTTCCCACTCCAAGGTCCATAGTTATCCAAAGTAGGAGGAAGCTAGACACAAACCCAGGCAAGAAGCACAGAATTTCAGAACTGGAAGGAGAGTCAGGGTGTCTTATTCTAAGATCATACAACCTGTATATGTGGATCAAATGAAAAAAAAAAATGTTCAGGGCTTTTTTTCACTGCACATTTAGAAAGACAAGACAGTAAGGGAGGGAGAGGGGCCAGGAGGGCGGGACAGAGCCAAGAGTCCACTAGAAACCCCCAGATGGGCTCTGGGCAGTGATGAGCGGTGAGCGCAGGTGGAAAAGGTATCCAAGGCTCTGGAGACTCTTCCTCCCGCCTGTCTTTCTCAAGGGGGCCCTGCTCTCTGTCAGCGATGTGAGCACCACGCGTGAGGCCTCCAGCTTGGCCGTGAGCGCCCAGGTGAGAGCAGCAGGGAGGAGATGATGGTGCAGGGATGAGGCCCAGGGCCAGGCCTCCTCCTCACTGCCCGCTGACTCTTGGGCTCCCGTACGCAGGCTGTGCAGTCAGGTCAGACTCCCACACTCTTCAGCAGAGCCTAGATGGCGAAGCCTCCGGCCTTCCCCCTGGCCCAGGCCGGGCACTCTCTCATCTCGGGGCTCCTTTTGCCCTGGTCACCTTGTCTGTGGCTCTGACTCCATTCTCTGGGAATAAAATATCCCACCTTATGGCCAATCCTCTGGCCACCTGATGCGAAGAACCGACTCATTGGAAAAGACCCTGATGCTGGGAAAGATTGAGGGCTGGAGGAGAAGGGGACGACAGAGGATGAGATGGTTGGATGACATCACTGACTCAATGGACATGAGTTTGGGTAAACTCCGGGAGTTGGTGATGGACAGGGAGGCTTGGCGTGCTGCAGTCCATGGGGTCGCAAAGAGTTGGACACGACTGAGCGACTGAACTGAACTGATGAATAAAAATAAATAAGATTCGTGGGATAAATTCCTGAGGGAGAGAAGGGGGTGCCCAGAGGCATCTCTGGGCACTGGGTGCGGGGTTGGAGGTGGGAGGAGTCAGGGCGATTTGGAAAAAAAGGAGCTGGCAGGAGGAACCTGTAGATCCATGGCCTTCCTGTCTCTGGGGATTCTAAAAATAACCAACATGAGATCTCGGTTGTTCCGCCCTCCCCTGTGCCACTTCCACAGGTCCCTGGGCCTCCTGGGCTCTGGGAGACGGACACTGTAAGGAGGAACGGGAAAGCGTGGCCTCCATGACCCTGCAGGAGAGTGTCAGGAGGAAGCAAGTACCACTGAGCAAATCGGAGCCGGCGCTCTCCCCCAGTAGCTTGGAATGAGCATCGCTGGTCCGCCTTCCCCTCCTTCAGCCACCTGGATGCCAGGAACCTCCTGAAAACCCTGACAGAACTGTGATGATCAGCTTGCTCTCTTTCCCCAACTTGTATTTTTAAAAATACATTCTCTTGCTCACGGCGGTTAATTACAACCTTTCAGAAACATTGTGAAATGAAATCTTTCTGGAAAGCCTAAAAATATTTCGGCCTTGCAGGTAGCGCGTGGGGACGGTATTGTGGCTCCTCTGTGGGGTTGGCAGGTCCACGGGGCAGTGTTCCCCTGCTGGGAATTCACTGCAGTGACCTTCAGGGGTCTGGGGTAGAGGCAAGGTCCCTCGGGGAGTATAGTGGACTGAGCCAGCTTATGCTGTTTGGAGATGGGAGACAACATTATCAGCAAGCATTATCATCTTGGTATGAAGACACATCAAAGAGATGGATAGTTAGTGGTGTGGAGTCCCAAGTCTGAGCCCTACTAACCCAGCTAAGAGCTTCTGGAATCCAGACTGGGCTCATCCTCACGGGTTAGGGGCAAGTGGCTGGGGAGTGTTGGGTCCCTGTGGGTCTTCCCCACACAGTACACACTATATCCTGTGCCTCCAGCACCCAGGGAGGCGGGGAAGGAGTTTGAGGGTCAGAACACTCAGCAGTCACTGTGCCCTGGGGCTTACATGGGGTGTAGCTTCCCTTTTCTTGCTTAAGACAAAACTGATGAACAAAAATCTGGATTTCCAAAACACAGACGAGGTGGTGAGCACTTGATTTGCAAGAGGATTCCCAAGGCCTCCATTACGGATGCTTTCCAAATCTATATTGTTGGCTCAGACCTCTCTCCTGAGCGCCATATCCATATATCCAACTGCTACTGGACACCTCGACTTCCCCACGCATGTCCCTCAGGCACCTCAAATTTCACCATGTCTGAAAATGAACTCTTAATTTTCCCTCCTTCCACCCCAACCTGATTATCCTCCCAGATCCTCTTTCAAGGTGAGTGGAATCACTGTGCACCCAGCTAGGGATCTTGCAAGCATCTGTTTCCTTTCCCTCCCCTACCGAGTGTAATACACACAGGGACCATCGGTGCTGGCTCCCAGGTGTCTTCTGAATCCGTGCCCCGCTCCGGCGTCAGAGGAGGTGATAAGCGCATCTGTGTCCTCTCTGTCACACTATCCTCGGTCTCCCTCTGTGAGATCTGACTTCCCTGCACAGCCAGGTGGCTGTCACGGACACATACCTGATCTGGGGACTGGTTGCTTGCTCCTAAAACCTTCAACGGCTCTGGCCTCTGTCCACGCAAAGCCCCTGACTCCCGGCCTGGTCCTTCACTTTCTGATCTTAGTAACTTCAGCCACACCAGCCACCTCACTCTGGGTCCTCCAAGTGCTACCCAGAGCCCAGGGGTTCCTAGACACACAATGCGCTTTAATGCTCTCTGTGTCTTTGCCTGTGTCATTTGCTCTCCCCGCCGGCTTGAAAATCAGAGAGAGGCAGGGTGGAGGTCTGGGCTCAGCGGAACAGAGATGGAGTCCTGTGGAACTCACCTCCTGCCACCTGAGGGCTTCCGGGTGACTCTCAGAACGAGGGTCAGGGTCTGAGTGGTGGTAACATCCCGGCCACCCTGCTCTCACTTCTCCCCAGGACCAAGCATGGAGGAGAGGCTCTGGAGGGGAGACTTGGAGGAAAAGAATGGATTCTACAGAGAGGGCGTGAATAGGAGTCTTCAGGGCACTGCCCCAGGCCCAGCAGGGCTTCACCCTGGACTCTGCCCCCAAGACTCTCTCTTCAATACAGATGGCAGGGCGCCCGGCCTGGCACCCAGGAAGCTTGGTCCCCTTGGGAGCCACGTCTGGCCTCTCCGTGTGGATCTACACGGAGGCAAGTTGGTGGAGTCCCAGACTATTGCTTGTAGAGCTCCCAGGAAGGCCTTCCAGATCTGGGAGGAGGTGTGGGGCCACAGGGGAGGGAGCGCTAGCCTCCCACAGAGGTGAGGCGAAGAGAGTCCCCCACAGTCAGAGGGGAACCAAGAGACGGCCAGGGGAGCAGCCAGGTCCAAACATCTCGTCTTCTAGTTTGGGACGGGCCCTGGGCTGCCGGCGGCTCAGGGGTGTGGAAGGGGGACCTGATGCTCGGGCGGTGTCTGCGGCAGGAACAGAGTGAGCTCGGGAGGGGGTCAGACTCTGAATCTGACACTTACAAGCTGGGTAACCGTCACTGTCAGTGTTCTCATCAGAAAACAGGTAACAGAGCTTGCCTCGCAGGGACGTTGCGAAGGTGAAATAAGACAACACTTGGAAGGTCCCTAATATGATGATGATTGCGAGAACAGGTCATGATAGTTGGCCGTTTCCTTCCCAGCGCTCCCGGGCACCTGTGTCTTCTAACACCACAAAAACATGGGATGGTGGAGGCAGAGAGAGCCTAGAGGTGGGAGGCATCTTCCTATTTATCTGCAAAGAGGACACACGGTCCAGGGAACGCATAACTTAGATGGTGCTTGCTGGGCTGACCCAGGGTGGAGAGAGATGCTTGCGGGCTAATTGGAGAAAGCCCGTGGGGGCGTGGCCGTGCCGCCCAGGGCGGGGCCTTGGTGTTGGCGGGTTCGGGGCTCCCCGCAGAAGCATGTTCAGAGCTAGACATCGCCCTTTCACCCAGAATAAATTTGGGAGGACAGTGGCCCTGTCTAAAATGGCCTTCATTCTTCCCTTCTCATCACTTCTTTGCCCCTGGCTATTGGCCATTCTGAGGTCGATGGGGCATTGCGTTATGAACTCAATGGGTTCTTTCAAGAAAGTAATTCTGCATGAGCCACCCACGCAAATAAACGGTTTGACAGTTTGGGACGGATGAGTGTGTGTGTGTGTGTGCGCGCGTGGTGGAGGTGTGGAGAGAAGGGGGATGGAGCTGAAATCCTGTGAAATCAGCTGGGAAGATCTTTATACATGGACTCATTTCAGCTCCATGCCTTTCAGCACATACCGTGGACCAGGGATCACCATCTGGACCGCAGAAGGCAGAGCCAGGAGCAGGGGAGGAGCGGGGAGAGAGGGCAGCTGCTGAGTGGGGTGCAGGGGGCGACCGAGGGGCTCCCCCATGTTCTGTGCGGGCTCTCACTGTGTGCTCCCCTTGTCCCCTCCCCGAGTTCTGGCTGCACTCTCTCCCGCACTATGCCTGCTCCCTGGGGGAGGTGGGGGGCGCCCGTGGGTACAGGGTCTAAAGCCCGTGTGCCTCTGACCCACGGTCCCCTCTGCCCGTCAAGCGTGATGCCAACACAGGCTTACCCGTCACACGAGGCTCTGCTAGTGACACCCCCTCAGAAAGTCTCTCTCTAACCCTCTCGGGCAGATTTAGGAGCCCCTTTGCCTACACCTCCACGGCCATGGTGAACACCCGCGACAGCAAGGGTCACCCTGGACTCTGTCTTTCCTCCATAAGACAGTAACTCTCTAGTGACAGGGACCTCCGCCATTTGTCTTAGTAACCTGAGACACAGCACGCTGCCTGGGACAGAGCAGCTGTCAAGACCTGTCCCCAGCTCTCGCTTCCTGCGAAACGCTGGGCTCAGGCAGATTCCAGGACAACCCGTGTTCTCGAGTGACCGCTGCAAGGATGGAGGTAGATGCCCAGGTGTTGCTTAGAAGTGGGGCAGTCTTTTCACATCGGAGGCATCAGGTTCCTCCTGCCATCTCGCTGACTTTAGTTCAAACCAGTTTCTGCTGTAATTTCTCCTCGAATGGAGGACTGAACAGCTGCC
Organism: Muntiacus reevesi; assembly: GCF_963930625.1. Taxonomy (NCBI): domain Eukaryota; kingdom Metazoa; phylum Chordata; class Mammalia; order Artiodactyla; family Cervidae; genus Muntiacus; species Muntiacus reevesi. Next base: position 120,051,389 of record NC_089253.1, on the reverse strand, counting down.
TCTTCATCAAACCTCTTTCAGATACCGAAGACAGCAATTAAGTCACCCCTGGTCTGCGCTTCTGCAATTCCATCAGTCGTGCGTTGGAAGCTCTTGTTTTCCAGGCCCTTTGATCATTTCAGATGCTTTTCTTTGGACTCTTGGATATCCATGCATCCTCTGAGAGCGTAAGAAAGAAACGCCAAGCAGGCTTGTGGCTTGAGCAAAGGCCTGCTGATTCGCTGCAAGGGAGGCTTGAGTCAACAACTTCCCCTAGCGCGGGCTCACACGCCATCGGCTAGGCAGGCCCTGGGCAAACTGCACAGGGAGGTAAGCCCTTCCTTTCCCATATGCTTATTTTACTCCCTGGAATTCCTCTCCCCATTTTAGTCACCTCTCACTTTATGTGTCTCTCTTCCCTAAAGGACCTTTAGGGAACGTGCTCTGTTGCTCAATCATATCTGACTCTTGGCGACCCCATGGACTGTGGCCCGCCAGGGTCCTCTGTCCATGGGATTCTCCTGACCCAGGGATCAAACCTGGGTTTCCTGGATTGCAGGTGGATTCTTTACCATCTGAGCCACCAGGGAAACTCCAAAGAAGCCTTTAAATGTGTTAGTCACTCAGTCGTGTCCAACTCTCTGTGTGACCCCACGGACTGTAGCCCGCCAGAATCCTCTGTCCATAGAATTCTCCAGGCAAGAATTCTGGAGTGGATAGCCATTCCCTTCTCCAGAGGATTTTCCTGACCCAGGGATAGAAGCCGGGTCTCTGGATTACAGGCAGATTCTTTACCATCTGAGCCACCAGGAAGACCCACTTGCATCTTACTGAGACTTAATGTTGTGTTATTACCTTGCCTTAAGAGTACTGGCTTTTTAACTGGTTGTAGAATTAGGTTTGTCTGTTTGCAGGGTTCAGAAGGAGAATGTGGGAAACACATGAAGGCAGAGAGAGGGTTCAGTCCAGCAGCCACTCAGCCCTGTCCCAGAAGCAATCACAGATCGTGCCAGGATCAAGGGGTCTGGCCCCAGTCCGGGCCATGCCCCTCATCTGCCCACTGTAGGCCTGGATGAGCAGGCCGGCAGAATATGGGATGAGGCTGGCATGAATGGTGGGGCGGGGGGTGGTGGGACAAACCAGGAGACTCCTGTCTCCTGCAGGTCCTCTAAAAGTCGCCAGGAATCCCTGACTTGGGGACCCACTTCCCCACCTCCTCAGACCTCACCTGCCCGCAGCCCAGCCGAGCCCGCTGCACGCCTGAGCACCCCAGCCCAATCTGTATTCCTGCCAGACTGCGTCATGTTTGTTTCCCACCGTGGGTGCCCTGACCTGGAAAACAGCCGCCGTGATGCTGCGCTCGCCCTGATTCTTGCAGCCGCTAATTGAACAGTTCGGAGGGAACTGTGCCACAAAGCCGCCCAGGGGCAAGAGCAGATGCGGCCGATTAATTACAGCTGGGGAGCTCCGCTGGGCTGCTCTAGGAGCAGAGCGGAATGCTGGCGGCCCAGGGCCTGGGCAGCCTGGGGAGCACGGGCTGGGCCACTTCTGGATTTCAGCAGAGCCTTGGAGGCTGGAGTTGGCGCAGATGTATGGGTAGATGGTTAAGGGGTCACAGGAGAAGCCCTTCATGGTGGGAGCCTCATGAAGCCTGGCTCCCATCCTAGAGACCCTGTCTTCTCTGTTTATATCTCCTGCCTGGATAGACATGATGCGAGATAAGACAGAAGTGGGCATCAGCCCCAGGTTACTGAAGATTCTGATAATGGTGCCTGTTTACCATTTGTTTCATTTATTAAGTACTTATCATGAGGCGGGAATTGTACCGAGGGTCTCACATATCGGGCTTCCCTGGTGGCTCAAACGGTAAACAATCCGCCTGCAATGTGGGAGATCTGGGTTTGACTCCTGGGTTGGGAAGATCCCCCTGGAGAAGGGAGTGGCTACCCACTCCAGTATTCTGGCCTGGAGAATCCCATGGACAGAGGAGTCTGGCAGGCTACAGTCCATGGGGTCGCAAAGAGTCAGACACAGCTGAGAGACTGACACTTTCACTTTCTTATATATTACATCTCACTTAGAGCTCACAGCAAACTATGAAGGAGCTGCTACCGTTATTTTCATTTTACACATGCGGACTAGTGTCCTGGAGAGGTGAAGGAACCGGCTCGAGGTTACAGAGGGAGTGGCAGAGCCCAGCCAGGCCCACCTAACCGGTGCCTCCAGCCTCCCTACCACGCTGCCTGAGCTAGAGGCGTCCTGCCGGGGCACAGCCCCAAGGTCATCAGCTATGAGAACTCACGCCCCAGCCTCGGGAGCCCCGCTGTGCAGGTCCCCCATGGCTAAGGCCGCACCTGCTGCTCTCCAAGGAGCTCTGGAGTTGGCTAGCCAGCATTTCTGCGAACTTCTCAGCTCCCCTCCTCCCTGCTGTCTGGCCCTGACCCTGTGAATGCCCACACTCCCCTCAGGCTTGCCCTGGTGTCATCTCTGCCTGTGCATTCGTCTCCCCAAGTGATACTCTCGGTGGGGACCACTGGCTTGCTTCCCATCTCTGCAGCAGGCTTCATGACACACATGGTACCCACTCTATCCCCTCCCCCAGCCCAGTGCATTGACAGTTCTGTTTGTCTAAGTGAGCCCAGGAAAGAGATGAAGGATGCTACAGGGTCAAACATGGGAGTGCTGGTGTCAAGTAGCTAGGAGTAACTCCTAGTTCTAAAGCTCACTAGCAGTGTGACATTAAGAAATGTATCACCTTTCATAGTACCTTGGTTTCCTCATCTGTAAAGTGGGGCTCATGATGATTGCTTCCATCTCATAGAAGTTGTTATAAGGTCTAAATGAGATAATATATAGACAGTGATAAGTTAGCAGTGCTAGGTCCCAGGTGAGCATTCAGTGAGTGCTAGCTATCATTTTTCTCATTACTATTCTATGATTAAGAAATCTCAGCCAGATCGATTGAATTCCAAAAAAGTTCAGTTCACTTCAGTCGCTTAGTTGTGTCTCACTCTTTGTGACCCAATGGACTGCAGCACGCCAGGCGTCCCTGTCCATCAACAACTCCTAGAGCTTGCTCAAACTCATGTCTATCAAGTTGGATGGTGATGCCATCCAACCATCTCATCCTCTGTCGTCCCCTTTTTCTTCTTCCTTCAATCCTTCCTAGCATCAGGGTCTTTTCCAATGATTCAGTTCTTCGCATCAGGTGGCCAAAGTACTGGAGTTTCAGCTTCAGCATCAGTCCTTCCAATTAATATTCAGGATTGATCTCCTTTAGGATTGACTGATTGGATCTCCTTGTCATCCAAGGGACTCTCAAGAGTCTCCTCCAACACCACAGTTCAAGAGCATCAATTCTTTGGCGCTCAGCTTTCTCTATGGTCCAACGCTCACATCCATACATGACCACTGGAAAAACCACAGCTTTGACTAGATGGACGTTCATCAGCAAAGTCCTGTTTCTGCTTTTTAATATAATGTCTAGGTTTTTCATAGCTTTTATTCCAAGGAGAAAGCGTCTTTTAATTTCATGGCTGCAGTTACCATCTGTAGTGATTTTGGAGCCCAAGAAAATAAAGTCTGTCACTCTTTCCATTGTTTCCCCATCTATTTGCCATGAAGTGATGGGACTGGATGCCACGATCTTCATTTTTTGAATGTTGAGTTTCAAGCCAGACTTTTCACTCTCCTCTTTCACTTTCATCAAGAGGCTCTTTAGTTCCTCTTTGCTTTCTGCCATAAGGGTGGTGTCATCTGCATATCTGAGATTATTGATATTTCTCCCAAAGTGGCTTCATGTTTACAAGCGTCCCACGCAAATGGATCCTCTGGGTGTTGCTCTTGGTGGGGCTCGGGGCAGGGGCAGAGAGGAAGCTGTGGCAGGGAAGAGCCAGGTGTGGAGACTGCCCAGCACGGTGTTGGCTGCCTCTCTGACGGACCTGTTCTTCTCTTGCCATGTCTGCAGCAGGCCGTCAGCACCCTAGACTGTGTTCTTAAGGGGAGATGGGAGAGAAGACATCAGAGCCTCCCAACACAGCCAAGGGTGAGGGTCCCAGGGGAGTCACCCAGGGCGGAGCAGCCCCAGTGGATGGTTACACTTTGTATCAAAAGCTGCTGTGTCTGAGGTTGGGATCAGGAGGGCTCTGCCCCCTCATCAGGACCGGCCAGGGAGGACACTTGTGGGTACAGAGACAGTTAATCCTCTCCAGACTTACCCACTTACTCCTTTCCTGTTGCTCAGAGTTTTCCTGACTTTAGAGGGCAGTGATGCCAACATTGTGCCTGCAAATTTTGACCCCAGCCTGGCTCCTCAAGGCACCTGGATGCTGAGTCCAAGATAGCAGACTGTCACATCCTTTTCTACCTTCGCATGTCCACACCTTCGTGTGGATGTGGGCGTGTGTGTGCTTGAGCAAGCGTGAGCACACCCTTCATGGCAGAGCCCAACTGAAGAGCTCTGCAGGCATCTATAGCATCAGCGCCACCAGCTCTCTACCCGGCACGAATCTTTGCCGGCTCTGTCTTAGCTGATAGTACATTGAAAACCTAATTGTTATCTCAGCAGAGTAACTCCATTATTCATCCTGACACCATCCCCCGTTAGCTGTTTGTTGCAGTGATGTTATATTAATGAGGCCTGCAAATAAATGAACGGGAGATCAGAGGGCTGACTTGTTTCTCAGGAAAGCTGGCTGACTTATTTATTTATTTGTTGGGAACTTTGCAGCGAGTCGCTCTTGCCCTGGGCAGGTGGCTCTTGTCTTTTCCCGCGGAAACTCGGTGTAGCCTTATAGATAAATACTTCCAAGTATCCAGCTTGCCACACAGTTTCATACAAGCATTTGTGACTGAGAGAATACAGGAAAAAGATCTGCTTTAAAATATTAGGGCAAACGGAGAGCAAGAGAAATCAAGAGCAATGAATCATCTCAAACTTCTAGCGCATCAACCATTATCTATGCCTGGTTTTGGAGGGCAGTGTTGGCAGTTTTCTACAACTGATTTTCCTTCCTGGTTACACATACCTAAGATAATGTTAAACAGAATTGATATTCCCTAACAGTGGGCTAGTGAGGTGTGGGGAGTTCCTGCAGTTGACAACTTTATACGGAAAACTACAAAGTGGTTAAGGGAGAGACCACTGCAAAACCAGTTCTCCTAGGACCCGGCCCCAGTGTGACATTACTGGACAGTGTGGCGGGGAATGTCAGAGGCACACAGGAGTGTCCCTTGGTACCCAAATGGTGTAGGTTCCTGGTCACTCCCTGAGGACCCCAACACCGGGCACTTGTCCCTTGCATCCCAAGCCCGCTTTGCCTTTACTTCACCCTGATCGCTAGTCTTACCTGCAGACATGAACTGCCTGGGCCGCAGCCTGTGAGCTCTCCCCTCAGCTGAGATGTTTGTGAGAGCAACTTTCCCTGTGACCATCATCCCATTGATAGATTCGACCAGAAACCAACTGAACAGTGACAGCTTTAAGAACCACATGCAATTAAAGTAACACCTCCCCTGGATACACAAGAAGTGGTCGCCCTACACTTAAAAGTGCCCCCAAATGTTCTTCCACTTTTCTCCCCCACTCATAGAAATAAGTGTGGACTTAATTATCTTTAGGAAGATAGGGGAACGTTATTTTAAGACTTAAAAGAGTAGCCAATGTCCCCAGTGTGTCCTTATTTCCTGACACTGACCTTGGGGACTTGGATCCTGGGCACAGATGTTTTGGGGGTGGGGTGAACATGCACAGCCAGGGGATACTTCTCTAGCCCTCTGGCCAAGAGAAGGAGCATCAAAAGATGCGGTGAGTCTGCATTCTGGAGTCAAGAGGCACCAGTGAATCTGTCTTGCCACTAACCAGATGTGTGACTTTGGGCAAATTATTTACTCCCCTAAGCACTGTTTCCCTGACTCTTAAATGGAGATAATTACAGTCATCTTGCAGGATTGCAATACGAAGGAGCAGGTATGCGGAATCTATGGGTTCTGGCACACAGTAGTGTCTTGTTAAAGAAAAGCTATGATTAGTAAGACTCCCGGAACTGTGAGTGTGACTCATCTGTACAGGTCCTTGGCCTGACTGGTGTTCTTGTTAGGTGTGGAGGTCTAGGCCCCTGTTGCAGCCCTCCTTCCTGACAGCAGGCAGCTGCAAACGGTCACACATTACACATCTCTGTCTGCAGCCCTTTGGGAGAGGTAGGTTCCAGCCTCTGCCAGGTGGCCAACGTCCAGGGACAGGCCAGCTGCATCCCCCGGCCACCTGAGTCAGGACCAATCTGCCCATGTGATAACTCCCACCCTTAGCGTGCCTGAATCAACCCCTCAGAACCACGGCAGCTCCCTTTTTCTGCTCAGAATATTCTGTTTTGGGAATTTGTGTTGATTTTTATCCCCCACAAATTCACATGTCGAATCCCTAACTCCCATCACCTTGGAATAAGACCTTATTTGGAGACAGGATCTTTACAGACATAATCACGTTAAAAATGAGGTCATTAGTGTGGGCCCGAATCAAACATGACTGGGATTCTTATTTTAAAAATTGGAGACATGGAGAAGGAAATGGCAGCCCACTCCAATACTCTTGCCTGGAGAATCCCATGGACGGAGGATCCTGTTAGGCTATAGTCCCTGGGGTCACAAAGAGTCAGACACCACTGAGCGACTTCACTTTGGTTTTTCTCACCTGGTCTTGCTGCCTCAGCTTTCATAAACAAGATCACTGACCTGAGTTTCTACTGCAGGTGAGTGGTGCTAACCTTATCCAACTCTTATCCTGCCTTGTTTGGTTTAAATAGTTCTTGTCATTTGAAGAATTAAGAGACAAAAATAATCCAGAAGATTTCTTTTCTCAGGGCAATTCCATGCCTGTGGGATGGAAATTTTGGATATCGAGCTGGTAAATTGTGATAATCAGGTATACTGTTTATCATTGCCAACGAGATGGCCTACAGACCTCTTTCTCACCTCCTCTTGCTGCTTCTTTAATTCCAATTTCTATTTCTTCCCTTATAGTTTTCTATGGGTATGGAGTATACACGGGACACCCCATCTCTTCCAATTATATATTTTCGTCGTGGCATTTCTATTTAAGGAGTTCATTAAAGTACAATATTTATATAAAAAAAATTGGAGACAGACATGCACACAGGGCGAACACCTTGGTGACATGAAGGCTGAGGTTAGGGAGCTGCTTCCACAAGCCAAGGGAGGCCAAACACCGCCCCAAACCACCAGAAACCAAGAGAAAGGCTCGGGGCACATCCTCCTGACAGGCCTCGGCACGAACCAACCCACTGAAAGCTGGACGTCAGACGTCGGCCTCCAGAACTGGGGAAGCAAATTTCTGTCGTTTTCTTAAGGCCCCCAGAGGAGTTTGATACTTGCAGCCCTAGCAGACCAGTACACTCACTTGGAGTGGAGGGCTCTCTCACGGGCGCGCCGATGCCTTCCTAAAGTTCTCTCTCCAAGAACCTCATCCACTGCCTGGCCCTTTCTGCCGGCTCGTGCCCACTCAGTCTCTCTGGGCCTTCCTTTCTCTCTAGGGGATGGCTCCTAACATCCTCCTAACATCCTCCTCTCTGATGTCCTGGCAGGCCCCCGAGGCACACGCTGGGGAAGAACAGAAGCGTGGCTGCCCGGCATCTCACAGGCTTTCCAAACCTCCGCACGTCACCTCCTGTTCTGGGGCCTGAACAGGTGACACGCGTGCAGACGCCCGGGATGACAGCTGGAGCGGGAACAGCCTGGGATGCCTCCTGCGGGGGACAGCGTCATTATCACACCAAGGGCTGGCTGAGAGGGAGCAGACGGTGAGTCCTGAGGGGGTCCTAACCTGAAGTCGAGGCAAACTGGGAAATTCAATCGGCTGGAAGACGCGTCCTACATGGAGCTGCCACAAGAGACGGGTCTCTAGGGGAGGGCTTGGTTGCCATGGGGACAGCTGGCTTAGGAGGGGTTAAGGAAGAACACAGCTGTTCATCCAACTAAGCTTCAGCTCACTCCTTTTCCTAGAGGAGAATTCCTCTGAGGTCAGCTCACTGATTGCCCTGCCCTGCAGGCAAGACAGCCCCATTCCAGTCCCCACTGGTTTCCAGCAGTGGCCATTCTGCTGCTCCCAGGAACCACCGTGGGCCCTCAGAGAATCTTCTCTTCTCCCTCAGGAAGGATCTGTGTGGTCAATGGCTCCTGTTTACACGTGGGCACGTCCTGAGGGGCTATACATTTGTGAAGATGAGGGAGGGTCAGAGACAAGAGGGAGGTATGTAGAAAAGGGCACAGAGCTCATAGAATTCTGATCGTTAAAAAAAAAAAGATCTATGCCAACGTCAAGGAATTAGCCAAGAAAGCCGAGGTAAAGGAAATGAGTTGACTCTTCTAAAAAGTTACTTTTAACAAATCATTTTAACAAGTGTTCTTGGTTACAAATGCCACGGAAGCGAGATGGTGGTCCTCTCAGCTCAGCCTACAGAGAGGCGCCCGAGGCTGATTCTTCCAGACTGGTGATGCCAACTTTAATCACTTGGATAAGGTACCTTAACCCCTTAACCACTGCCTACCTGGCCTCTTCACGTTACGAAAGCACTCTGTACCATTTTTCTTGTTGTAATGAACACATGTCGTGTGGGGAGAGAGCTTGAGGCTCTGTCAGGATCCCATTTCTCATCCTTCTTTTTCATTTGCTAATTTTAGCCTTCATTGGACATTCCTGCCTGAAACAATGATTACTGTGAACTTTGCTAAGTGGTGATATTTCTGTTTCCCTAAGTCCTTCTATTTTTAGGATTTGCAATTCTAGTATAAAGAGGAGCTTCCTCTCTCCTACATTGTTTATTTATATCAACAAGGACCACACATTCCTATATTATTTTCTTGCATCAAGTACATTAGGATGATTATTTATTTTCTTGCTCACACTGCCCCAGATTTGGCCACTGGGGCTAAATCAAGTTGGCTCCTGTGCCCTTTTGACCTGTATCCTACAGATGTTTTAGTGTTCCTTGCTAAAATATATATGCCACTTGAATTTAATCATGAGAAAACATCAGACAAATCCCGATTGAAAGACATTCTATGAAATAATGGTCCTGAAAGACAAAGGTCATAAAAGATAAAGATTGCGGATTCGGGCACTGAGGCATCGTGATGATGAATGCCACACGTGATCTGGATTGGAGCCTGGACCAGAAAAAGGACATCAGTGGGATGACTGGGAAATGTGAAGAAGACCATGTATATTGGACGGCGTTACTCCCTCACTATTAATTTCCTGATTCTGATCATTGTACTGTGGTTATATAAGATGCTAATTTTGGAGAATCTGGGTGAAGGGTATACGAAAGTTCTTTGTACTATTTTTGCACCTTTTTATCAGTCTGAAATTATCTCAACCATGCAAAGTTTAAAAAGTGAAAAATGGCTTTTGTAAGAAGAGGCTTGGTTGGGGGTAGGAAGTGCAGGCTGAAAGCGGGTAGAACATTCCCGCTCGGCTCCTCCCTCCCACGTGTTCTGTCCGGAGTGCCTGCCGTCCCTGGAGTGGCTGGAGACGCCGTGTGGGTCTCTCTCTCCCCTGATGCTCTTTCTTTGTCCACAGCCTCTACTTGGAAACCACCAACGGGAGAGACCCCACTGCTCGGGGCCTCCACCTCCTGCCGCTGTGTTCACTGGGAAAATCAATTACCGCCTAATTACCTCAGGGGGTTAATTAGCATCGTGTAGCCTGGGTGTCCTCGGGAACACAGCCGCCTGTCAGTCCGGGTCAGTGAGCAGGGGCGCGGGGGCAGAGGTTTCTCGGGAGAAGCCCGCCTTCGGGAGGGGCTGGGGCGGCAGTCAAGGTTGGCAAGGGTGAGAGGGGCTGATGGAAACGGGTCCCTCCTGCCTGATTCAAACGCCCCTGGACCGCAGGTGCAGAAGCAGAGAGACGAACCACAGCTGCAGCAAGAATTACAGAATGGAGCAAGTTCTCAGGGCGGCCGCTGCGGGAAATCACTAGAATCAGGGAGCAGGCACGGAGACCTGAGCGGCTCCAAGCTAGCCGCCTGGGGGTGGAGGCCAGGGCGCCCCCGGCAGTCCCGGCGAGCACTTCGCCGGTGAGATGAGGACGGGGAGAGAGTCAGTAGGCACCGCCAGCGGGCACGGCCAAGAGAAGAATGGGAAGGCCGGGGTTTGAGGGCGGTGTCCGCACCCTCAAAGCACCTTCCTACGGGCCGGGTGAGAACCTGGGCAGAGGGACACGCGCCCCTCCAGCTCCTCACTGTCCCTGGGATCCACAGCCCTGGGATGCACGGCACCTGGTCTGTCCCCCCCTGGGAAGGCTGGATGTCAGGGATGGGGAAGCCCACTTCTTTCTTACTTTACCATCATACAAAACAGGATTTTATTTTGGGAGATCGATTTCTAATTTATGGCAGGTTCTACTTCCAGAAATAAAACCCCCAAACAACACAATCTCATTCGATCTTAAAGGCTGGTGCGCTGAGCAAGGAGTATTCTCTTCACTGTCAGGCACCAGGGCTCTGCATTTTGGTGTGCCTTCAGCCACCAAGTCGTCCACAGTAACATGTTCTAGTCTTTTTCCTTAAATTACCTCTAGTGCAAAAGCAAGAAGCAAATCATATCATTTAAAGTCATGATCTTTACAGCGTGCCTTCCGCTGGTCCTTCCGGCCACATTCAACTAATTTAGCTCTCAGCAAGGCTTTGAGGTGCTCTCTTTCTCCAGGTCCTATCAGCGTTTGGTTAATCGATGCTTTCTACCTGTGCATCTTTGCTCATCTTGCTACCACACTCTTCGGCTGCCCGGACCTAGACCCTCAGTCGGAGCCCACTTCTTGTTTAATATTACTTGGGCAAATCCTAGACACTTTAAAAATGTTCTTACAATTAAATATATCTGAGCTGAAATGTGAGCTCTGCCATTGTGAACTTGGACAATTCCATCACTCAGAGCCCGTTTTCTTCCTCTGTAAAATGGAGGTGAGATTTTGACTTCTCATGGAGTTTATGAGGGCTAAATAAGACAGTGCCAAGCACACCCGACAAATATTTGCTCCCTCTTTGAATGCCTCATGGTAGGTTAACAACACTCATTTGATCTTGAGGCTTCTTCTTTTTTCTTCTTCTTTTTTATTTTAACTGATCTGAAGCTGCAAAATGGTCACAGGGATGCTCCATTAGCTTCCCAGTACTCTGACACACGGGAGGGCCAGACTTGGCTTGCTTTGGCCAGCAGGGAAAATGAGGCAGGAAAAGGGAGCTGCTCAGGGGAGAGGCAGAAATGGAGCAGCCACTCCTGCTTCCTTTTTTCTTTTCTTTAAAAAAATTTTTTTTTGCCAAACTTCATGACTTGTGCAACCTTGGCTCCCCGACCAGGGCTAGAACCCGGTCCATGGCAGTGAAAGCCCGAATGTAACCCACTGGACCAGAAGAGAACTCCCTGCTCTTGCTTTCTTAGACTTGCAGTCACAGTGGTACCTGCCCTGGCCGATATTCCTAGTCATCATAAGGAATGTGTAATTAGTTTCAAAGTGCCAGCAACAGTCGGTGAAGTGGGAGCAGTAAAGAGTGATGAGCTCATAGGCAACCAAAGTTAAATACAACTATTCCTCTCCCCGGCCATTCAAACTCCAAGCAGCTGCGTGTTCATTCACATCATCTATTCATCTTCTTTTGCAACTGACTATTCAGGAAACATCATTTTTCCCCCCTCAGGATAATTAATTGCCTATTTCTTTCCATTAAAATGCACACACAAATTGGGACAGAAAGGAAACCCGGGGAAATGGGGTGGTGGCTAATGCAGCGCCTGCCTTTGCTTTTTCCTTCTGTTTTCAACTTTGCAACTCTGAGCTAATTGCAGCCCCTGACATCACATTTCTGCTGAGAAAAGCTGAGCCTTTTTTTCTGAAATGTTCACCCGCCATGCAGCCAATTTCTCGTCCCCCGCTGGCAAAGATGGCCTGGCAGGGAGGCTGGGCTGGCTCTGCCTCCTTGGTGCACACATGCACACCGAGACACACGCGTGGTTGTGCAGGTGCATGAGGACACACTTCCACACACTTGTCGCTTATGCCAGACACAGGCCATCGGGACACCCATGAGAGGCGTTACCTGCCCTCGCATTAACCTCAAGCATTCTCCCATAAAGGCTCAGTGCCCAGGGCCATCCCGTCCCGCTCGGGGAACTTGGGGGGCTTACCTCGGTGATCTGGGGGTTGGAGCACTTGACGTTGTGGCTGGACCAGTCGAGCCAGGGGCCGGAGGAGCCGCTGCAGTGCTGCTGGAGGGTGCATCTGCGCTCGCCGCTGCACCAGCCGCACTCGAACTTCCGGTCGGCCTTGAGGCAGAGGCCGCAGCTCTCCCGCTGGGCTGCACACTTGTAGAGGTGGACTGCAGAGAGACGGACGGGGCGGTCACACGGGGAGCTGCAGGGGACTCCTCGCCACTTACCCCGTTCTCTCGAGTGTGACAGAGACCGCCCTGTCCATGGATATCACCAATGACTGCCATTATCCTTGCAAAGAATAACTGATGGGGAATTAATAATAAATTGAGGTTCTTAGCAGTCATTTAAAGGCATGACAGAAAATATTGTTATTTAAGAATTCTGGCTCTAGATTAAATTGGATCAGGGCTTTCCTTGTGGCTTCGGCACTTTCTAGCGACGTGACAAAGAATATAACTTCTTTGAGCATTCAGTATCTAATCTGTAACTCGGGGATCAGTCAATCAGTTCAGTTCAGTTGCTCAGTCGTGTCTGACTCTTTGCGACCCCGTGGATGGCAGCATGCTAGGCCTCCCTGTCCATCACCAACTCCTAGAGTTTACTCAGACTCATGTCTGTTGAGTCAGTGATGCCATCCAACCATCTCATCCTCTGTCGTCCCCGTCTCCTCCCACCTTCAATCTTTCCCAGCATCAGGGTCTTTTCCAAGGAGTCAGTTTTTCGCATCAGGTGACCAAAATATTGGAGCTTCAGCTTCAGCATCAGTCCTTCCAATGAATATTCAGGACTGATCTCCTTTAGGGTGGACTAGTTGGATCTCCTTGCAGTCCAAGGGACTCTCAAGAGCCTTCTCCAACACCACAGTTCAAAAGCATCAATTCTTCAGCATTTAGCTTTCTTTATAGTCCAACTCTTACATCCATACATGACAACTGGAAAAACCATAGCCTTGACTACACAGACCTTTGTTGGCAAAGTAATGTCTCTGCTTTTTAATGTGCTGTTTAGGTTGGTCATAACTTTTCTTCCAAGTAGCAGGTGTCTTTTAATTTCAAGGCTCCAGTCACCATCTGCAGTGATTTTGGAGCCCCCCAAAATAAAGTCTGTCACTGTTTCCACTGTTTCCCCTTCTATTTGCCAAGAAGTGATGGGACCAGATGCCACGATCTTAGTTTTCTGAATGTTGAGTTTTAAGCCAGCTTTTTCACTCTCCTCTTTCATTTTCATCAAGAGGCTCTTTAGTTCTTCTTTGCTTTCTGCCGTAAGTGTGGTGTCATCTGAATATCTGAGGTTATGGATATTTCTCCTGGGAATCTTGATTCCAGCTTGTGCTTCATCCAACCCAGCATTTCTCATGATGTACTCTGCATATACGTTAAATAAGCAGGGTGACAATATACAACCTTGACGCTGATTTGGAACCAGTCTGCTGTCCCATGTCCGGTTCTAACTGTTGCTTCTTGACCTGGATACAGGTTTCTCAGGAGGCAGGTGAGGTGGTCTGGAATTCTCTTCTCTTTAAAAATTTTCCACAGTTTGTTATGATCTACACAGTAATCATTGTTTTTCGTGAGGTTTCAATGAGATGTGGTATATTCAGTGATTAACACAGTGTCTGCAACATAGCCTATGTTCTATATATGCTTATTATCTTTTCTTTCAACTCAAGCTACATTCTTATGCTGCTGCCTCTGTTTCTGGCACATATGGACCTCGTTGAAAGAGGTAAGGACTGATTTCCCCATTTCAGGCAAAAATGAAGCTCAAAGAGAGAAGTAAGGACTCTCAGAGTTTAAAGGTTAGTGTCCTAAGCTGGGACACTCACCGTGCTGCTAGCACGCAGGTCCCGAAAGGAGGGGGGCACACAGGGGAACTGGTGGGTCTGGGAGAGGTGTCAACTGGGCTTTCAAGAAAGGCCACGTGCCTGGCGGCGTGGAGACAGAGCTAGCCCATAAGGAAAGAGGGTCGACGCAGTCTTGTGGATGAAGAGACCATCCCGAAAGAGGACAAACTGGCTACTTTTGGAGTCTGCAGATGCTTTTGGTTTTGTCTCTCACTGACTTAGAAGCCCTAGACAGGCAAGCTGGCAGAACTGTTTTGTGAGCCTGAGGCTTGGTTGTTGTCTGCTGGTGTTTTGAATTCAGAGTTCCAGGAGGAATTCTCCAGAAGTGGGATACTGGGAAAGCCCTTTCTCAGTTCTTCTGGCCAAGCACACATGAACTCGCAGGCCTGGGTGGTGTGCATCTGGAGGCCAGGGACAGGGCCCAGGGGAGGGGCATTTTTTTATTCTTCCATGGGTTTATTCTTCCATTTTATTCTCATCTTGTTCCTCTGCTCTGCCAAGCATTCCTCAATCCCAGCAGCAGAGACTACATTGAAACATCCTGATCCTATGGTTTCTTATGGTAAAGGGCAGGAAATGGGAATCAAAATGAACAGGTCCACACTGCATTTATCAACATGCACGAATGGTCCACATATAATTTCTCATTTGATGCTCATGATGGCCCCCCCACTGCCCAGATAGTGAACTTGGAACGTAGAGAGAAGCAGTAATTAGTGTCAGTTCACCTAGCTATCGGTGAAAGAGGCAGAATTCGAACCCTAGTTTGTTGGATTATGGAACCCTAGTCCTTAAGCACCATGACTTTCTCTACCCAACACAGTGCATTAGCCTCCAGGGACAGTGAGGCTCTGGGTGGGAGGTGAGTGTGAAGACACCATGGCCCCTGCATTCAAGGAGCTGCTTAAAAGTTGTTGGGTGCCACAAGGGAGGGTTCTGATGCAACAGCTTGGATGTGGCCATTTTTTTCTCTAAAACTCCAGGTGCAAAGGCAACCTCTGGGAACTAAGCCCAGATTCTCAGCAGGCGAAATGTCTATCTCCTGGCACTGAGAAAATTGGGCCTGGGTATGAGGAGACATAGAAGAAGAATCTCCCAGCCTGAGCTCTGACTTTGATGGCAGCATCCAGCACAGGGACAGAAGCATCTGGAAGAGATGCTGAAATACTTGCAGGTCCTCCCGGGGCCTTGGTTCCTCTCCGTGCCCCTGGGGTGACCTCAGCCTGAAGGACAGGCTTGTGAAAACCCCAGCTGATTGAAACGTGACATGGCCCAGGGTCAGGGCACAGGGTTCTGGGGGAGGAAGTTTAACATCTCACAGTGGCCTGAGCCATAGGAGGAAGGATGTGAGCTCCAAAATGAGACTGTCTGGGTTCAAATCCTGACTCTTATTATTTGACTCTCGGTCCATTTCTTTCTTTTTTCAACTTCATTGAGGTGTAACTGACAAAAAAAATTGTACAATATTTAAAGTGATAATTTGATACACTACAGAGGGAAAAGATTCCTCCCATCTAGTTAATGATTAGATGTTAAGAACACACAAATGTTACGAACATTAAAGTTCTACTCTCAGAGACACACAAATGGTAAGAACATTTAAGTTCTCCTCTCTTAGCAAACCTCAGTTCCATAACACAGTGATATCAACTGTAGTCACCATGGCATAATTAGATTCTTATTCATCTTAGGGCTGGACGTTTGTACCCTTTTACCGACTTCTCCCTAGTTCTCCAACCATCCAACCACTTTTCCACTCTGTTTCTGATGAGTTGGGGCATTCCCCCCCACCACCCAGATTCCACATATAAGTTATCCCACACAGTCTTTGTCTTAAACATGGAGCACTTTATGAGCTTGCATCATCTTGTGCAGGGGTCAGGCTGGTCTCTGTCTTCTTCCAATTTTAGTGTCCGTGTTGCCAAAGCCAGCAGTCTTGGTCCCTCTCTCAGCTTCTTTGGGTCTTAGTTCCCTTATTTGTCAAATGACGATAATGCTAGGGCATCCTTCTCAGCCCTATGACAATTAGGAAAAAAAACCCTAAATAAATCACTCAGTGAGTGCCTAGCCAGAGTGCTCATCAAACTGGAGTCACTTTCATCACTCTGGAGAGCTGGGAGGAATGCTGCATGGAGGGCAGCCGACCCAGCACCCAGGAGGACCTCCCCGTGGGTTTGCAGGACCAGAATGAGGCCCCTTCATGGAACGCCCCCTCCTGCATCAGCCCAGCTCCTTCCTGAGGTTTCCTGCAACAGCTGTGCACTGGAGTCAGCCAGCTGGGCCCTCCCACCCGCCTCAGGACCCGGGAGCCGATTGACAAGCCTTCTTTGTACAGAGACTGAGGCCAAAGACAGGGGAACCAGGACCTCATCAGGAATAATATCTCCATTTCCAGAGAAACCGGCAGGACGTTCCTGCCTGCTGTTCTCCTGGGCAGGTTCCACAGACACTTCAAAGTCTCCTGGAGCCAAAGGAACTGGCGATGAGCTGGCAGCCACCCGGCGGATGCTCTGGTTGTAATAAAACAGGGTTCCCAACAGGACTCCTTTGATGGCGCCAAATGTTGCTTTAGGTGCCTCTGAAGAGCTCCACGGACAGGGGAAGCGTATTATTCATGAACCGCGGTCGGCCGGCTCTGATCCCTCCAGCCCAGTCTTTCCCAGGGTCGCGGAAAGATCAAAACTCGACCGGAAGTAGTTGCATACCTTTCAGGTCCTCAGGGTTGTCGATGATGAAATTGCCATTCCACACCACAGCGAAGTCCACGGCTAGGCTGCTGATGTCCGTGCCGTCGTACTGGTACTGTGGGCAGAGGGGCAGGGGCACACGTCACGAGGAAATCTACCCCAGGGGGTCAGGGTGCTGCCGGCATCTCAGGGTGCCAGGAAACAAACCAGGGACTCTGGTTCCCTCTGGACCGAGAGAGAGGCAGATGGAGAGACGGGAGCTCCGGGCACCGTTCACATCATCCCTACGGTATCTTCCTCCGACTCCCAGTCATTGATGCCAACAGGATCCCGCTCAGACCCCTTGGCTGGCATTCAACACCTCCTATGATCCAATCCAGGCTTAGTTCTCCAACCTTCGCTTCTACTGCTTTCCTCCAGAAGCCTCTGGAGCCCCTGTCTCCGAGCAAGCTCTCCTAAGCCCCTCGCTGCATCTGTTCAGTTCACACCTCACAAGCAATGCCTCCCCTCTCCCGACAGCCTCCAGCCTTCAACATCTTACCTCTTCTGGCCTGGCTCAAACGCATCTCCCCCCAGGGGTCTTCTCTGCCCTCCCTCCCAGCCCACCCCATGCTCCCAGTCCCCTGGTGTTTGCTCTTGAACCCGGCACTTCCTGGGATCTGCACTGCATTTTTACCCAAAGAAGTCTCTTAGGAAGTCCACACATCGCTCTGGACGCCCCGCAAAGCCCTGACACAGCACGTGCATAGTGAACGGCAGTGCCTCAGCGGTTGATCGGCCAGGCCTGGTAAGGCCCTTTCTTTCCGCGTGTGAGCTTTACTTCGGTCACCAGTCCACTAGGGACCGTGCCCAGAGCTTTGCGGGCACACCTCTGAGCAGCCCAACCCCTGAAGGCTGCCAAGCTGCAGCCAGGAGTGGACTTCCTCCCAGGCCGATCCCGCCCGGTGCCCTCAAGACCTCAGACACATCAGAACCGCCCCTCTGGTGGTCCAGCTCCCGAGCCTCGGTGGAGACCCCCCGGGACTCCCCGCTGCGGGGGCTGCCCGGCCTGGCCACACGGCTCCCAGGGCCCGTCACCGTCAGCCCGCCCCTCTCCCCGGCTTCCTCCCTTTGTTGTGCTCCAGGGCTTTCTCATCTCCCACCTTCCCCGGGTGTTGGGCGGTCTTCCACCGATTACAAATTCTATCAAGCGCTGGTGACCTGCAAACCCGACAGCTCCCTGATAAGAGGCCCAAGATTCTCTTTATCGCTCGCAGGCGAATTACCTTCCCTCAGCAACTTTGTCACATTCCTCCCCCCGCCATCTCCCAGCTGACCCCCCACAGGCAGAGACAGGGAGCTGGCAGATGAAAAGATCTTCTCTGGGCCAGCAGGATAATGAAACACCTCGTGGGGCTCTCCGTCTGGCATTCGGGATCGGTTTAACCCTTGCTGCTCTTGAGGTCCACTGTGTCCTCCTCCCCCCCCGCCGCCCCCGCCATGGCCTTCCTACCTCCCCTGGCCCCTTCTGCAGCTTGCCTCCCGTGTGGTACCCTCCCTGCATCCACTCCCCGAGCCGGGGCAGGCTCTGGGGTCACGCTGACTGGCGCTGAAAAAGTTTCACCAAAGGCTTAGAGGGACTCTTTCAACTCGGAGAGGGCGCAAAGCCGTCAACTTAAGCCACGGGGGTCCTTGCAGCCCTCCACTCCCTCCATCACCTGCCCTGCTTTGCTGAGGAAACCCGGGTGTCCGTATACACTCCTCTGTCTCTGCGGATGTGGGTCACTTGTGAACGCGGAAGGTTCTAGAAGCTGGGGGAGGCCAGGCTGAGGCCCTGGCTCAGGTGCGAGACCAAGGCTGGCTCTGGCTGGCCTGGGCCCCGGCCCTCTTACCGAACTGTTCTGGCACTGGACGCTGGAGCTGTTGAAGCGCAGGGCGGGGACCCGGTGGACCGCCCCCTGGATGCTGAGGACGCATTCATAGCCCCGCTGGCCGGACTGAGGCTGGGGCAGGTTTCGGGCCTTGAGGGTGATTGGCTTCACTTCCCCGACTGGTATCAGGATCTCCTCGGTGGGGACCAGCTGGGGGCAGTCCTGGGGAGCAAGCAGAAGGCCTCCGTCTGGTCTGTCCTGGCTCACACCTCCCTACTCCCCAAGCCCGGGATGGGGGACAGGCCCTCGATGCCCAGCCAGACCCCCTGCAAGCAGGCAGGCTGCCCCTGAGGACACTCCTCGTCTAAGGGGAACGTGGAGTCGGCAGGGGACGTGAGACCTATCTCTTAGCTCCGGGGCTTTGAGATCGTCATCCCAGCCCACGAGTCATCCTGAATCTGGTGCACATGTTACTATTGAGGAATTAAATTTTCAAGCCTTGATGTGGCAGGTTGCGGAAATTTTATCTCCTGAGACACAGGATAAACGAGGCTCCACACGTGCCTGTCCCCAGCCTGGACGCCCCTGCCATTGGTTGCATCTCCCCACTGGGCTCCAGCTCCCCACCCGCTTGCACCGTCCGTGCCCGAGGCCATCTGTTATCGGCAGCCTCAGCTCCCAGCTCTGGTTGAGCAGCCTTTCCAGGAGGTGGATAAAGCCCCCACTAGACCCACCGCCCCCCTCCCCGCCCCCACTAGCAATACTCTAAACGCTTGCTCTGGCTTTTTAGCTCAGTTCATTACCAGGCCTGGCGTGAAGACCATGTGGCTTTGAAAAACAAAACAGAAACAAAAGAAACTCTTGGTGGGCCCAGACTGTGGGGAAGGACCATGAGAGAGGCAGGACGCGAGGAAGAGAGTGATGTCCCGCAGCTCTTCTCCCAGAGGCTGTTTCTCTGCCAGAGGTCAGATGGCTGCCTCCCCACAGTTCCACACCCTGCCCACTCTCTCCCTCTCCGGAAGGACATTGCCCAGTGGCCTGGGGCAGTAAGGACAGGCAGCCTCCTTCACGTGCAACTGTGTCCTGTCTCCAAGGATCGGCTGGGCCAAGTCTTGAAGGAGGCGCCTATTTCCTGGTCCCCTTGTGATCCATGGTGGTGGTGGTAGTTCTTTAGGGATGGACGGTGTAGGGTTGTTCTGTTGCTCTCCTGCAGAGGGCGCTACTGGTATTTAGGTGGGGGTCAGTGCAGGATGGTGAACTTCCTCAAGGGGTGGGACCATTTAGTTCAGTCGCTCAGGTGTGTCATATTCTTTGCGACCCCATGGACTGCAGCACGCCAGGCCTCCCTGTCCATCACCAACTCCCAGAGCTTACTCAAACTCATGTCCATCCAGTCCATAATGCCATCCAACCATCTCATCCTCTGTCGTCTCCTTCTCCTCCCGCCTTCAATCTTTCCCAGAATCAGGGTCTTTTCAAGTGAGTCAGTTCTTTGCATCAAGTGGTCAAAGTACTGGAATTTCAGCTTCAGCATCAGTCCTTCCAATGAATATTCAGGACTGATTTCCTTTAGGATTGACTGGTTGGATCTCCTTGCAGTCCAAGGGACTCTCAAGAGTCTTCTCCAATACCACTTTTCAAAAGCATCAAGGTGTGGGACAGTCTGGAACACTAAACGGTACTTCTCCAATGCCTGAGGCATCCCAGGAAAGAAGTCCTTGGTACCACAGGAATGTTGAACAATGGACGGCCTGGGGTGGCAGGGTGGGGGAGGGGCGCAGAGGCAGGGGCTTCTGGCTCAATGTGGGTTTAAGCAGTGGGCCTCAGAAAGAAGTCCTTCACTGTCTGGCCCCTACGTCCCTATTACTCTGAGATTCCTGTGCATCGAGGTCCAGCCATACCGCAGAGGAATTTAAGATTAGACCTGAGGAGTCATCGCTCTCACTCAACCTCTGGTCCTTTGAAGATGCTTTTCTATCTACTGGAAACACTCCCCCTCCACCCCTCATCTTCCTCCTGGCCCCCGACTCAGCCCTCTTTAGCTGATTACCTGGCAATTGGTCTTCAAACTCAGCTCTGCGGCTCCGTCTTTGTAAAGCTGCCCCCGACCCCGACCCCGTTCCTGTGCTGGCAGGTCCCAGATCCTTCCTGACCCCCGGGCCCCCGGCTGACTGCACTGAGCCTCACAATTGCGGTTTCCCGTTGACCTGTCCTCCTCACGGGCCTGTGAGCCCTGAGGACTAGGCTGCATCTTACTCGCTTTATCCCCATTCCTGACACGTGTGGACAACGGCTCATGGTTGCGGGAAGGTAAGTGGAAATCAAGGAAGTAAGGCAAGAGACAGAACTATCTCACACTCTCCTTCCGGCTCCAACGTCCCAGATTCTTCCGAGGTGAGGCTAAATCCGTCTTCTGGGCATCTAGAGACTTGGGTGGGAGTTTGATTCCCAAAGCTGGGATTGATTTGGTCACTATTTCTGGAGTCACAGGATTGCTAAATTGGTACGTCCGTTTCTACGGAGGAATCCTGAGGATTTACGAAAAGCTGGGTCCAGGAGAAGTTTGCCACAGATGCCTGCCTAGGAGGGTCTGGCGGAGCCTCTGAGGTCCCTCGGTGCCTGCCTGTGAGGGCACGGGGCAGGTCTCCGCAGGAGACAGCAGCACGAGGCAGCCCCAGAACAGATGGGCGCTGTTTAGAAGCCGGTCACTCAAGCTGCCGACCCATAACCCTGCTCTTTGCTGCACTTTTACTTTCATTCCCCGAGGGCGCGCTCAACAGACTCTTTCATATATTTACAGCCAAGAATAAAAAGTGAACACCACTTTAGGAAAACCCAGGCATCCCATAGAAAAGGAGATACTATTTCCTGTTAGTGGCTAAAAATCCTCATTGAGTCTAATAAATCAGAATTTTAATTTAGACTGGAAATAAGACTGAGGTATAGCAAGGGATGTTTGCGTGTGTGTGTGTGTGTGTGTGTGTACCTGTAAGAGAGAGCGGGAGAGAACAGATTTTCAGAATCAGAACTAGTTGATGTATTGTAAAGGATGACCTGTTGTTTTTCACCTCTAACGAGCTCAGAGAATAAATTCAAATTTCATGAGCTGAGTCTTTAAGACGTACTTCTGGGAGTATGATGTCTTAGGGTATTGAACAAGTTTGTAGAACCTTATTAATCATGACAAAAATACATGTATGCATGTGTACACGCATAAATACACATCTACATACCCACATACACCCTCATCTTTCGGGATGGGTTGTCTGATTCAGCCTGAAAGTTGAAGAATCATAAGTAGACTTTATGAGTACTTTTATGTATTTTTTAAAGAGATTCTAAAATTTTATTAAAAAAAAATTCCCATGGTCTGCTGTTGCAGACTCTCTGGGACTCAGCTGAAGGGTGATGGTTACGGGCTTCCGAATACCTAAAGAGGGTTCCGAGACTGACCCTGGAGGAAAG
Source organism: Muntiacus reevesi (assembly GCF_963930625.1). NCBI lineage: Eukaryota > Metazoa > Chordata > Mammalia > Artiodactyla > Cervidae > Muntiacus > Muntiacus reevesi. The sequence continues at coordinate 120,029,340 of NC_089253.1, read as the reverse complement.
AATCTCAGGCTTTGCTTGGTTTTTTTGGCTATTTCTCTCGGGCCAGACAGAATCACATCCTTCCTTGCATTCTCTAGGGCAAAGGAAAGATGTGGCTGGTACCCAGGTGTACTCTCTTCTCCTAGGAAAGAGGGGATACACAGACTCCTTGGGTCATGAGATGGTTCTGCTGACTGTCTGGAGGTAGCAGTGGGTCTTGGGTGGAACAGGCATTGGTGAGGGTTGAAGGTGCGGGAGAGAGAACGTCGTCAAGCTGTGGGAACGTCAGTCCCTCTGGGGTCTGTGAAAGGTGACGCTGGCGGTGCTGGCTTAGTCGCCCAGTCGTGTCCGACTCTGTGTGACCCCATGGGCTGCAGCCTGCCAGGCTCCTCTGCCCGCGGGGATTCTCCAGGCAAAAATACAGGAGTGAGCTGCCATGCTCTCCTCCAGGGAATCCTCCTGACCCAGGGATCGAACCGGGGTCTCCCGCATGGCGGGCAGATTCTTTACTGTCTGAGCCACCAGGGAAGCCCAAGAATACCGCAGTGGGCAGCCTATCCCTTCTCCAGGGGAATCTTTCTGACTCAGGAATTGAATCGGGGTCTCCTGCATTGCAGGTGGATTCTTCACCAGCTGAGCTACCAGGGAAGCCTGTGGAAGGTGATAGGTTTCATCAAATATAAAAGGCCATTTCCAACCTGTTTGCTCCTGGGAGTACACACACACACACACACACACACACACACACACACACGCTACACCCTTCATGCAGAGTGTGAGGACTGCTGTAAACACTGCGAAATAGATTTCTCCTGCAGACCCCCGTCTCCTGAGTGCGCTCTGGAGGTCATTCTACTCCTCCCTCTGCCTCTAGGCAAATGGGCAGCAGGATCCCGCTCCTTAGCAGCAAGCTGAGCTTCTATAGAGATGAGCAGATGTCCTGCTTGGGGACATGGCAGGGCAGGCGTGGGCTGAGGAGGAGGGGACGTGACTGGGGGGGCAGGACCTGGCCCCGCAGCCCGATGGACGAACCTCTGGGCCGCATGGTTCACCCTGTTCAGCTGTGCTTCACCGGCTCTCAGGCGGGGGACCCTTCCTTCAGCCCCGGAAACGACTGCTCCCACGTGCAAATGACATTATCTTCACCCACTGGACTTCAAAGAGAGAGAGCAGCCCGCATCCGGGTAAGCTAATCGGATTTATGTGGTTCTATCTTTCCCCTGGGACAGGGCGTAAAGGAGATATTTATGTATCTACATCTCACTAGGCCTGGTTTAGCCATGGTGGGAGATGAGCTTTTCAAGTTGAAAGCCATACATACTCTGGCGCACACCCGCTTGCAAACACCATGTCACCGCTTAACCTGGCCCAGGGGGGCCCAGACTTCTGGGACCCCATCCGAGACCGGCTGCGCGCTAAGTGGGGGAAAGGTCTGGCTTATGAACTTAAAAGCGCTCAAGAGATGGCTCAGTTGAAATTCAAGTTCCTCATCTACAAAATGGGCATCCCAGGTGGCGCTAGTGGGTAAAGAGCCCGCCTGCCAATGTAGGAGACATAAGAGATGTGATTTCGGCCCCTGGGTTGGGAAGATCCCCTGGAGGAGGGCATGGCAACCCACTCCAGTATTCTTGCCTGGAGAATCCCATGGACAGAGGAGCCGGTGGGCTACAGTCCATGGGGTCGCGAAGAGTCAGACACGACTGAAGACACTTACCATACAGGCATCTATAAAATGGGAGCCGTAATATTTGATAACTCTACGTTGCAGGCAAGAGGGACCTGGAGGTCTGTTGTCAGTGGTAATAAACTGGATTAACCATGTTAATCTTATCACTGTATATTTCTGCGTGAACGCAGGATCAGAGGACTTCAACTTATTCAGTGCCAACTTGGGAACACTGCATTTCTGCATTTATGTGAGAATCATAGAAAACTGCTTAGACTTCTCAGTTTATTCATCTAGGACAGAATTTACTTCATAGAATAGTTACAACTGAGATTAAAAATATATATGTATAATGTTGCATATATAATAGACCCTCAACAAATGCTATTAACATGTTTATTTTGAATTACTGTTCACTCTAGGACTTCCCTGGTTCCTCAGATGGTAAAGAGTATGCCCTCAATGCGGGATACCCAGGTTCGATCCGAGTCGGGAAGATCCCCGAGAGAAGGAAATGGCAATCCACCCCAGTATTCTTGCCTGGAAAATCCCATGGATGGAGAAGCCTGGAGGGCTACAGTCCATGGGGTTGCAAAGAGTCGGACACGACTGAGCGACTAACACTTGCACTCTCACTTAGCTCAGCGGTTCTTGGTTTTCAGGACTAAGCCCGGGATTGGTCATCAGCCCTTTGGAAAGAAGTAGGCAGACATACCTCACATACTGGCCACCTTAGGATCTGGACGTGGTACTACTGACCTGTCTTCCATGGGCGGTTTCCATCTGTGAATGGATTTGTGTGGGTCCCTCTACAACCTGGGGTTCCCCAGATGGCACGAGGGGTAAAGAACCCACCTGCCAAGGCAGGAAATGTAAGAGATGCAGCTTTGATCCCTGGTCGGGAAGATCCCCTGGAGGAGGGCATGGCAACACACTCCCGTATCCTTGCCTGGAGAATCCCATGGACGGAGGAGCCTGGCGGGCCACAGTTCATGGGGTCTCAAAGAGCTGGACATGACTGAGCCACTGAGGACCACACAAACGCACTCCACGCCCCGAACCCTCATGACCAACAGCACAGAGCCTGCTTGAGGCCAGGCCTGCAAGTGTAGCTGAGACCATGAAAACAGACAAGCGAACGGGTCCTGATTTTCTGGAGAGAGCGTCCTGTACTCTGCCTTTCTGGATGCCTGAGTTCTCTGTAGCTTTAGGCAAAAAAGAAAAAAAAAACTAAAATTTTAGCATCTTGGTTACTACATCTGTCAAAATATGAATTATGTGAAACTGCAGGTCTGTTGTGAGAATCAATTGAGATGCCATATGTCAGTGGTTCTCAATCTTCGGTTTACTCTGGGATGGGGCCCAAGAATTTGAATTTCTAACAAGTTCCCGAGTGATGCTGAGGCGGCTGGCCCCCCTCCCCCACCCTCCTGTCACAGGCGAGAGAAATGCAAATGCATGATGCTTAGCCTTGCTATACAAATCAATGGAGCTAATCAGTTATGTGTTGTTTCTAAGAAGTAGATAGATGTAAAATTTTGGTTCAAATTGCAGTGGGGCGGGGGGAGGGGGCTTACTGGAAGCATAAAAGATAGTCTAGAAGCCCCAAAGGGACAGCTTAGGGGTCTCCAGTCCCCAGAAGAACCTGAGGACGCCAGGCAGGGCTCCCGACCGGGTGAAGGAACCTCGCTCAAGCTGAACACAGGCACCTCTGTGGTTCCCCCCCTTTTCCGGATCGGGGCTTCCCCTGAAAGCAAACTTCGGTCTGGGGGCTGTCAGCTGGGAAGTGATGTGTGAGGGGCTGCGGCTCTGCCATCTCCTGGGGTCCTGCCTCCCACTTCCCGTCCTGAGCTAAGTCAGGAGCCTGGGGGGTCCGGGGCTGCCCCTCCGAGAGAGCACATCCCAGGGATGGGGCCTGGGGCCTGTCAGCAGGGTGAGGAGGAGATGTTTCTCTCACTTCCAGGAGCAGACATTAAGGAGAGGAAATGAACACGGAGCCGGGAAGCCTCTGACTTTCTCCCCAGGGCTCTTTCGGTATTAATTTAATCCTGACTTGGGACGGCAGCTGCCTCTGCTAGGCCCGGCTCTCTGGAATTCTTGAATTACCCGTGGCCGAGAGGGAGCCGTGTTCCAGGGACTTCTAGAGCCCGTGAGGGAGACGGCAGGATTCCAGCTCGCCCTCTGGGCCGCAGCCCCTGGCCCCACACGGGGCAGAGTTCCTGTCTCGCTGGGTTTCCTAGCCCCTGGCGTGCGCTCCTGGCTTGCAGGTCCCATCAGGCTCGGCTTTGGGTTTCTCTGGGCCTGAAGGAGCCCAGCAGCCAGGAGAAAATGAAGCGGCTTCTCATCCGGATGTCCACATCATCCTCCCTCTCTCTCGGCATTCTGTGGGCCTCCTCCACTTATTTCATCAACCAAGTAAGGAGGTTAAGGGCTTCCCTTGTAGCTCAGTCAGTAAAGAATCTGCCTGCAGTGCAGGAGACCCGGGTTCCATTCCTGGGTGGGGAAGGTCCCCTGGAGAAGGAAATGGTAACCCACTCCAGTATCCTTGCCTCGAAAATCTCATGGACAGAGGAGCCTGGCGGGCTGCAGTCCATGGGGCTGCAAAGAGTCGGGCATGATTGAGCGACTAACACTTACTTACTGACCTGAGTTAGGAGGTTAGAAGTGTGAAGGTCAGTTTCTGAGGCCCTTCACTGCCCAGCCTTGGCCTCAGCATCACCCTGCTCCTGGCGTCTGGCCTCCCCTGGCCATTGTCCTGTGGACGCCCAGGCTGGGCTCCCCCCGCCTCCCAAACTCCCTCGGCTCGTGGGTCCTTTCCTATGGGTGAGAAGACGGGCCTGAAAGCGGTCTCAGCCTTCTGCAGGACCCCGGTGCTGGGATTAATTTCCGATGCCCACTAAGACCAGCATGGCGCTTTCTGGTCAGCTACTTCAAAGCATCGTGACTGGCTGGAGGAAAGGCCTTCCCTGGAAGGTGCCCAGGGCCCCAGAGAACTGGCTCCATCCCGCGGAGGCACCTGTGGTTGGGTCTGCCTTAAATACTGCCTGTGGGCACCATCTGTGTGTCTCTTTCAAGACAGGCAGATCTCATTTTTTTTCTAGCTGAATATGACATATTGTTTCAGAAGCTAAGAAGAATTCAAGGCTGTGTGTACATGTGTGTGTGTGCCTGCGTGCGCATGTGTTTGGGAAACCTTTCAAGGCTTACTTTCTTCTTAAATTAAAAGTTAAAATAAAAAATAGCTTTATTGAGGTATAACTGGGCTTCCCAGGTGGCTCAGTGGTAAAGAACCTGCCTGCCAATACAGGAGACCCCTGGCTTTGACCCCTGGGTCAGAAGATCCCTTGGAGGAGGAAATGGCAACCCGTTCCAGTATTCTTTTCTGGGAAATCCCAGGGACAGAGGAGCCTGGCGAGTTACAATACATGGGGTTGCAAAACAGTCAGACCTGACTTAGCGGCTAAACAATTGACAAATAAAATTGTAAGGTATTTAATACTGATGAGCCTATCACAGGGCAGGAATAGAGACGCAGACAGAGAGCACGGACTTGTGGACACGTCGAGAGGAGGAGAGGGAGGGACAGACTGAGATATTTACGCCACCATGAGTGGAATGGGCAGCTAGCGGAAGTTGCCGTAAAGCACAGGGAACTCAGCCTGGTGCTCTGTGACACCTGGGGGGTGGGGTGGGGTGGAGTGGGAAGGAGGCTCCAGGGCAGGGGGTACAGGGGCCTTTAACGGCTGATTCATCTCCTTCTACAGCAGAAGCCAACACAACACTGTAAAGCAATTATCCTCCAATTAAAAAAAAATAAGTGTGCAACACGATGGCATGTTGACCAAGGTGCGCTTTCTTGGAAGCAACTGGTAGTTCCACCTCGATTAGGAGACAAGAGACTCTTTCTTGACATCTTAGACAAGGAGCTCCAAGGAACACTTCCTATCAATGACGTTTGGTTAAAGTGGTCACTGGTTCCTCGCATAGAGGACGCAAATATGAAAGCATATTTCAGGCATGCATGCTACAGACTTTCACTGAAAAAGGCCCTGAGGATTTAATGGTAAGATGTAACTCCTGTCTTTAAAGAGGTTGTAGTCAGGGGCAAGAGGGGGACAAATAAATGTCACAGCAATATTTGTACATGCTACATCGTCACTTATTTACATTTATGGATTTCCTAAAAGGTAGAATGAGATGGGGATGTATGTCCATGCACATGCGTGTTTGTGGGAATATGTAAGGTCTCTGCAGTTGTTCAAACCCAACTACTGGTCACCCTGGGGCATGAAAAACATTAGATACGAGAAAAGGACATTGATCTAGCAGGCTTCATTGTCCGAAGGCCTGCCGTGAGCTTGGAAGAAAGTGAACCTCAAGGAAACATCACTGGGTGGGATTATTTATTGGAAAGTTAAGAAATTTAATATCTCCCTGTGTTGATAACGAAGGTGGAACTGGTCTTAGGGATGGCGCCTCGACAGTGTCATAAAATACGACTTTAGCAAGCCTGGGTTCTTTTCACCTGTGGACTGCCTCTCTCTTCTATAAGGCCACCTACTCAGTCACACAAAAGAGTCAAAGAATCATTGAATTTTAGCCTAGGAAGAGAGGCTGGCATGAAAGAGTGGTTGAGAGTGAATGTTCTATTGAACGAGACTATGTCTGCAGCCAAGTAGAGGGCTTAAAACTCAGAACAAATGCCATTCTCTACACTCTTCTAGACCGTGGAGTCTGTTTGGTTGGATATGTTTCCTCTGAGCTTTCAGTCTCAGCCCTTGGCTCCCCTCGAACTTCTGAATGAATACAATTCTAGGAGTCTAGCAAATACAGCACACTTCTCCTTCTAGGGAGTATTTGCTGCCATTTCTTTTTTTTTGCCTTTATAATACCAGGGCTTTCTAACCTCTCTGGAAGAAGCCCAACATGGGCCAGGGCCAGGAGATGGCCGAGCTGTTGGACTGACCATCTGAAAAGGGAGGTCTGCTGAGATTCACTGGGGATGTTCTGTGCCTGGTTGAGCCCCACTTACCTCTGAAATGTTGATCCGGCCCTCCTGGAAGGAGCAGGTGGTGGGGTCATGAGTGCAGAGGTTTCGGTATTTGCACCAATGGCAGCGGAAGGCGCTGTTGACACAGGACAGGCACCTGCAGAGACAGACAGTAAGAGGCAAAAGGGCGAACCCACAGGGAGGGAGGGTGCCGGGGCCCACGCGCCACGATGGAAGTCTGACATCCGAGTCTCATCTCAGGGGGTGGACTGGGGGGCACCCCCAGCCCTGAAAATTGTGGCTTCTCCCTCTAAGATGCTCAGGGGACCAGAAAATTGCGTCCAGAGTGGGAATGATGTTTCCGAAAGCAGTGGAGTGCTACAGCTGGTCTGTGTCAGCTCCTGACAGCCAATTATTCATATTTTCAGGAACGTTGCAAGCGGGTCATCGACATGACAGTGGCTTGAAACGAGCCACAGAGGGAGTATTTATGCCATAGAAATTGGAAAATGCCACCTAGTAAGCTTTTGCCCCTGATTTCTGATAGCCAAACATTTGCCAGCCGAGCACCACTTATAGGAGGGAAGAGCCCAAGGAGGGCAGGGATAGGAACTGGGCCGACCTGCTTCCCGTTTTGCCTCTGCCCCTGCCACTAGGGCCGCCCCGAGTAAGTCACTTCCCCTTCTGAATTGGACTTCCTTCATCCGTCTGTACTAAAACTTTTCTGTTCACTCCATGGGGTTGTTTTGTGTCAAACGAGATAACATATAGGATGTGGTTTTGAAAAATACAATGCTAAATGTATTATTTTTAGGGGCTTACCTTACCTGTTGTTTCAAGCTCTTAAATCATATTTGAGTGTTCACAGTTGGGTCCTATCACCCGTGTTTTGGAGTTTGAGCAGAGTGAACGATATCAACTGATAACTCTGCCTCCCTCTCCAAGCAGCCAGACATGGTAGCGACAGGCTGTGTGTGGCTCCTGCCTTCCTCGCCAGGTAGAGCGCCTCTTTCCCTCCGGCTTCCCCTGCATTCTAGGTGTATCGTCTAGGTGCCCTGTGTGCGGTCAGACCACCATCAGGCAAACAGGTCTGGCCGGTGGAGTTGTTCTACTTGCTCTTTGCCTAGTCCAGTCTTGTCACCACTAGACCAAGCCGGCAGGCACATGGCCAGGTCTGCAAACTGGCGCCACCTGCTGGGGGCTCTAGAGGCTTTCGGGCGGATGGGGCTCGATCAGGGGCCATTGGCTTATAAGCCACAGCGGACGGGGCGTGTTTCCCCATGCCAAATGTTTTTATCCCCTTCTAGATATGCCCATAGTCATTTCGTTCCTGAACTTAGGCCAGATGGATTGGGTCTTCCTCACATCTTACGATTCAGCAAGTAAATCACAAAAATGGATCAAGGATGATGAGATTAGGATTCTTTGAGAACAGGCTTGTCGCTTGCTAATTTGGTGACCTCCAATGGAGCACTTATTCCCTCTGGGCCTTAGTTTACCGCAGTAAAAGGAGAGGTTTGAACTCAATCCCATGACTTGTAACTGGAAGGATAAGATAAGACAGTGCTTGGCAATAAAATGTCAAAGATACTTGCTTTTCTTTCTGCTAGAACTTGCTGCCTGTGACAGCATCTCCACTGCCACGGTAATCCACGGTGGACAGTGGTGACATCACACCGGGTTGCCGTGGAGATGAGGATGTTCTCACAAGCAACGCGTTCCATCACCACTGTGCTGGAGTGTGAGAGGGAGGTTGGGGAGTTCCCACTCCAAGAAGCTCGCAGTTCCCAAAACAGGGTTAGCTGGGATTGGAATGCAGGGTTTAGGGGGCCATTTTATCCAGTTCAGCTTCTGCCACATACTGCCTTGCCTTGGCTCCTCCCAGGCCACTTTTTATCACTTGTTCTGTCTTCTCGGCACATCTATTGATTTGTCCCAAATGGGTCCAAGTGACATCTCCTTCCTTAGCTACTCTGGAGACCCGAGCACTCCAGCAGATGATCCCCATCATGAAAATCCAGATCAGAAAAGGGGAGACCAACGAAGCTCATTTGTCTATTTTAACAGCTTAAAGGTTCCTTTAGGGCTTAGCTGCTAACAGACCCTTGCCCCACACGGATAGCTGGGCCCATCATGGCCACAGCCTGGACCCTCGGACTTGACGCCACTGGAGTCCTCGGGCGGACCCTGTCCTGGGCAACAGGAAGGATGGGTCCACAGAACATTCCCAGGTACTTCTCCCTCTGGCCTGGAGCTCTTGGTTGATCTCTGCTCTTGCCTATGACCAGGGTTATGTGGCCCTTACGTGGCCCTATTACAGAGACCCAGGTTGCTCTTTTTCTAAATCAAACAGTGCATGAGTTTCCAGATGACATGGAAAGAGTCTCAGTTTCACCTCAAGAGAAGACGGGCAGAAACTAAGTGTAGGTCCCTCTCCTCCACCCCTGGCCCTGATTTTTACTTATGAAATGCACCCGGCTTCCTGCACAGCTCTAAGTACCCACAGCACTCAGCTGCTGGACGTGGCTGGTGAGGTCAGATGGGCGGCACCTAAGCCCCTCTGGGACCGATGGTTGGGTCTGGTTTTCCCTTCCTCCTTGAAAAGCTGAAGGCTCAGGGTGGACCCCGGTAGAGTTGAAAGCCTCCTCGCCCTGCCCCAGCCCGGGTCCTTTATTTGGTCTCCAACCCGGCCCCTTCCTCTGAGGCTGCCATCTCTGAGTCCTTCTTCATGTGCCCATGGATGATGTGGCTAAGTTCCGCTGGCTGTCATCTCCACCTTCAAAGCCACACCCACTGGCATAAAACGGAGGACTTTTCTTCGGCCTCCTGGGCCATGACTTCTGTTTCTACTTCAAACCCTTTTTAACTCTTAGCTTGAGAGTTAGGGTAGGGTGAGTTGCAAGGGAGACTGCATGTGATCAGAGGCTGTGGACAGTGTAATGCTGTTCAGTTTGGTATAACTGAATAAACGGAATATAACCGAAATATTTATGGGGCACTTTACGCTGTTCTAGACAAAGTGCCACGTCTGATCAGGAGACTGGGTGGTGAATGTAAGACAATTCTTGTCCTATGGGAACTTAGGAAACGCCCCCACACATATCCAGGCCCAGGGCAAGGCAGGCGGCTTCTGGCCTGGGCCTGCCATGACCCACTTGCTCACCAGTCTCCTCTGACCTCATCTCTAAGGGAGGGTGCGGGTCTAGGTGACCTTCCCGCTCTGACACCGAACGATTATGAGTGCCGCTAGGGGCGTGCTTACAGTTGGTGGGCGCTGCAGTTGTAGAACTTGAACTCAGTGCTGACGAATATCTTCCCTGTCTCCTTGGATCTCAGCTGCAGCTCTAGCCCAAACCAGTCTGGAAAAAAGGGGAAAAAAAGGAGAGAGTTACAAGCTGGGAGCCCAGTGGAGAGGCTGGGGCTAAATCATTCAGCCACTCCGGGGCTCCCATGGGGCAGTGATGGCAGATGGAGCCTTCCTGAGTCCTCTTCCAAGAGAGTACCTATCATCCTTCTGATGACCAGCCCATCACTGAGACCCAGACACCCCAGGCCCCCCTCTTAGGGAGGGGGTGATGGATCATATCCTACAGAGTCCTCTGCCTAGGTTGAATATGTTCAGTTACTGAAAGACTGTCAGAAATATCAGGTTACCAATATAAAAATAAAATTAAATATATATATATATATATCAGGTCAAAACCCCTAAAAGTCCACAGTTCTATGGAGAAAACCTACTAAAAACCACTGACTGAAGCCCGTGCCATTCCTTGAAGGGAAGGGAAGTCTGGAAAAACTCTTATGCACACCTTGGAGGCTTAACCCAAACGGGAGACAGGGACCTCCCTCTTCTGGAAATTTCCTTGGGGCATGACAGTTTGCTTTCAAACTTAAACGGGTTTATAAGTCAGATGAGTGTCTGGTGTAAGAAGACCTAGTCAGGCAGCTGCCAGTCAGTCTGTGCTGGCACTTGCCACCCTGTCCCCTGGGTCCCCTACTCTGGGCCAGCCTGGTCAAGCAGCCCCGAGCATTCAACGCCCACCGCAGACGCTTCTTACCCTGATCCAGAGGGATGACAGGCACGTCCTTGGGTCCCGGTGAGATGCAGATGACCTGGCTCCCAGATACTTGTCCCTCTACCTCCGTCAGGTTCCCAAAGGCACAGGAGATGCCCACAGACAGATCGGGGGCATCGCTCACAACCAGGCTGAGCTGTGGGCGGTGCAGAGAGATGATGCTGTGGGAAGGCCCCGCAGGGCTCGGGAGACCTGGGCTCCAGGCCTGGCCCTGCCGCTGTCCACTTGCTCACTCTTCTCCCCAACCTCATCTAGGAAGAGGATGTCAGTCCAGGAGACCTTCCAGCTTTGACACGGAGCCGGTACAGTAGCTCTGAGAGGGGTGTTGCAGGGTCAGTGGTCTCTATTATTAATATTACTTTTCAGTCTTGTCCAGAGTCATAAAGCACCGGGGGGAGAGGAAGGGATGCTAGAGGTGGGGGAGGGTCTCAAAACCCATCTCAGCCTGAGCTTGTTTTGACAGGAAACCATACGAACTTGAAAGCCAGTCATGAACTGAGCCCGTCACAAATAAGCCTTAGCACCGGTTCATAGGAGAACACGTGTCTAGCCTGGAGGTTTATAAGGCGTTTACCACTTGGCTGGCTCCCCTCCCTGGCTGTCACTCAAGGGCTGCCTACCAAGGTGGGGGGCTTCTATTCTCTGTCGGCCTCTGGCTCTCTGCCCCCCGAGTGCACCCGAGAGCAGGGCAGTTGCCTCACAAGACACTTAGGGGAGGAGAGAAAGGAAGGAAGTGGACACCAATGCCCTGGATGATGTCTGCGGTTCCCTAGGCTTCCAGGGAGGCAGGCCAGTGGTCTGCAGGTTTTTCGAGTTTCAATATCTTCCTCTGAATGGTAAAAATATCACAGACTGTTAGAAGAATGATCGAGGAACCATTTAATAGCAAAACACTGCTCTGAATTCCATGTCCTCAGAAGTGGGTTTGTACTAAATGACGACAACATGATCTCTAAGTGGTGTCGGACACGGGAGGTGAGAAACGTGACTCCCAGTGGGGGTTCGCATGGCAACCAAGAAGGGTGGCAACCCGTGTCCTCCAAGAAGCAAGTCCTGAGGGAGGGAGGTCTCGCTTTATCCTCCCACGATGCCTGGAGGGCTTTCTCAGCCCCAGCGGCCATCACCTAGCCTTTCCATACATATGTCTGCCGCTGAATTTCTGCCCCAGTTTCGTTTCCATGGGGCCAAGAGACTTAGGTACAAACTCTGCTGTTTGTTCCCTCAGCTCTGCGAGAGCCAAAACCTCCTGGTGGGGATGAATGAACGCAAGCCTTGGAAGGTTCATTAAGTAATTAGCATTCGTGAATGCCCATAAAACCTCCAGAAGGAAATAACCGTACAGGGCCCAAGGACGTGGAGTATTTGGGACTGCACCTAGACAGGTGTGGAAGGACTGCTGTATTCTCTTCAATATTCTCTTTCGGCACACCCTGTGAATTAAGCCTCAGTCTCTCTGCGTCTGTCTGTCCATCTGTCTGTCTGTCTCTCTCTCACATACACGTACAAAGGCAACTCCAGGTTCCTGTGAGCGACTGTACCAAGCGGTCCCTTGAAATCTATATCATTCACCACAGAATGGGATGGGATTGCATGATGTTGCAGAGGCCTGTTACTAAATGCAAAATGTAGATTTACAAAACAGATCAGTGAGTGATGAGTCTGCAAGGAGTGGGGCAAATGGCCGGGTCCTGGGCAACGACAGGCGCTACCGTAGTTTTCCTACAAAACATCCTCGGAGCGCGTGAAGTGTGGCCCATTTGTACGGAGCTGGCGCGCTGAAGGATCACATCCACGCTTGCGCGCGCTGCGCCCCGCCCCAGGCCCCGCCCAGGTCCTGCCCCAGGCCCCGCCCCGGCCCCGCCCCAGGCCCCGCCCCAGGCCCCGCCCCAGGCCCCGCCCCAGGCCCCGCCCGCGTGCACTCACCAGCCGGCTGTGCTCAGACACGGAGATGCTGCTGGGCTGCACCTCGAGCCTCACGCACTGGCGGATGCTGGCGGCAAATCGGTTAGGCTCCCAGGCCCGCTGGCACCGGTCCCTGCGGGAACACCTGCCATGGACACAGACGCACAGGGCTGAGTGGGGCGCTCTGCCGCGCTGAGGCCCGCGTCCATCTTCTAGGGACGAGCTTCACTTCTTCCAGAGGGCTCGGGGACGCCCAGATCGTCTCCACTGCGGCCAAAGACAGACTAAGGCGGGGCCTTCCCTGGTGGCTCGGTGGAAAAGAATCTGTCAGGGGAAGCGCACTGGCTGAAACCGCCCACCCTGGCCAGGCGGCGTAGTAACCACTGGCATGAGTTGTCTTACGACAGGCGGTCCGGTGAGGAACACGGAACTAATGAGCCACCGCCCACCGGAAGAGTCCGGGAAAGGTCAGAAGGAGACACCACACGTCTGACCACCTCCCAGAATCCTCCTCGCTGGCATCCATCTTGGCGGAACAAGGCCTGCACCACCAGGAAGGACTCTGAGTCAGAATGATGGGCCAAAGACAACCCGGAAACTAGTCCCATCGCGTAAGACCAGAGACTGTGAGCCACGTGGTGGAGGAGTTCTCCTGGGTTCCTTCACCCTCCTGCCCTCTGCCCAGTGGCTTTCCATAAAGTCTCTTGCTTTGTCTACACGTGTATCTCCTGGCACAATTCATTTCTGAGTGTTGAACAAGAGACCAGTTTTGGGCCCTGGAAGGGGTCCCCCTTCCTTCCTGTAACAAATTTGCTTGCCACTGCAGGAGACACGGGTTCAGCCGCTGATTCGAGAAGATCCCACGTGCTGTGGAGTAACTAAACCCCATGCCCCACAAGCCCTGAGCCTATGTTTCAGAGCCCCAGAGCTGCAACTGCTGAAGCCCACGCATCCCAGAGCCCATGCTCTGAAACAAGAGAAGCCACGGCAACGAGACGCCCGAGCGCTGCAACTAGAGAAAAACCCAAGCAGCGACGGAGACCCGGGAGAGCCAAAAATAATAAAAAACAAATTAGAAAATTGTTTAAAAAGAGGACAGACTAAGAGAAGTGGGATCAACACCCCCCACCCCCCAACATGAGAGCTGCAGTTTAGACATAAAGAATAGCTCTTATAGACAGCATCTCAGTGAGTGAGGGACGGAAGGTTGGGGAACAGAAGAAGCATCAGGCCAGAGGCGAAGAATCTGAACTCTGGAGCCAAGCTGCTTGGGTTCTAACCCAGATCTACAGCCTAGTAGCTGTGGCCCCATTGGACAAGTTCCTGGAAGACCCCACGTCTCAGTTCCCCCAGTTGTAAAATTCTGGGCCCAATGATAATACTGTATCTCACAGGCCTGGTGTAAGTATTAAATGAATTAGTGTTTAGAAAACGGCCTGTTCTTGGCCCTACTAAGAAAAATATTAATGATGATGGCTATAGATATTATTATCTGCCCCCCCAGGGACATGTAAAACCCTGGACAGGGTCTTAGCTGTGTGGGATAGCGTGCGTGTGACCCTGTGGCTGGATTCCCGGCTCTTTGAAGGCAGGGGCCATGTTTTATTCATTGAGATAGTCCACCTGTCACGTGGTATATTTTCAATAAATGTTTGTGAAACACAGAGGCAGACAGGGAGGCGGGGGCAGGGTTTCCTTTGTCAGGAAGTGCGCCTGGCAGCTTCGTCCCACACCTTCATCTCTGGTCCTTGGCGCTGCGGGCCGCAGCAGCAGGTGGGCACTGTGACCCCTGCCCACAGGGGCGCGTGGTGGCCCCTGGGAACAGGCTCTGGGGCTGGCGCTTCTCCAACCAAAGCGCCCCCTCCGTGGATGCGACAAGAGTCCACCACCCAGCAGAGATTCCCACCGAACTCCCCCCAAAGTCCCTCCCCCCGACCCTTCCTTGCCAGGCACATAATGGATCTAAATATGAACGCTGTCAAAGGAAAGAATTATGGAGGTTTAAGTGAATCCTTAAGATAGCTCTAAAGTGAGCTCTTGACTGGAGCCTTTATCTCATTGACTCACTGAAATGGCTCTTTTTTATCATACTATTTATGGCAACAGCCCCAACAGAGATAAATAGCCTCCGAGACAATAACACACTTGCAAGAGCAAGGCATACAGAAGAGGCAGGAGGGTTTCAGATCCACTCCGCCCCCGACCCCCGGAACCAGAGGCTCTTGAGCAACCTCCCTCAGCCCTCTGCCTCCGCTCAAATCCAGTGTGTGGTCCTGGCCACTGGAGGTGGTCCCTCCACTCGGCCCCGTCACCCAGGCGAGGGGACGGCGGGTGGGTGGGCAGCCTGGAGGGGCCAAAGATGAGACGGGCCAGGAGTAGAGAAAAGTCCGGGTGACACTGGGGAAAAGCTTCTTCCCCACATGGTGCAAGAGGCAAGCTGAGCTGTTGGAAGGAGCAGTGCATCCCTGGGAGGTGATGACGGGGAAGGGGCTCAGAGCGCAGAGGAAACCTGAGACCCTGAGGCGGTGCAGTCATTCTAAGTCAGCCCCACTGACCTGGTCCAGGAGGAGGACGGGTGGTCTGGGAGACTCGGACATTGTGGCTAGGTTGGCAGGGAGGAGCAGGGAGCGGGTGGTATGGCTGGACCTGCCCACTGCCCAGTGAGGGGGCCAGGTGACCTCTTAAGTGAATCCTTAAGACAGCTCTAAAGTGAGCTCTTGACAGGCCACTGCGAGGAGCTGGGGGTGGCTCTCAGGTTCCATGGAGGAAGAAACCCTCGTGAGGAAAGAGCACCTGCTGGCTGTCGGGCCAGCCTCACTGACAGGAACCCCCACCATCGTAGCCACCTCTCAATGCTGGAGACCCAGGTTCGATCCCTGGGTTGGGAAGATCCCCTGGAGAAGGAAATGGCAACCCACTCCAGTACTCATGCCTGGAAAATCCCATGGACCGGCGAGCCTGGTGGGCTACAGTCCACCAGGTCGCAAAGAGTTGGACACGACTGAGCAACTTCACTTTTCCCCTTGCGGCATTCCCGGGGCCCAGCGGGGGCGCCGTCAGTATCTCTGCCACTTGTCCGACCCACATGGCACCACTCTGTTCGGGTTCTGGAGAGGGCATTTCTGGCAAAAACTTTTTTGAGGAGCCGCTTACCTCCAAATCTAAGCAGGGAACCCAGTGTGTGTGGGTGCCAATCCAGTCCGGATTTTGCATCTGCGAGGCGCCTGCTTCGCTCCCTCCCTGCATAGCCCTTCCAACACCTGCTGCGGAGGCTGGAAGCCAAGAGTGATTGTGCAGGACCCTGAACTCTGGCCCTCCGCCTCCGCCCCCACCCTAAACCAGCACTTCTCCTGGGGGTGCTCTGCTGGCTGGCACAGAGCCCTGGAGTTTCCGAGTCCGAGTCCGCTGGGGAGCAGAATTCCTAGCCAGCAGCTCCCCACCCCCTTTGGAGTTTCTTCCCTCTGCTCTCCCTCTGGGGCTCTTGGAGTTAGGAAGTTTAAGTGCAATTTTGCATTTCTATTGAGCTGGTATTCAGTGGCAGAGGGTGTATCTGTAAAGGGATTTGAGGCCAGTGAGATGTAGACATCTTGGAATCAGGGACTGATGAGGCCAGAAGGGTCCTCCCAAGGGTTCCGAGTCCATGATCATCATTTTGACTTGTGTAGCTTATCCTGAGCTTTCTTACTGCCAAAACATTTATATTTAGCATTTAATCCTCATGGTTCACCTGCGAGGTAGGCATTATCCCTTTTAAGCTATGGGGAAAAGGAGGCCCAGGGTTGTCAGTGGACCATCCTGGGTCACACGGCTGCTCACCGAAGTCCAAACTCCAGGAAGGAGGTGCCTCGTTCTGGCTACACTGAGGAGGTTCTTGGGAAACCTAGAGATGCTTGAACTTCCCTTGCGAGTTCTTCCAACACCACTAGCCTCCCCTGCAGCAAAGGTACAGACTTCAGAGCAGCTGGCCAGGGGTGGAGGGAGTAGGGGTCGGGTTTTGGAGCTGAGACCACAGAGGCATTGCCCTTGGAAAGAAGGTCACTCACGGCCTCTCTTCCTCTTTGCTTTCAGCACTCTGACCGCAATTAGAATTACTGCTCAGCAGAGGGAAATTCCTCTCTCCCTGCAAACTGAGGTCACATTCCTCATCAACACTCCCAGGAAAGTACCTGGTCTTCTGCATTCCAGGTTTTTTTTTTTTTCCCAGACTGTGACGAACTTACATGTTGTGCAGGGCACACCAACCGCAGTGAGGGTCCCCCGAGCTCAGGCACTCCCCGCAAGTCGTGTACTGCTCACAGGATTCCACGGGGACCCTGGTGATCTGGCCGAGAGGGAAAAGACAGCAGGTTAGATCAGGGAGTGATGCCTCCAGACGGTGTGTTCAGACTCAGTTACACCTAACCACTATAGCTCAAATGGGAAAGAATCTGCCTGCGATGCAGGAGACCAGCGTTCAATCCCTGGGTCGGGAAGATCCCCTGGAGGAGGGCATGGTAATCCACTCCAGTATTCTTGCCTGGAGAATTCCACGGACAGAGGGGTTCATGGGGTCGCAAAGAGTCGGACATGACTGAGCAACTCACACACGCACACCCGCACACACGCACACTTGCACTGCCATCACCCCTCAAGAGATGAGACAACAGGGCTGAATCAGTCCTTTAGTGTCCCATCTGTTTCCCCTGCACGAGGCAGGTACAGCTAACAGTCCCTGGGCTTCTGGCCTTTCCCAGAGGTGGGAGCAAGCCCTCCAGCCTCTCTCTGCCTGCGCGAAAGTCCTTGGGAGGCTGGGCCTACTCCTGGAAGATGCTGGAAATGGTTAACTGTGCTGAAAGGCCATTGAGTGCCACCAACTAGTCTCTGAAGAGCTTTCAGCTGGGCTCAGGCTGAGACATCCTGCCTGCAAAGAAAACATTGATAAATAAAAAGAGAGAGAAGGAGAAACTTTCCCTATCAAATAATATTCACTAAGTGGCACAGTCTTTTTACAGCCAAGCAAACGTACCACCTGGATCCAATTACCCCATTCTCTGATGTCTGTATTCAATTTCTCTAGTAAATCTCCCGTCCTTTGAAAAGTCTGGCTAAATGGGAACAGAGATGAGCTGCCTGTCTGATGCTGTCTTGCTGGGGAAAGAGGGAGTGTGTAGCTCAAGCCCGTGACCCCCCAGAGCAGGCAGCCTTCTCCTCCTGGCTTCAGGGTAAGGCCGTGCAGGGCCAGAAACCAGGCCTGTGTGCTCATTACTCACCCTTACCTGCCCAGCGGGTGTAACATGAAGGCCAGGCAGAGGGTCAGAAGATTGAAGTCTTGCATTCGGTATGTCCTAGGTATTTGTCGATGACTGAGCCCGCAGGCTGCTGGGCTGCAAAAACATTTGCTAGGCTGGGAATGGGATCTCATTTGTTAGGGCAGAGAGGTCCCCCACCTACTGGACGTGTGAAGTCAAGCGGAAACACAACCTGTGGTCCAGCGGCCCAGTGTTCCGCCTCTGGCAGGGGGATGAAGGGTCTGATGGAGACGCCTTCACAGCATCCTCCCGAGAGGCTCGGGATGGAGTCTAACACGGCTCACCCAGCAACCGTTTATCAGATGTCAGCGCGACAAGGCTCCAGTGCTGTGTGCTAGAGAAACTGCGGCGAACTGGACACAGATCTGCCCCCCGCAGAGCATGCAGCCCGCGGGACTTGGTAATTACAATCCAAGCCCTACTCTACACTGTGGCGAACATCCATTGCAGGCGAGGGGTATATGCCCTGGGGGCCTCGGAAGCTTGAAGGACGGGCCGCCCAGCACAATCTGTTTGGAAAACGGACCAGCAGCTGAGTGTGGGCGAGTCAGGGTAAGAGTGGGTCTGCTGCAGATGCCTGGAAGGGCCTTCCTAGCTTGAGAGATCACCACATGCAAAAGTAATCATGGCTCTTGGTGCATGCGAACTCAGTCCTGGCCGACACTTTCGCGACCCCATGGACTGTAGCCCGTCAGGCTCTGCTGTCCATGGAATTTTCCAGGCAAGAATATTGGAGTGGGTTGTCATTTCCTTCTTCATGGGATCTTCCAACCCAGCGATCAAACCCGCATCTCCTGTGTCTCCTGCTTTGGAAGGTGGATTCTTTACCCCTGCACCAGCTGGGAATTGTGGCTAAGTTCAGCCTAACGCAAGTGTGGCGTGCACACTCGATGTGATGAGCTGAGAGATGAGGCTGGTGGGTGTAACCAGGGGTCAGATCATGAAAGGTTTGGGGTACCAACCCCAGAAACCTTCCTTCTCTATCGGGTGCCCCCCCCCACTCATTCTCCCCACATCATAACACTTAACATTTTGAATTACAAAGCTTTCCCCTCTGAGTGGCATGATCAGTTTTAAGCATTCCTGAGTTGCCTTTAATAATAAAATAAATGAAATGAAGAAAGCCTAAGTGTAAAATCTGGAACTTCAGTTGAAAAAAGTGGATATTCTAAGTGGAGCTTGGAGGACAGCTGGTTTGAAATAGCTCATGCATGACAGGTGTGTGAGTCTGAGCAGACTCTGAACTCAGAGGTCCAATCGGACCCGACAGGGTGATGGTATGGCTCTCGGGGCTAACTGGGTCACGGGCCGCGTTAATGGACATGGAGTCAGGACGGAGGTGCCCGACCCTGGGGAGCTCCCAGTTCAGTGCTGGGCAGCCTGCCCCTGGAGAAGTGAGGCCCCAGAAGACAGACTTCCCAGAAGGGTGGTCACAGTGGGGCGGCACCCAGCGCTGGCATCTGAGATACAGCTCGAGAGACCTGGATGTTTCTTTAGCTCAGAGAAGATAAATCTCAAGGTGGACACGGACGCGGTCTACTGCAGTTTGAAGGGCAGCGCTGTGACGGAGATGAGACCCAGGGGTGAAGAGTTTCAGGAATGCGCGACTGAAATGTGTCAAGGCTGTCCAATAATGCAGCAGACCTGGGTTCTAGCAGGGACTCCCGTCCATGGGAGGCATGAGCCAAGTCAAGGGGACACGTGTCTGGGAAGCTGTGGAAGGTATACTTCTGCACCCAGAGGAAGGCCACCTGAGTCCTTCCAGCTCTGACTTTCAGGATTCTCCTAACTCATCCCTGAGACTGCTGAATGACGTGGACAGTTCAAAGGTAACCTCCAGCCATACCACTGGCCTTAAGGAGCCCCCGCGGACCCCTGACTCGCGGCCTGCGATTCCTGCCAGCAGCACCTGGCATGTGCCTGCTGGATGCTCTCCCTGCGGGCCCTTCCCCGCTCCTGGGGACCCTCAGCCCTTCAGGGTATCTGTGACCCCAGTCGCCCAGGGGGGCTTCCGCTAGCGCCCTACCCCTCCCAACCCACCCTTGGAGGGCCGCAGTACAGTGCCCGGCCTCCCTTTCCTGGGTTTCGGGCTCCGTGTGAGTGATGTCTGCATCTGGCTGGAAATTAAAACAACTGTCTGCATTGCATTCGGCCCGTCTGTCAAAACACAGCCCTGCTCTCAGCAGCTGGGGAACAGGGCCCTGAATGGGAGCAGTGTCTCCGGCAACAAAGCCCACTTTCACGCCAAGTGCCGCGGAGATAGTGAGAAGCCTGTTCTTCTCCAAACATGAAACCAACTGCACAACTATTTTCCTGTTTCCTGGGCCCTCCTGGTGGGAATTTTTTTTTTTTTAATACACAGAGTTGAAGAGCAAAGTGAAACAGGAAACTTTTATGGCAGTGGGAGTCCTAAAACTTGAATTTATTCTCTTCTCTGAGATCTAACAGCCATATACAAACCAGAGGAAAGAAACGTCACAGGGTACTGGAGGGAGGCACTCAAAGTCAGGTGTTTCCATGGGTGCTCTGTCTTTCCTAAAATCACGTGCTTCCATATTCATTCATCAACTTGTAGTCATTGAGCACATCGTACAGAAAGGCCAGTGCTGGGCACTTTAGGGCAACAAAATCAACAGCAGCATTAAAACACAGCCATCACCTTCAAGTTGCAAGCAGACTAGTAATAAAAACAAGAAAAGTGATGTGTGTTCTAAGAGAGGTATTGAAAGAGGGCTGAGGGAATTCAGAGCAAAGAAAAAACTCCTTCTACATCTAGCCATCCAACATGTGGGCCCGTGTGGCTACCAGCATCTGCGAGGGGCTAGTTGGAATTGAAACAGCCTCTAAAGACAACCGTATGCAGAAGTCTGAGCATGAAAAACCAGAATGTAAAATAGCACATTAACAATTCTTATTGACAAGTGTTGAGAAAATTTAGTGAATTTTGGGTTATAAACCTACCTACTGATTTCAGCTGCCTCTTCTTACTTTTAAAAATATGGTTGCTAGAAAAGTTAAAATGACACATGCCGCTGGGTGCCTGGGGTTTTGTTCTCGTGGGGGAGCGTGGCTCTAGATGGGTGTCCCAAGGAGGCTTTGTGAGGGATGTGGCCTGAGTCTGGGTCTTCAAAAGGGTGAACAGTATATTCACAGATGAGCAGCGTCCTGGGTGGAAGGATCCACAGGAGCAAACAGGAAAGCAGAGCTTGAGGGTAAGGAGTGATGAGTATATGGAAATCTGGAGAGCAGGTCTGGGTTGACTTGGGAAGGACAGAGAAGTCCACACAGCTGGAATACACAATGTCAGCTCTCCAGTCCATCACTCCTTGGCCAAAAGAGTGTCCTCCATGAAGAGGAGGTCTGGATCCTCAAACCAACACCCTTGGCATGACCTGTGAGCTTAAGAGACATCAAAATCCAGAGTCCAACTGAGTCAGAAATTCTGGCATGAGGCAGGGCCTGAGAAATGGTTCCAACAAGCTCTCCAGCTGATTTTTTTATGAGAACCACTGGTAAACGTGACCTTGTGTCCTGGGAGATCTTTTTAAATGTCAGGTTCTGCCTGGGACCATGAAGAAATAGAGTCAAGCTCTGCCTCTGGGCTGCAGAAGGAGCTGGACTGACTCTCGGGGAGGAGGGCTGGAGGTTGGTCTGGGGACTGCTCCACGGCCCAGGGAGGAATTGATTCCAGTATCTCTGAGTCTATGGCAGACCTGAAGGAACCGAGTTCAAACTCCTGGGGTCAGGGGCCACTCAGTCAGCGCCAGGCGACAGCTGGGCACTTGCTCCGGGGCCTGGAGGGTCGGGGAGGATGGGCTGGGGATGCGCGCTGTCTCGGGGAAGCTCGAGAAGGAAAGGGAGCTAGTCCTGGAGAGCGTCCACCGCGTCAGGCGGGGCTTTGTCAGGGCTGACTCAGAGTCTAATGGGACACTCGATGATGACACTTTAATTAGTGTTTGTTTATTACGATTGCGCTTTCATTATGCCGGAGGCTCCCCCCGCCCCCCACTCTGAGTGCGGGGACCTGGGTGGCTGAGTGCGCACACGGGTGTGGCAGTGAGGACAACCCCCAATCCCCCCCAGCCCGCCTCCACCGCCTTCTCCCCTGTACCACGGGGTCACGTCACACTGGAGTCCACCCACCGCTCACTCAGCATTCATCTCCACTTGATCTTAGGTCTTGTAATTACGTCTCTAATGAATGTAACTGCCCTATTAAGCCATTTACTTAAGAAACACTCTTCATTAAAGGTGACTCATACTGTGTTCTTGGCTCCTCCAGCTCTGGGGCCCCAGTCTCCAGGGCCTCCCCCTTGGCCTGAGTCCCGGGGGCTCATTAACTCGGGTGGGGCTCAGCAGGGTGCAGAGTTTGGTTGGAGTGGCCTCCTCTCCCTTCCCGCTCCCCTGCTGGCCCACGGGGTGAGGGGTCTAGCTCGACGACGGCTGTGACAGCAGGTGATCATCAGCTTTGGGGACAAGTCACCAAGGGCAGGGCTAGAAGCCGCCTCCTTCCTGAAGGTCTCGAAGGAAATGGCACATCCGCAGGTCTTGGACCATGCGGGGAAGCCCCGGAGACCTCTGTGACCCTGGTGGTTATCTTCAGCCCGGAGAGTTACTCCATCAGGTGCCAGGCCGTCCCTCTTCAGGGAAGAGCTCCCCACCAGTGCACCAAGGGACAGCAGCCCTTTGGCGGGTAAACCTGGGGGCAGAGAATCAATCCCGCATCTCTGCTACCCTGTGAGGACACCTAGAAGGAGTTACCGGGTTCCAAGAATCCAGGGGTGTCTACGGGAGAGACACCTGAGTTGGAAGGAGACCAACGTAGAGAATTCTGACCGTGGGCTGGGCCTGGGTCCCCCGTGACCCTTCAGTATTTACAGAGCATTTATACTGCAGGCTTCCTTGGTAGCTTACAAGGTAAAGAATCTGCCTGCAATGTGGGGAACCCGAGTTTGATCCCTGGGTTGGGAAGATCCCCTGGAGAAGGCCATGGCAACCCACTCCAGTAACCTTGCCTGGAGAATCCCAAGGACAGAGGAGCCTGGAGGGCTATAGTCTATGGGGTCGTAAAGAGCTGTACATGACTAAGCAACTAACACATACAAAGCCCTCCACTGGGGTTCCCGGGTGACAGTAGTGGTAAAGAACCTGCCTGCCAAAGCAGGAGACATGATACACCGGGGCTCGATTCCTGGGTCGGAAAGATCCCCTGGAGGACGGCATGGCTACCCACTTCAGTATCCTCGCCTGGAGAATCCGAAGGACAGAGGAGACTCGCGAGCTATAGTCCACAGGACAGCGAAGAGTCGGACTTGACTTAGCATGCAAGCTCTCCATTAGGCATCAGGCCGCATTCTCTGCTCTCTGGAGCCCAAGGTTTGGTCGAGGACAAAACCAAGGAAACTGGATGATCTTAACATGGTAGAACAGACAGAGGGACATCTGGGACATCAAGCAAGGGACAGCTGTGGCTCAGAGGACAAAGTGCAGAGGCCCTCCTTGGGGGCCTTCCACACGGGCACTGCTCCAGAGGGGGCAGGAGTCATTGGCAATCGGGCAACAGAGAGACGGAGAGAGGGAGGAATAAGGGAAAGCCACTCCCCAGCCCACTGGGGCCCTGGGGACTGAGCGTTTCACCCCCTGCTTCTCTGGAACCTGCTCCCCCCGCCAGATGTCCCCACCTGTCCCCACACGTGTCCCCTGCCTCCTGACGCAAGGAGAGAAACAGCGGCCTTCTCAGTGGCTGAGAGCCAGGTGGCGGGGGTGAGGGCACACACAGGCTGCATGGAAGCATGCAGTTGGCCTGGGGCTGTAGATCAGGGGCCCCGGGCCCCAGGGCAAAGCACACAGCAGCTGAGACACAGCTGGTTCCAGAGCCGCCCTCCTTTCCTGTGTCCCTTCTCTTGATGGCCCTCCCCACCAGCCCACCCCCCTTCCCTCAGAGCCTGTAGGGTCTCCAACCTCCTTCCTGCTCTTTTTCCCAAACCAGATATGTTTTTTCAAGAAGCAATCTGATCCTCATCTACGGTCACAAGCTGAGGGCAGACTGAAGGGAGGCCCTGCCAGGGCTGGAGCGCGGGCTGGGCTCCGCGGCAGGATCACAGCCAGGCCGGGAGCAGGCGTGAGCACGCTCTGCGCGCTTATCTCATTCGATGTGCACGGCTCCTGCAGGCAGAGAGGCTGCGGGCTGTTACATAGTGGGAGATCCATCTGCTCCCCCAGGATATAGAGGCGCCCAAGGTGGCTCAGATGGTGAAGAATCTGCCTGCATGGTGGGAGACCCGGGTTCGTTCCCTGGGTCGGGAAGATCCCCTGGAGAAGGGAATGGCAACCCACTCCAGTGTTCTTCCCTGGAGAATCCCATGGACGGAGGAACCTGGCAGGTTACAGTCCACGGGGCTGCAAAGAGTTGGACATGACTGAGCGACTAATACACACAAAGGGTTGGCTGAGACCCTGGGCCCGTCTCAGCGAGTGGAGAAGGTCAGCTGGAGGGCAGGGGGTCCTCTGTGGCTGTAGTGGTGACATGCCATAAGGGACCTTTTGGAGAAAAAGAGGGGCAGGAGGTTCAGGGGTCAGTCCGGAGGCAGAGGTCAGAGCGGGATTCAAGAGGCGGGAAGCAGCCAGGGGGCAGGTTGGGCTTCCGTCTTTGTGACTCTGCTGCTCTTAGGAGCTGGCCGGCGCCTGGCAGCTGCTACCGGCTGGCACGGATGGGCGGGAGGAGTCTCTTCACAGGCTTAGCCAAATCTTGTCAGCCCCGCGGGGAACAGCTACAGGCGGCCTGGCAGCTTAGGGCTCTGCCTTCCCTGCACGCCCGACGGGGCCAGAGTTCAGCGTTCTCACAGGAGGAGAAACACGGGCAGACGGTCAGGGAGGTCTCGTCCAGCCCCCAGGCCTGGCCAGACTCCCTCAGGCACCCAAGCCAAAGCGGACCCTCCAGGGCCAGGCCAGCCTCCC